>NC_084895.1:13858750-14230000 GCF_958979055.1 Alnus glutinosa
ATAAGAAACATTTTGTATGTTAGTCGTTCGAGTTAACGAAAATCCCCAATGATAAGAGGTGGATTGAAAAAGGCTGAAAAATTCAACACCAGCATTACCACTTTTGATAATTTGGTAATGACCTTGCATAACCCATCCTACTTTTTTTTTTTTTTGGTTAGATGCGTAACCCATCTACTTGGAGAGGGAAAATGAAGTTTTTCCAAAAAGGAAAAAAAAATGATTTCATTCATTGAATATAAGATAAGAAGATTCGAGCTGTGATTGCGTACCTTGCCTGGAAACTATAGGTAGCTTTTCAAAGTCACCAAAGTGGGGCGTGTGACGTTAGGTGGGTCCATTTGAAAAGAAAAGAATATAAATGAACGAGATATTATCCATTGTCACCTTTAGAATATAACTCTTCGTCATCTTTATTTATGTGATAATTTTTACTTTTATTTTTTTTTTAATATAAAAAAAAAATTCTTAAAATTAGCAAGGGGATCATCTTGCCACATGAATAAGAGGGTCAAGAGTTGTATCTAGCTTGAAGTGACAAAAGATCATATCTTTAAATGTACAGGATTGTAGCACGATTGTTTATTTTTCTATTTCTTTCATTTGATAGAGGATTGAAATATGAGATATGATACATTGTCATCCCAAGACACAATTCCTGATCACTTTTACCCATATGACAACTTTCACTCTTACCTTTTTTCTTTTTTTTTTTAGAAAAAATTTCTTAGTGCCTAGGAATCACCTTATCACATGGACAAGATAGTCAAAAATTATATTTTAAAGTAACAAAAATCGTATCACTTAAAATATTACCTCTATTTTGTCCTCATTCTAACCCAGAGAATTTGAACAACTATTCTCCCATATTTTTGCAGGTGTGTGCCTTCATATTGAATTCAGGGGGACCAAAAAAAAAAAAAAAAAAGGCTGAGTCACTATAATTTATTTGCTGTTGCTTGTCATGTCATTGGTATTGGCATCCCAAGAATGATTAGTGCTTTCTATGGGCTCTGAATTGAGCCCAAAAGCTATGGAAAGGTGCGGAAATGACTGCAGAACTGCCAGAACCCCAAAAGGCCCTGCATGAGCTGGAATGATCTAAGCAAGATTCAAAGGGGCCTGCAAGTCTTGATGCTTATATCTATTGGCTGGAGAGCAGAAGCCTTCTTCAGGCCCCTGTAGATCCTGCCCATGCTCAAAATGGTATTTAGGGCTCAAAAGGGGCTGCTTAGGCCCTGGATGGACCCCAATAAGCCCTGAATATAGACCAAAAGGTTCAGATGGAGCCCCAAATGAGTTAGCAATGTTGGTAGTGGCAAGTTGGGCCCCTTTTCCTTTCAAAAGAAATCGAGTAAGCCTTTGACTCTCCAAAAAAGACAAAGAAACCTAGGGGTAAGAATGGGGTGGAGGGTGGGGTCTGGACCAAATGGCACTTCCTGACAACTTAACTTGTCAGAATTAGTGGTTTCAACGGGTGGCGCCAGTAGTAGTACTAGTAGTAAACTATTATTATCATTTTTGTCATTCTGTTCTCTCATTTGAGTACCTACAGTTTCTCCACTTAAGATCATGTCAAGAATTGATGTCTAGCATGGCATGAATCAAGTTTAAGATGATAATTTTTCCATTCCCCCCTCCCCTCTTTTTATTGCTTGATGATTTGTATCTATTTTGCAGTGGATTGATTGTGTTTCACAATTGCTGCGGATGTATCCTTTTGCTTTTGAGCTCTCCTCGGTATGTGTCCTTGCATATGTGACACTAAGTTGTCATGAACATTTGACTGTGTTGATGAGCATCTTATTTTCTTTCCCTTTTTATTTTGTATTTTAGATCAGAAAATACTTGCTTGCTGACATCTATAACATTTGGTGGTTTAGGGTTTCCTGGTGGATTTCTTGGACTGCGTGCTTTCTTGTCGCTTTGGAAACTTCTGGTGGATTAAAGTCTGTAGTCTCTTGCATGTGTTTGCTTGATGTACCCTTGCTATTTTGAATTAGAATGCACAATGTGATATCACAAGCAAAAACTAGTTAACTATCCTGAGAGAAACACATTTTTGTTTTGATCTTGGACTGCAGCAGTCTGTCTTGGTTCATAAAGCTAAAACGTTGCTGATCATTGTGTAATTGTCATACTGATGCACAAAATGCATTGGCATGCTTTGGTGCTTATAGTGAGTATATGTATAGCATGGTACAAAAAATAGAAAAAATTGTTTGAAATGCTTCTAAAGTTGATTAAAAAAAAAAGAAAGCTTGAAATGGAATGAAATTCTTGAAAGATGTAAAATATGCTAAATAGGAAGCTTAGAAATTGGTAGGCAAGGCTAAATTGAGCATATTATGTGATTGAATGGAAATATTTTCCAGGCCAATTGTAACGACCCACCCCCAATGACACAATATTGTCTGCTTTTGGCTCCCCCGAACCAGACTTCCCAGGAGGTCACCCATCCTGTGATTGCTCTCGCAGCGGCTCGCTTAACTGCGGAGTTCTGATAGGTTCATTGCCATCACGGCTTTAAAACGCGTTGTGTCATAAAGGGTGCATTTATACATATAAGCACATCCTCATTCCCAGGCGATGTGGGACGTCACAATCACCCCCTCTTTGGACCCAGCGTCCCCGCTGGCGTCCCTCATTGGGCTTGTGCACGCTCCCACCATCTCAGGCTGGGCAATGGCTCTGATACCATTTGTAACGACCCACCCCCAATGACACAATATTGTCTGCTTTTGGCTCCCCCGAACCAGACTTCTCAGGAGGTCACCCATCCTGGGATTGCTCTCGCAGCAGCTCGCTTAACTGCGGAGTTCTGATAGGTTCATTGCCATCACGGCTTTAAAACGCGTTGGGTCATAAAGGGTGTATTTATACATATAAGCACATCCTCATTCCCAGGCGATGTGGGACGTCACACCAATAAACTGAAATCGTTGTATTTTCTGTGTTCATCAATGAAGTTAACAATTGTCATTGATTTCATATTTCTAGTGTTTCGGCAGTGGAATCTGGTAGTTCATCTGTGTATTCTTACTTCTTATATTGTGCTATTGATTATTCTTTTTATGGAATATTAAATTTATAACCGCCATCGAAATTTTCTTATAAAAAAAATCCACCATACTACCATAGACCTTCAAATCTTGTTAATTGTTAACCTGGTGGTAATTCTTTTTTTGTTGTTGCACTGATTACTCATTGTACTCCCTTTCTGATGTTGTTCTAATTATCCTGCACTCTATGATACTGAATTTTTGTTCTCATTAACGAATTTCTGCAATTCTAAATCATCCTAATCACCGGTTGATCATCCAATTATATAAGGTTATATCAGGTTGTAAAAAAAAAAAACAAAAAAAAAAAACATAATAGTGAAATACACAATAAAGGAGTTCTGACTTTGGTGATGCTGGCCACTGTGGAAGCAATACGTACCTGTTTTCTCATTGCATACTCTGATTTCAGTGAAAAAGAGAGGCAGCAATGCGTTGTTTCTGAAGCTTGTGGATGTTTGTGGGGCATATTTGGCTGATTTGCGTGCTTCAGAGGGAAGCTCTCATGTGCATTACAACCCTTTTTATGATCCATTGAAACACGATGGTCCACTTTTACCTCCAGCAGCAGCCTTAGCCCCAACTCTCTGGCCCCGGTTTCATCTTCGTTGAGCTTGCCCTTCGGAGGCCCAAGCTGGGGAGGTTGAAGGTCAATGTAGAAAGATGGCTATAAAATTCTCTGAATTGCAGAAGGTATTAATATTACTTCTGTCCTCTGTCCAGTACATTTCCCCAATAACCCCCTCCCCCCTACCCAAAAAAATCTTTTTTCTGAACACTGCTGACATTCTAATGAAGTCTCTTTGTGGTGGTGGCTTTGCCCTACTGATCACGAGCAATTCTGAGCATTAGCTTCATTGTCAAGGATCTTAAGTTTCACCCTGCCATCTGGTCCAGCTTTAATTTTTTTTATAATTTTTTTTTTCATCACTATAATTCCTTTTTTCTTTTTTCCCCGCAGTTATATAGTGCCTTGTTACTCATAAAGCAACAGAAATGCCAATTTTTCATTCATCAAACATGGTCGTAGTTGAGGGTTTGGCTTGACTTTATGGTTAGCAAAGGGTTTGTTTTACTATAAAACTGGGTTGTAGGTGACCTGGAGTTGTCTGATGATATTCTTGTTCACTCAGATTCTATCGCCCCTCCCCCCCCCCCCCCCAAAAAAAAAAATAAAAAAATAAAAAAAAATGAAAGACCGTATGTTTTATATTTAGACTCTGTTGTATCTTTTAACAATGTTGTATGTGTTAAACAGGCAAAAGAGGTAGCAGAAAGGAAAGCTAAAGAAGTTACAATTGCCATGGAATCATTAAGTGCAGATTTACGACATGAGAAGCAGCTCAGCAGCTCGGCTGTGAAGCTGGCAAAGAGGGCTAGCAAGGAAAGTGAGGCCATAAAGCGAGCAGTACAGTCACTGGGGTGCAAGGTTCACTTCTCAAGCACTGGTGATTGTACTGTTGGCATTGAAAGCTACCCAATAGATAATCCACAGAAATTCGCTTCTTCTCCTTCAAAAAGAGTATCAGATGGTACTGTGCAGCTTGATGAGAAGTCAGATCTCTCCGTTTCTATCACGGTAATGGCTGTGGATGCTATTCCCAGTAATCCAGTTGCTGGAGTGTGTGAAACTTTATGCCCACTACGCACTCGAGATGGAGTCTGTAGGTGGCCAGATGCTGGTTGTGCGCAGCTGGGTAGCCAATTTCTTGGACTAAAGGCAAATTTTGAAGCATTTGATCAGCTTTCTATTTATGATAGTTACTTTCGGTCTGAGTAAAACCTGTGGATCTGAAGCCAAGCATGAGTTTCCAGCTCCAACTTCTGTTGCAGTACTTGGTTGAGCTTATGCTTTGGGCAAGGGTTCAAGTATGTTTAGATTTAGAGCTTTTTCAGAACAGATTCAAGATTCTTTTGAAGCTCACCATCAAAATAAAATGGAAAGCATTAAGATGGATCCTGGCATTTGGAATGGGTCCCGGGACTGTTTGTACAGGGCATAGAGTCTAGCCGATAAACTTCTTCGTATAGACAACGGAGGAACGCAGAGGGTAAGCTTGAAATATACCTGCAACAGCTAATGTATATTAGGGTGGTCCAGGTCCATATCTTCATAGTTTTTGACATGGTGTTGGCCAGGTAGTTTTAATAACATTGCCATTCATTTCCTGAGTAAGAGTATAGCTTCTGTACATGTTTCGGACTAGTTACTTTTTGTCACATTCTTATACCAACACTAAGTAAACCAGGGCTGTACAATTAGTAAAATCTTCTTGCTAGTGAATATTGAATAATGCCAAGGATTTCTGCATGCTTTCTGGTGGCCGTCCTGTACTAGGTTTTCCAGAACAATTTGAAATTAAGATTTATATTATATATTCTGAGACTATGGAAGGGTATTAATAGGGCTAGATGGGAGGTTTTTGTGTAAAATTTCAGATCTGTGTAAGTGGATTTGGCTTAGGTACCGTAAAATAAACTATACTACATCTCTTGTAATTTTTTAAACGATTCAGATTTTATTTCAAGTTGTTTTTTTTTTTTTTTTTTTTTTTTTTTTTTATGAAAAAGAGAAAAAAGATTAAATATAGATTGTTGAAAAGGTTCAAAGATCTCCTGAAATTGGTTTTACAGCACCAAGCTAAATCCGGTGAACAGTAGGGGAGTCCATTTTTTGGCGTGACATGTTGCGCACTGCTTCTTTATTCCCTGAACTTTATAAGATTGCTGCAAATTAAGAAGCACGTTAGCATTTTCAATGGCTTTAATCATTTACCTTTTAGGTTAAAATGGCTAACTATTCACACATGCATCTTTTTTTTATTTGTTTCTCTTTCTTTCACTCTCTTAGTCTCTTTCTCTCCCCTCTCTCTCTCACCAAAACTTATTTACGCTATAACAATATTCTAATATATCTCCGAATCTGAGAAATTGTATTTCAGAGTATCTATATGGCAAAATATATGTTTGTCATTTTAAGGTCACACTCATGCGAATCACCTCAGATGAGAACAAAAAATTGCCGACTTTATAGAAAATAATTTTTCAAAAAAAAATGACAATGACTTATCGTTGAAAAAAATGTCTTAGAATTAAAATAAAGAAAGATAAAGAAATAATAAAAAAAAATTAAATGATATAGTAAAATAATAGATAATAGGATATGATGTATGATACCTTTTGAAACTTATTAGTTAAAATAGATAAAATAGGTTTTGATTAATTATTTTGTATATAAAAATGCGTAAGCCATTGAAAGTACTTTACAAGGTTCATATTTTTTAATTAATGGTAAATTTGTATTTTAAAAAATTTATAGGAGTATAAAAATCATTTTGTATGTTAGTCGTTCGAGTTAACAAAAATCTCCAATGATGAGATCAGGTGGATTGAAAAAGGCTGAAAAATTCAAAACAAACGTTACAACTTATGATAATTTGGTAATGACCACCAAGCTCGTACCATCCACAAGGTTAGCATAATAAATTCCATTCATTGAATATAAGATAAGAAGATTGCGTACCTTGACTGGAAACTATAGGTAGCTTTTCAAACTCACCAAAGTGGCGTGTGATGTTAGGTGGGTCCATTTGAAAAGAAAATAAAATAAATGCGCGAGATATGATATGATATATTGTTACTCTAAAACATAATTCTTGATACTTTTGTTCACGAGACAACTTTTACTTTAATTTTTTTTTTCTTTCAAAAAAAAAAAAAAAAAACTAAAGCTTGTTAAAGAAACACATTGCAACATGAGCAAGGTAGTCAAGAATTGTGTCTTAGGATGACAAAATATCATCTCTAAATACACAAGATTGTAGCACAATTGTTTATTTTTGTATTTTCTTTCATGTGATGGAGGATTGAAATATGAGATATGATACGTACATTGCCGTCCCAAGACACAACTTCTGACAACCTTTGCCTACGTGGCAACTTTTACTTTTACTTTTACTTTTCTTTTTTTTTTTGAAAATAATCCCTAGCTAGGCCGGGGACCTTGCCATATGGACATGCAAGTGGTCAAGAATTGTATCTTAGGGTGACAAAATATTTCATATATTAAAATATTACCTGTATTTTGTCCTCATTCTAACCCACAGGACAGGTCAAATTCAATTTTGTTTCAGATGGTTAATTAATTGTCCCAACTCCGCTGTTTGGCGGTAAACTTTTATAATTAAGAGATACTTCGAGGATATGATTAAAGGCAAGAGGTAATTGAAGAATGTTTTACACACTATTTTCATTCCATCGATGGTTGGTATATATACAGGATATTGATTGTTTTACTTCACTTTTACAAAAGGGAAAATAGTTCATAGTTCATACAATATATATAGAATTGATGAGAATCATAGTGCTAGCCGTTGGTGTTGATTTGATTGCCTTTTGTAGATGACTTAGCCGTTGAGTTGATTTGATTTCCTTCTTGAGATTGTGCTAGCTGTTGAGTAATTATTTGGTTGCCTTGTATGGATTGTTGACTATTTTCCTTTGATGGTTCATTAATGATCGTATGGCACAATATTATATATAGTTATATAATCATATAGTTCTATTATATATTATATGAATAATATGATCAAGTATTTAAATTGTCATTAGATCATACAATTAAGTATTGGTATTATTCACTTTTACCATTCAATATACATATAATCAATTAATTATTGTTGTTTAATATATATTGACTATTATTATTTATCACTAAATAAATAATACATTGTATAACCTATTTTTATTCATGTATATATATACACATATTAATAAATATATACGAGTCGACCCCTAACAAGCGATCGATCCTTATATGAGAGGGTTCATAAACATTAACCGAGTCAGGCCGAGTGTAAACCAGTATGTATCGTTTATATCCAAGCAAACTCGCAAGTAGTTCAACTCGTTTATATCCTACCGATGATCATCTATGTATGTATGTACTAAGATTTACTATATGTGTTCTTTCTTTCTTTTTTAATTGAAGAAAAAAAATATTGAGGTGGGGTTCGCTTTTCATTTTGGGAGCATCTTGTTGATCATGCCAGTAATATATTAAGGAGGTGTGTGTGAATAGGAATATAGTATTGTTCATTTTTCTTCGTTTGACCGGTCACTTTGTAATTTGGATTTTGCTAAAAGTCTTGATTGGTGTTCTTGGATAATCACATGTGATCGAATGTGGAGATGTTTTTCAAAGTCATCAATGGCCATGCAGAAATCTATTATTTATTTCGCAATTGTTCAACTCTCTAATACCAACAAGTTTGTTCGCCAACTTTTTGGTTTTCCAGTAAACCTTTCACACGATTTCGAAGAACTGCACGTCTCTTTCTCTTTCTTGTTTTCTTCTTGGAGAAGCTTCTTGACTGACATGTACAAGAAGAGGGCATTGCGACTTCTGGGGAGGGATGAGAATGACTTTCAGTTGCACAGCAAAAGAAAGATGACCATCAACTTTTTACTGTGGACGGTGACGTTCCCATTAATCTTCGATTCCGAAGTGAAACGTTTTGTCAAACTTCTTTATATATATATATTTGTCAATGTGCAAAGGAAGAAGCTAGAAAAATGAAACAATATTTGTGAATGGAGTGGCCTTTACCGAAAGCTTTGCTGTGGGGTTTACTTGTATTTGTTCAAATTCATGGGCACACAGCTGGCTGTCTCCAGGAAGAGAGGATTGCTCTGCTGGAATTGAAGGCGTCTCTGGAATCCAATATTATTCATGCTGATGCAGATGATCACCGCCTTCTTCCATCATGGATTAACGACGCAAAGAGTGATTGTTGTGGTTGGGAGAGGGTCAAGTGCAACTCCACCACCGCTCACGTGATCAAGCTTTCCCTCTACAACTTAAAGGAAGAAGATTCTTATAACAATCGTTGGTTGCTAAACGTGTCCCTGTTTGTTCCTTTGAAGGAGCTAACAACTCTTGATCTATCCCGCAATGCAATTCGTGGTTGCCTACCAAACGAAGGTAAGTTCTAAGCCACTCCTTTTTTTTTTTCTTTTTTTTTTTTCTTTTTTTTTCTTATTTTGTATGCTACGTTGAAGAGATGCCTTTGAACGTCTTAGATCAATCTAATTCCCTCCACCCCAAAAGAAATAAAAAGTTAAAATATTTCATTAAGCCCTTTTGTTCTCTTTGGTCATAAAATTCAGAATTACAGAGGGTTGGATTATTTATGGTGTTACCTATCCTTGATCTTCATCTCTCTCTCTCTCAATTAAACCAATTACCAAAACTCCAAGTAATTCTAAATGTTACCTCATATTCTTTTTGTATCCTTTCAAAATTGATGTGGCTTTTAAAATCTATATTGAATTAAAATTTAATAAGAATCTATCACAAATTTAATAATAATTTTAAAAAATACTATCAATTTTTGGAAGACACATGAAGGACATGTAGTAGTTTTTCAATTTTTTGCAATTTCTCTCCCATGCATTTACCAGGGTATTTATGAAAACCCAACCTCTCTCCTTCTAATAATTTTTCATGGATAGCTATTTATTATAGTTTTGCTTTTGTTGATAGGATGGGGACCTTCTTACAGCTAGATGGTTAAAAATAAAATGAGAGGACGCCATTTTACAAGCTATGAGAGTTTTTCTTAGAAAAAAATAAAAATAAAAAGTCATGTACATGTTTAAAATCTTAAAATATTCCAAACTAAAGCATGACCTGCTTTCTTTTTGTATTGTTTTTTTTTTCTCTTATTTTATGTTATCACTTCTAATATTTTGCTTTTTAGGTTTTATCATTCTTTAGTTGGTCATTATTACGACTTCTCATCGCTAGCTTATCATCACCCTGCCGTTGATTTTATTATACACTCTAATTGAATTCTAGTTACATTTTACTATCTCACAAAAAAGATAAAATGGATTAACTATATTATTTATTGACAATAACATATTAAAAAAAATTGAACATGAAAATTTAATTAGTAATTTTACATCCGCCTTGGATATTAAATTAATTTTTAATATTTAATATAAAAATTATTATATTAATGTTAATTTCTAATCCGCCACGGATGCAGTGGACCTCAAGTAACAGGCATAGAATTTTCTCCTAAAGCTGGAAGTGGGTCGGGCCGAATATAGATTTTGGTGGTCTACCCTATCTCGGCTGTGTTTATTAAAAGAATATAAATTTTCTTCAAACTGTTCCTCCAACCCAATCACTAAACTATCATGTGTCTTCAACAAATCTTGTCTGTCTAGCAAAATTTTTTTACTGACGTCTCTCTCTCTCTCTCTCTCTCTCTCTCTCTCTCTCTCTCTCTCTCTCTCTCTCACACATGCGTGTCAACTTCTCTCTAGAAAACAATGAAAAATGTGTTTGGTCCATTCATCTTCTTCCTCTCACATATTATCACTTCCCACTTAATCTGTCATAAAAGTTTTTCTTCAATCGAAGGATTATTACCATGCTTTAAAGCATTCCTAGTTCTCCAAATAATGTAAATGGAATAATTAAACACTAACCTACAAATATAGGCTTTTGTAATTTTCCCCTTCCACTCATGCAAACCCAAAGAAACTACATCATCCCAACAAATTGGTGGATTCAACACATGCATGCACCATATTGCCCCATGACATTTTTCCATATTCTACCACTAAGCCCACAAGAGAAGAAAAAATGATCTCTATCTTCAATCCCAAATCTACAAAAAATACATTTCACATCCCCTTGAAAGCCCCAACCCAAAAGCTTTCTACCAGTCGATAACGCATCCCTCATTGCCAACCAAGTCATAAGCTTGCTTAGGAATGGAAAAAGGAAACCAAACCAAAGACCACCAATCCACAATTTGTCGCTTAACACAAATAGTATCCCACGTATGTGAGCAACAATACATACCATTTTTTGAAGCAGACCAATGCGGAATATCTTTATCACCAAAAGAAACCAAACTCAGCTTACTCTGAATATTTACAATCTGATCAAAACGAGCAAGCCTTCAATCCCATTGGCCATCTTTAATGACTGAATCTAAACGGGCCTCTAGCTTACTATGACCATCATAAATGACACGATGCCCTTCTCATAAAGCACCCCATCCGGGCGCCAAGTATCAAACCAAAGATGTATATCCTTTCTAGTACCAACAAGAAAAAAAATATATATATATATATCTAGCATCATCTCTAAGCTTTAACAACTTCCTCCAACTCCAAGAACAAATTTGAGGGATACGAACCTGTCAAAAGCTCCTCCCCTTCAACAATATTGCATGCACCCACGCAACCCAAAGAGACCCTGACCTCACAAACAAACTCCAAATATGTCTCATCATGGTAGCACGGTTCCATTCCTCAAGCTTCTTAATGCCCAAACCTCCCTCTTCTTTAGGCAAACACAACATACTCCAAGAAACTTCAACTCTAGCAATCCGTTCATCCTTACCATTCCAAAGAAAACGATTGAACTTTTGTTCAATAGCTCTAATGATCTTCTTAGGTAATATGAAAATGCTAACCCAGTACACTTGAACACTATAGAAACAAGTTGCAGTCTACTATCAAAAGATAAATTCCTAGATAACCAAGAATTAATCCTAGCAGTAATTTTTTTCCGAAAGAGCATCACAATCTGCTACACAAAGTCGTGAGGAAATTATAGGAACACCCAGATATCAAACATGAAGTTTACCTTCACACATCTTTAAAAGGTTGACAATCTGAGTCTTAATCGAAAGAGGCACCCTAGCACAGAATAAAGTACTCTTCTCATGATTTGCCTTTAACCTAGAGATAGATTCAAACTCACTAAGGACTTTTTGAATAGTAGCAACAAATTACACACTAGCCTCAGAAAAAATAAGAAGGTCATCAGCAAAACATAAATGAGTGAGTCCATTAATTTTAGAACGCTGATGATTATAGCCAAAACCCCCTTCTCTCCTTGCACACTCAGCCAAAAAGCAAGACAAAACTTCCGTTGTCAAAACAAACAAATAAGGTGATATAGAATCACCCTACCGAAAACCTTTCTTATCCTCAAAAAACCCAACAAGCATGTCATTCACCGTCACAGAGAAACGAGAGGAAGTGATACACTCTCGGACCCAAGCAAGAAAATTTTTCAAGAATCCAAAAGCAACTAGACAATGAAGAGCAAAATCCCAATTTACTAAATCATAAGCTTTCATAAGATCCACCTTCAACGTACAACGAACTTTACAATCAACCTTATAATAATTCTTCATTACTTCTTGGGCTAATAACACATTTTTCAGTAATGCTTCAATGACGAATAAAAGTTGTTTGATTAGGGCTGATTAAATCTTCTAAGCAAAAGACCAATCGATTAGCGAAAATCTTGGTTATACACTTATAAATCAGATTACAGCAAGAATTTAGACGATAATCACCAATCTTCGAAGGATTCGCCTTTTTTGGTACCAAGTAAGGATAGTGACATTTGCTTGAATTGAACACATTTTGGAGAAGTAATTCACGGCGTGTAGGTAGGGATGCAAATGAAGCAAAGCTACCCATGAGCTCGCTTGGGCTCGGCTCAATAAAGTTCAGCTCGTACGTGACTCAATTATTAAATGAGCCACTCGTTGACATTACACTATACTTGATTATTACACGATACATATCCATATAAAGCTCGGCTCGCTCGTTTAAAGTTCACGAGCATACTCGTATAAGGGATCGGCTCACTTATTAGAGCGGCTCGTATGTATTTATATATATAAATTTTAATTAATAAATATATGTATATATAATGATTATTGAAAATAACTTATATAGTATATTACTTATTAGCAATTTCGCAATAGTCATTGTGATTTTATATAATATATATGTATATATTGAATATTAATTATTAAGTAACAACAATTTAATAATTGATTGGTATACAACATGTAATTATTTCTATAAAGTATAAACTATAATTAAATAATTTTATCTATAATTAAGTATCTATATAATATATAATTTAATGATAAAATTTAATCATATGGTCATATCTTAAATGATCTAATTATAAAGTGCCTAATGGTAGTTGAATCAGCATATATTAAGTATGTACTATATCATATGATATAATGACAATTTCAATACTTAATCATATTATTTATATATACAATGACAATGTGATTTATCTAATTCCAAATTAAGTAATTAGCATTGAAATCAACAACGCGTTTCTTATACTTACAAATTAAGTAACATAACAATGTTAAATCATATGGCACAATGATTATAAGATATAAATTCTAATGATAGTACTTAAATCATTTAGCCATATGATCATATGTATTATCATTATAATTTAGATCATATAATAATATAATCTAATATCAGGCCATATGATCATATTATCATTAGATCAAAGTATTATCAATAGATGTTTATAATTATATGATCTAAGTATACTTAGGAATTTTTAGATCATTTTTTCAAAAAAAAAATGTCATATAATTATATAATGTCACATAAGTATAGAGATTCATATTTATACAATGATTAAGTATCTAGATACTTAGATAAAATGATTAAGTATCTAATTTACATAAATACTAATATTTTATAGTTAAGATATTAAGATTGTAGTCATGTAGTGTGTAAGTATTTATAGTGAACTAGTGTATATTAATCATAGTTAACTAAATAGGTAATTAGTTAATATATACTATTTATAGTTAATTAGTGTATCTTAACCATAATTAACTAACTAGTTACTTAGTTTAATGTGTTTGTATAATTACAAATTAAGTATTATTATTATTAGAATTGATATCATAAGATGATATAATTATGTATATTATCATTAGATCTTATATCAAATGATCATATGGTCTAACAATTTATATGCTATTAAATCTTTGGTTATATGGCACAATGTATCTTTATTATATAATCTAATGATCATATGGTCCCGTGTATCTAAATTATAATCGTATGGTCTTGTGTACCTAAATTATAATGATAATGCTTACATAATTATATTATATGATCTAAATATTATTATTAGATATTTGAGATAAATCTTATTCCTAATTATCATATCTTATTATAAATAATCTCATATCATAAGCTATGAATCATAATTCATAAATATATATAATTAAAAATTAAGCTATAACTATTTATAGCCACATAATGGCATAAGTCATTAGTATACAATTAATACTAATATAATGAGTAAGTACCTTTTTTTCTTTTTCTTTTTTTCTTTTTAAACGAATGAGTAAGTACCTAGTTGCTTAGATACTCATACAATGGTTATGTATGTAAGATTCTAAATACATAATTTTGATTAATACTTTTAGCTTAAGTATAAAATAATAATTAAGTATGATTATTATTTATACAGTTGAAATAGAGAGGATCATATTCCATGAAGTGTAAATACTAATTATGAATTTATGATTGTTAATTATAAATTATAAATGTTTAATTAACTCATAGCAGGAAATGGTGTGTTTTTCACCAAAACACGGTGTTTTGGTTGAAAACTAGTTAACAATTTCAACCAAAACATTGCGTTTTGTTGTGGAATTCAAAAAATTACAACTTGATTTTTCTTTTCTATTTTTATTAAAAAAAATGGGATGTAAGCAATTCTCCAATTTTTTTTTTCTGCACTTATTGTTCCCCTTATTTATTTTTTGTTCTCCTATTTAATTATTCTCTATTTCTCTACATTGCGCTACGCAAAGACAAATTAATTTATGAGAAACTGCTTCATAAATTATTTCTTCTTTATTGAGTAAAATTTGACTTTTAACCTTCCATTTTTATCATAGAATCCATGGAACTTTCCATGCTCCAATAGTACAAACGTGAGGTGGCCTCTGGTCTACTTGAATGAAAACCTTGATGTACCCCTTGTCGACGTGTTTGCTTAAAGAAATGGTTGCATGTTTTTTCAAGATTTTGTCAATGCGAACGTCCCATTCAAACTGGCCGCTCCCTATTTACAAACTGTGCGTTTTATGCACTTAAACGGTGTGTTTCCTTAAGCCTCCGGACTCTTCTAAATCAAGCCAGCTGTCTACTGCCTAGTTTGCCTCAGTCGCTTCAAAGTTCAATCCACTTCACGCACGTACGTCTTCGCACTGCTCCATGAAGACCACTGACCACTTGAGCTATTCAAACTCAAACCCCAATGTGCACTCTTTCTTTCTTCTTCTAATCTTTCCTCCTCCTTCTTATGCTCTGCTTCTTTATTTCTTTTTTCCTCTTACATCTTCCGAGTTGTGAAGGTCCTCTTCTTCTCATTTTTGTCTTTCAAAACACTAAAGCAGGCATCAAAAAAGGCAGGAGGTGGGTCTGGGTCGGCGACGATCACGGGCAAATCGACGACGATGACGCCGTGCTGCAGCAAGGTGGGACTGAAGGGAGGGCCGTGGACGCCCGAGGAGGACGAGTTGGGCTGCTACGCTGCGGCAAGATCTCATTCAGTAATCTATATCTACAATAATAATAAATATTTCTCTAGATTCATGATAATCGTTTGACATTATGTCTTCTTATACATTCTGAAACTCAACTGCAAACACTATACGTGCGGGTGTTGGCTTAGCTTAGTTTAGGTTTACATTGAAATTTGTCCACACGAGCCAGGCGAGCCGAGTGCCTGATAAGGCACTCGGGTCGTTAAAAAACCGAGCTCGAGTTCAAGCTTGGACAAGAATTTACTCTTACCAAGCCGAGCCGAGCTCGATATTCAATACCCGTCACGAGCTCGAGCTCATGAACATTCTCCACGAGCCAAGCTTGGACAACCATTACTCGCTCGTGCTCGGCTCTTATACATGCCTACGTGTAGGGGATGAAGCATTTGTCATCATGGGATTCAAGAACTTCACACTATTAGTCCATTATTGCAAGTTTGTGTGAGAGGGAGAAGATGAATGGACCAAACACTTTTTTTTCATTGTTTCTTAGAGAGAAGTTGAAAGCCTGAGCGAGAGGGGGGATGTAATTTTTTTTCTGCCATCTTCCCAACAGTTTTTTGGCGCCACCTTTGCTTCCACAACACCTCATTGCTTTGTCTTTCACGGTTCTTCCTCTTCTTGTCCTTGTTTCAAATTGGTGACCATACCACTAGAAACCTTGGGAGACGACCGTGCCAAAGCCATCGAGATCAATTTCATTGGAGCCTCCACGCTCCGCCACGTGCTGCCTGAATATTCTGCTGCCTAAAGCTTTTGCTATCCGGCCGCTACAATCCATCGACTAATCCGGTTTCGGCCCAGATCCGTAGATCAGCCCAAGACCTGTTCAAAGCCATCAAGAACGGCCCCGTCAAATTTCGCACGCGCCTCCACGCGTCGCCCATATGCCACGAGTGCACTACACGCACCTACAGTGAAGCTTGGAGGCGCGTGCCAAATTTGATGGGGCCGTATCTTTCTTATTAGGGTTTATTCCATGTATCTTTCCTATTAGGATTTATTCCCTACCTTAATTACTCTAGGGTTTTTGGTTATTACTCATAGCCTCTTTATATATTGAGGTCTCTTGTAATATGTTATGATTAACACTACTCAACACAGTGTAGCCCTTAATATATTTCCATTCTCTCTCTTCCGCTCTTTCACATATATTCTCCATTTCATATATTTATTTAACACTACAGTCTTTGGGTACAGTGACATCGCTTGAGACTTTGAATCTTACTGCAATCAGTTGCAAAGATACTTTCCGGCTCAAAGTGGTTTCTTTTATCTTATATTTTATTAGAGTATTTACAATTTGATAACATTCATCATTCATAGTTATTACCAATTTTTTATTTCTCTTTAATTTTAATGCACAGTTAATTACATTGAGAAACTTGAACAAGTTAGATATAAGTCGTAATAACTATAATGGTTCCTTAACATTGCAAGACAAGAGTGCTATTATGGAGAGAGAGAGAGAGAGAGAGAGAGAGAGAGAGAGAGTCCTTAAACCATGGGTTAGAAGCATTAATCATAAGGTTTAAGAGTATGAAAACCAATTTCATGCAAAATTATCAGCTTTTGAAAACTTGGAGAAGTTGGATTTAATCTATTAGATATCTCTTTCTCTCACATGTGTTTTCCTGCCACAACACAAATACCTACTTAGTAAGCTATAAAATGCTATTATTCTTTTACATACTGCGAATTGCATAGTTTTGTTTTACTACAAATTTTTTAATAGTTCTACTACAGGTTTTGAAAGCTTATCAAGATTGGAGAACTTGGAGACCTTAGATCTTAGCCATAACAATTTCAACAAAAGCATCATAGAATTATTAAGTGCAGTCAAATCTCTTAAGAATCTGAATCTTGCTTCGAATCGGATCGAAGGATCATTTCCTGCCAAAGGTATGTATGTTGATCTTTTGTAGCACTTTATAGAAACAACAAGCAATTCCAATCGTATTTAAACTTTTCTATTTTCTGTTTTATGCAAAATTATCGACTTTTGAAAACTTGGAGAAGTTGAATTTAAGTTGTAAAGAATTCAGTGGCTCCCTAAAAATCAATGGTAATGAGAGAGATACACTTAAGTTTTCAAGATAAATGCATTTTTAGTACATGTGGTTTGTAGTTTTGGCAAATAGTAGTGTGAGCTTTAAAAAATAATTAATCACTCTATTGGGTAGGAAAAAAAAAAAGTCTTTACCATTAGAAAAATTGATAGAATCTGTTAAAGTGACACGTTTCACTTACAATAAAAAATAAAATAAAAAAAAAAAACAATAAAAGCATGCAAAGAAAATGCAACATAAGGCTGTACGAAAATGTAATGTAAATTCAGCTCAAAAAAAAAAAAAAAGTATTTTAAGTTTGAATTATGTAAAAATATCCGCCAATGAAATAAGAGTTGTAAGGATCACATAATAAGCAAGTTATTAAGAAAAGACTCAAGATTTCAAGGATTTTCCCATTATCTAAAAATAAAAATGTAAATGCTACAAAAGAAACAAAAAATCTTAATTAAACAATGAAATGTTGTCCTCGGCTTGCGAGGTACTCAACTTAATGGACAGCAACCAGTCTCGAGTAAAAATTCCATCATCTAATTTCATAATTAATATAAATTGCAATTGAAAGATGATGTCTATTTAATTTCTCAAGACTAATATAAATTTCTTTCTTAAAGATTTTACTAACACTGTCTCTATTCACTCGTGGTAGGTTTGTCTAATTTTAGTAGGTTGGAGATTTTAGATCTGAATGGAAATTCTTTCACTGGAAGTATCTCTCCATATATCGGGGCACTATCTTCTCTAAAGGCTATATCATTAGGTCACAATGATCTTAATGGCACTTTACCTAAAGGTAAGAATCATTTTTTTTATAATTTGTTAGTCTTACCTGTAATTAATGATCAACAATTTATTACGAATGTGAGAAAAACAGATTTTTCATTTTTTATTTTCACATAATTAGGATGGGCATTGCTAATGTTATTCCTTTTTACAGAATTGTGCAAATTGAATAAGCTTGAAGAGTTAGAACTTTATGGTAATTTATTTGAAGGGATCCTTCCACCATGCCTAAACAATATGACGTCTCTTAGGTTGTTAGATATATGTGAGAACCAATTCGCTGGAAACATCTCTTCAAATCTTATAGCCATCCCAACATCACTTGAGTACATTGATCTGAGTTACAATCTTTTTGAGGGCCTATTGTCATTTAGCTTATTTGCTAATCACTCTAAGCTTGAGGTGATTATGTTGGTGAATAATAACAGTAAGCTTGAGATAGAAACCGAAAATTCATCGGGTTGGGACGACCTCTCATTTCAATCGTTAAAGTTCATTGTACTACGTAATTGTAATTTGAACAAGCTCACTGGAAATGTTCCCAAGTTTCTATTTGGCCAGCGCGAATTGGAAATAGTTGATTTGTCTCACAATAAGTTGAAAGGAAGCTTCCCTAATTGGTTGCTTGAAAACAACACCAGATTGCAAGAGCTAAATCTTCAAAATAATTCTTTCGTGGGTCAAATTCATTTGCCACCAAATTGCTACAAGAGTATTTCGTTTATGGATGTCTCTGACAATTGCTTAGATGGTCAACTTCAAGAAAATATTGGAAAGATAACTCCATATTTAAAATATCTAAATCTTTCCCAAAATCTTATTGAAGGTTATCTTCCGTCCTCAATTGGTGACATGAGATATTTGGAGTCTTTGGACTTGTCCTTTAATAATTTCTCGGGAGAGTTACCAACGGAATTATTTGCGACTTGCACCTCCTTGAATCATTTGAAGTTATCCAATAATCAGTTCACAGGAACAATTCCTGGATGGATAGGAAACATGACACGTTTGTTGACTTTTGTCTTGAGTAACAACTTTTTTGAAGGTCAGATTCCTTGTGGACTGGATTCAGTTCAATATGTAGACCTTTCTCATAACTCACTTTCGGGATCGTTACCTTCTTGCTTGAATCTACAGTTTGTTGAGTACCTACATTTGCAAGGAAACAAACTTACAGGTCCAATACCAAAAGCTGTTTTCAATTCATCGTCTCTTTCGACACTAGACCTTAGAGATAACAGCTTTTTTGGTAGCATCCCTGATGAAATCGGTGCACTTTATAACTTAAGAATACTTTTGTTGAGGGGCAACTATTTCAGTGGTATAATTCCAAATCAGTTGTGTTGGTTAAATAAGATAAGCCTAATGGATCTTTCCAAGAACTCTCTTTCTGGGACAATACCGCACTGCTTTCACAACATGTCCTTTGGAAATATAGATGATCTTGTCTATTATAGATATCCTTCTATGACCTGGTTCATTGGATTAGGTTCCACATTCCAAAGGCTCCAAGAATGGAATTGGGAAAGAGATAACATGGAGATGTGGATAGAATATGATGATCATGTTGAGGTTGAGTTTGTAACAAAACACAGGTCTAACTCCTACAGTGGTTATATCCTTAATTATATGGCTGGATTGGATTTGTCATGCAACAAGCTAACAGGTACAATCCCATCAGAACTAGGAGAGCTATCTTCAATTCATGCATTGAACTTGTCTAACAATCAGTTGACAGGTTCCATTCCACAAAAAATCTCAAATTTGGACAAGTTGGAGAGTTTAGACTTTTCTCACAACAATTTGAGTGGAGAAATTCCTTCGGTATTGATTGATATGAACTTTCTAGCAGTGTTTACTGTGGCTTACAACAACTTATCAGGTAAAGTTCCAGACATGAAAGCACAGTTTGCAACATTTGATAAAAGTAGTTATGAAGGAAATCCATTTCTTTGTGGGCAACCACTAGAGAATAGCTGCACCAGAGTAGACGAGTCACATCCATCACCAACAAAATCTTCAAATGCAAGTGAAGGGAAATGGTATGAAATAGATCCTCTGGTCTTCTTCGCAAGCTTTACCGCATCTTATATTGTTTTCTTATTGAGTGTAGCTATTCTTCTTCATATTCATCCTTATTGGCAACAACGGTGCTTCAATTTAATTGAGAATTTTAAGTACCAGTGTTATTATCCTGTTTTTAATAGCTTAAAAAGATTGTCAAACCGTCTATATCCTTAGATATATTCCGTTTCCATGGACATCTTTGGTGGTAGTGATGACAGCTAGCTGTACATTTGATTTTGAATAATGGTTAATTGTTGTAATCTAATATGAGACAAGTTGTTCACTTTCACTTGCTTTCTTCTGTATTGTAATTCTTGTCATTTGATGATGTAGATTATTCATGTAGTTAGAAATATTATTAATAGTATGAATTAATAAACTTAGTTTCTCCATACACAAGATTTTTGAATACTTTTTCAATAGGGAAACGATTCATTATATGATATATCCCTGGAAGAAGGAAGAGATTGAAGGGATGAGTACTCACTAGTCAAAACAACAAAGAAGTAGATTAGACATCTTTCACTTACAAATACATACTCTCAAGCATGCACCAAGATTAAGAGACCGCAAATATTGTTTAATATAAAATTAGGTGTTTGAAATATAAGATAGTATAGGGAAAATATGAAGGCAAAAATAAAATTAAAATTTCAAGGTTCGATTGTAACGACCATATATACCTTTACTATTTATTTTGCCAACTTTGAAGTGCTATGGGTATATGACAAAATAGTCCACAAGATACAATGAAGCCTAAATGTTAGTTGAGAATAACACTTTTTAGAGTAACAAGGAACCACCCTTACAGAAAATTGAACAAAATAAATTTGTATGAGGAAGAAGAGAGATTATGTGATGGTGTGTTTGCATATGACCAAATGGTCATGTTTATATTGATTTTTGGATCCAAATTAAATCATTTGATCCAATGGTCACAAATTGTAAGCACCAAATCCAGGTTAATGGACACTTTAATAGCGTATTAATCTCTTTTGTAACCACCAAATCCTTAAATAACCTCCAACTCTTTAAGTAAAATATATTCCAAAATTTCCCAAAATAATTAATTTTATTTATTTATTTAAGTAAATATAACATTAGGCACTTGCCAGTAACCACTCAAAACTAATTAGTCCCAAGCACATGTCGTTGCTCCTATTCCTAAATAAATACTAGCTTACATGGATGCATTGATAATTCAGATTAAGCAAGTGTCTATAGTTCCAAAAAGAGCATCCCCTGCTTTCGCAGCCTCCTTAAAAGCATCCACATTTTTCTATCAACCAGAGCAACTTCAATGCACTCAAATAGGTGCTTATGGGCAGACCACATATATACCTCCACAAAATATGAGTCCTTACCCCTCCCAATTTCTTCTCCAATTTTCTATAAAAATTAAACCCAGAAAAATCCAAATAAAGTACTCCAATTCATCCAAAATAAGAACAGGTAAAAAAATGCACAGATGATCATAAAATCACTTTTTATCTAATCAATCTTGTGCATTGAAAAAACTGCTTCTCAGATCTTATACATCATAACAAAGGGTATTGATTTGAACTAATATATTGGGTGAGACCACATATTATGTCTCTTTGTGCAATTTGGTTTTTAATTTCATTTGAGAATGAGGAAACAGAGGAATCAGGACTGCAACTGTATTTGATATCTTTAGATAATTAGTATATCATACTTAATGTGGCCAGCTTAGTTACAGAGCCATCATGCCTTTTACTCTTAAAAGTTTACCCTTATGTATTCATAGACTATTTATGTTGGGTTGATCTTCTTCATCTAAATGGTTTATGCATTTTTATCAATGTAAAAAAAAATTAAAAAAAAAAAAGAGAGAGAAAGGATTCACATTAGGAGAAAGCTCTCCTGGGTCGAAGAATTTTATTGAATGTATTATATTAAATTGGCATGTGTTTAAAATGTATATAAAAATTATATATAATTTTAATTTCTCACATGCATTTAAAAAATTAATAACGTGTTGTTTTTAATGTATTTTTAATAAATACATGTGAGAATTATGTGCATTTTTAATTCGCACGGCTATTTTTAATATAACATGTTATTCTCACTTGTATTTTTAAAAGATACACGTAAAAATCACCTACATTTTTATATTGTTCGGTTGATGTTACATTTTTATATTTTCCCTTCAAGAAACAAGTGTCCACACATATCATAGGCCTACATGTTGCCAAGAACCCTTGTTTACATGCTGCCAACGAAACATACATTCGTTGGAAGAATCGTCCATCCCTCTGAATGAAGGACGAGCTACCCGGATTCCACTTTATTATTGCACTCGCATACTCCTTGTGTGCCTATACTGCTCACCATCTCTTCCGTCAAGAATTCTTAATGCCATCTTCTTGGCACGATGGCAACTCAACCTTGATAGCTCCACATTGTAGTCTCTCCATATCATTTCCTTCAACGTTTTTGCCTTCAAGTCTCTCTGGTCCCGGATAAGATCCAGATATCGAGCTGCAGCCCACTTACTTGTTGCCCTCTTGTTTTGATAATGGCTGCCACAATTA
Organism: Alnus glutinosa; assembly: GCF_958979055.1. Classification (NCBI taxonomy): domain Eukaryota; kingdom Viridiplantae; phylum Streptophyta; class Magnoliopsida; order Fagales; family Betulaceae; genus Alnus; species Alnus glutinosa. The sequence continues at coordinate 13,881,721 of NC_084895.1, forward strand.
TGCTCTGAAATGAAAGTCTGATCTGAAAATGTTTTTGGCAAGGAGACCAAGACGAATGAATTTTCCATCCACATTTCTTCTTGCAGTAGGCAGAAACCCGTTTTCTCTCGTTGTGCAGATATTTGTAATCAAATGAATTTTGCACCGCGTATAATTGTAAACCTCCCTTAAACTCAGTCGGGTTGGCAAACCGCAACCCTACAGCCAACTCCACTTTCTCACTAATGTCTTTCTTTTTCTTCCATTCCGGGTATCTCCTCCTCCTCCTCCTAGGTTGTCCACGTGACCCTTCGCCCTCTTCTTCCCCGATGTCTAAACTGTCAAAGTTATCACTGTCATATGACTGGTTATCCGGGTCATTTGTGTCATCAACTTCATTGTTCACTTGTGAATTTGTATCCGACATGTGAAACCATTTACGCGAATCATCCATCACTTCGCGCACAACATCATCGGGTTTACCAACAAATATGTCCTCCTCTTCACCGTTAGTCACTTCAAAATCACTCAACTCCCAGTTTTCCTCCACTTCAAACTGCTGTGGTGGCTCCTGAGTTTGCTGATGAGGGGGCTGGTGGGGTTGCTGCTGAGGTGGTGGATCAGCTACTGCTTCTGGCCCTTGCTGCTGTGACAAATTCTCTTCATAACTTATCTCAACTTCGGAAGGAGACTGTAACAGCAACATTGGCTTCACCACCTCAATGGGAACCGGCACATCTGGTTCATGATCTACAAAGACATGCAGCTTCTTTTTGCCATTTAAAAGCCTTTTTAGCATAGTCTTGAAATCATTATCTGACAGAAGACCATGTATTTGCTCATTGCTCTCTTCATCATACTTGTAAAACAAATTAGGATAATTGTTGTATGGATAGTCCTAGTATGTTTCCAATACACTCTTCAAGTGCCAAAAGTTGAATCGGTCTGCATCCAAATTGGGTACTGTAAAAATATCTCCTCTAACATATGCCATCCGATGGCCAGTCAGTGACCCATGGTGGTAGATAATCAAATCAAAAATTGATTCATTCATCCCTGCATCAATTGAATTAAAAAAATAATTAGGATCATACTCACATTCAGAATATAATGCACAAAATGCACAAAGTGTTGGTAATTGTTGAATAGTGTTGATAAGTATTGAATGGTGTTCATTAAGTGTTGACAAAGTGTTCATGAGTCTTGAATATTGTTGATAAGTGTTTAATAGTGTTGATAAGTGTTTACAATTGTTGATAAGTATTTACAAATGTTGATAAGTGTTTACAATTGTTGATAAGTGTTTACAAGTGTTGATAAGTGTTTAATAGTGTTGATAAGTGTTCAATGTGTAGAATAGTGTTGATAAGTGTTATATAAAACTTTCCATTAGCAACTCTAATGTACGAAACAACAATTATATAACTTTCCAACAACAACTCCAACGTACCAAATGGCAATTATATAACTTTCCAACAGCAATTACTTTATTCAAAGCATGGCAAGTGGCGAGAGAGAGGGAGGTTCCAATGAGTTAGAGAAAGCAACTACTCAGAAATTGTGCTGAGTGTGTTTATTACTTTATCAAAAGTCATTGTCTTTTGTGGACAAGGACATGGTTTTCCTGTGTGGACTCAGTCTCCCAAATGCAATAAATAAACAAAGATAAAGACACTCTCAAAGATAAAGACATACACATGTGCAATAAACAAATACAGGGACAATGACATGTTTCGGACAACAACCAAACGAAACTGGTTTTGAAACACACAAAAAACAACAACAACACATCCTAGAAGGCCCTACCCACACTTTGCCCAACAACCGATAATCAAACAAAACCTATATTTACAACAAGCAAACTTCAACCAAGTACTTTTTCAAAATATGGTGTGACTGAAACTACCTCTGTTTTAGAGTTCGATGTAGTGTCGCGGGTTCCACTGCAACTACCTTTGTTCTGGAAAATCACCTTCCAAACCACAATAGAGACCTTGCGGAACTAATATCTAGCCGATTTGGTGTGGGAAATTGGCAAGTATGCAGATTTCGAAGAGTGTTTGAGGTATTTGGGAGAATGGCCGATGGTTGTGCAATTTAAGGGGAAATGGTTGATGGTTCTGCGATTTGGGGGAAATGGCCGATGAACGATGAACCCTAGTTTTGGCCGATTTTCGCAATGTTCAAGTTATGTTTTAATAAGTTTAACCAACGGTAAGAAATTTTCAAAACAAAACGGTGTTTAATTCAAACAAGTTTTAATTAGGAATATATGTCGCATGACAAACAAGAGATGGCAGTTACGTAGCAAATGATGTGGCCAGGAGGACAGGTGTCGCGTTAATAAGGCACCATGTGGCAATGACGTGGCCGGGCGTTAAATTTTGGATGGAAAATGTAACAGAGGTACCAAATAGGTTTTTACCCTAATTCAGGTACCATCCGTGATACAAAACAAAACTTAGGTACTAAATTTAACCCATAATATTATGGGATATGCTCTTGGCTCCATTGACTAAAGGTAGCATTGAAACCGACGGGATTTCACAATGATCCTAGAAAATTTGGAACTATGAGCATTCCTAGCATCTTTTTATTGATGTTTTTTTAAAAAAATATATATATATATATATATATATATATATATATATTAGGGAAGATAACTGCTTTTTGTACTTCTCTACTCAAATACATTCCATAATAACTTTTCTTTATCTTTTCTTATACTATATTTTCTGTGTAATCTTCAATGACATGAAATCAATATTCGCAAACAAAAAGCTGGTCTGCTTGGTCAAAAAAGCTCAAAAAGTACTTCTTTAACTTTTTGCTATAATAAAATTGCTAAAACACACTTTTAGGAATTAAGCTTTTCTAGCTAGCTTTAAAAGTACTATTTTTCAACGCAATCTCAAACAAGCTATAAATTGTTACCGGCAATGATCATAATCTTATAACTCAGATTATCAAACACCATGGCAGGGTTGGTTTTTCATCGAAGATGTAGGTTCACTTCATTACTTTCTTGGAATTGAGGTTATATGCACTCCTAAATATACACTTTCAAGTATGTGTGACAATGAAAATTATTATTGAATTTTAAATGGATAACTATTAGATTTTGAATTTAATAGTGATTTTTACTGCTACTTCTAAGAATATAAACTTAAGAGTACATACAACATTTCTCCGCACCATATAATAACATTTCTCCGCACCATATAATGGAGGATGCCAAAGTGGTTCAATTCAAACTCGTTTTGCATGGACAAGTTCATTGCCCCTTCAATCTTCATGATGGCTCTCCACAGTTGCCACTGAGTACTGTGATCATACCATTAGAGCCTTGCCATACTTAGACTCTTAGGAATGAAAATGAGTATTACTAAGGATATAATAAGCTGCTTAGGGGAAAAAGAAAAAAAATGATACAAGAAGTTGGAATGAAGTGACTATTTCTATTCTTTTGTTCGGTAACAACACGAGATTAAACAAATTTCCAAACTGAAATTAGATCATATTTCTACTAAATAAACTAAAATACACTAACTCTTAAAATCATTTCTAAAAAAAAAAAAAGCATTTATTTTTATTTTTCTAAGTATCCAAAAAAAGAAATAAATATATTTGTCCTTAGGGATGGCCGATCACCCCCAAGGAGATGGTTGACCACCCTAACAGAAGCTCTGAGGGCTTTGGGTGTGTGACTACCCTTGATGCCATCAAGGGTGGCCAACCACCTCAAAGCTATTAGGAGTGGCCGCAGCCACCCTTAATGGTGCATCGGGAGTGGTGCGACTACACTCAAAGCTTTTGTTAAAGTGGGAGGTGATTGGCCACTCATGTGAACAAGTACCACAAACAGTATATTTTTTTGGGTGCTTAGAAAAAAAAATGGTATTTTAAAAAAATGATATTTAGAGCTATTTTGGGAGGAATATGAGAAATGCTACTCAGCATTTTCAAGTGTCAATCTCTTAGCATTCTTATCTACGTAGCACATTCACATCCACTTCTTTTTTAAAAAAGAAAAAAGAAAACAAAAACAAAAACAAAAGAACAAAGAGAATGATGGGGGATGGACACTTGAGAATGCTGAGTAGCATTTCTTGGGGAATAATTAATATTCTTTACCTTTTTGAAAAATGAATATATTCATAAAAATGGTGGTGCAACCATACTACAGAATAGCTATTCCATTTTAGTCTATTTATGCATATCAAATGTCCCCTAAATTTTGCTTCTTGGTGGCAGTCGTATTTCTTGGGGAACTTGCAAACAACGATCAATTGCTCGTAATAGAACTCAAATATACTCTTAATTATAATTGTCACTCACACTACGATGGTGGAGATCTCTCCATTCGTTTAAATAAAGTTATTGTTACATGTGTATAAATAACAATTAAATACAACCATAGTAGTTGAGACTATTCATTTTCTGTCACTATTGGAACGTTGAGTGGAATGGACTTTGGTAACAACTGAAACAGACAGAAGTATAATTGACTTTGGACTTTTGTATAGTCTTCTTATCATCTAATAATTTTGTTCTAATACGCCCCTGCAAACCCAACAGTAAATCATGTACGTTGAGGTTTGAGCAAAGTAACTTGTGATAAAACGGTCTTAAATAAAGAAAAGAAAATCATAAAACGGTCTCAGATAAAGAAGAGAAAATCACACTTCAGAGAGCGACAGCTTTTAGGATATTTGTCCTTTAGCAATTGTTGATCTTGAACAACAAATGGCTGAAAAATAGCTACTATGGCTTGAATTAAAACATCAGTTGACATGACAAGAACTTAGATTTCGACGACTTCGGTCGGCATTGACTGCTATAGCCGGAACATAGGCATCAATGACTTTGGCTAGTAGAGGTTACTATGGCCGTAACTTGAACATCGGCTATTTTGTCCTAAAACTTGTTGGACTGGGCTGAATTTGTTTCGAACCAGGTTGAACCGGTTACAAATGCTATGAATCAGGTTGTGGTGATATGAAACATGTTTGAACCGAATTGAAATCATGCCGGTTTGGCTTGAAACCTAGTTGGATCGGGTCGAGATCGGATCCAATTATGTGGACTGGATTGGCGCACGTGAGTCGCTTGTAGGGCACGTGCGCAAGTGCATTTGAGGTACTGAAGGGGTTCCCGGTGCGTGAGCACATATCCACACTCACAAAAACTCTCAAAGAAGTCACAGGTGAAAAAGGAAGAACGATGTTAGTCGTGTTATGAAAACAAAAAGGAAACAAGGATCTATTTTGGTGAATAAAGAGGAACTTGGGAGATTTTTCTGGTAACAATATATATAGCTCTGTTTTTTTTAGAGCTTTAACAGGGCACTGCCCATGTCGGGCGGTGCTACCACTAAAGGGTAAAATTCAAAGTCTACAAAGGCGTTAGCCAATTGGCTTTGATACCATAATAGAACTTAAACATACTTTTGATTATAATTGTCACTCACACTACGATGGTAGAGACCTCTCCATTCATTTAAATAAAGTCATTGTTACATTGTTTAAAATAAAAATTAAATACAACCATATTAATTGAGACTATTCATTTTCTACAATTGTTGGAACATAAAGTGTAATGCACTTTGATAACAGTTGAAACGAATGAAAGTATAATGAATTTTACACTTTTGTGTAGTCTTCTTCTCATCTAATAATTCTGTTGTAATAGCTCACTTCTCTCCCAAAGCAGAGTATCGTGCCATAGTAGTCAAGGCATTTGAACTTTCGTGAGTTCAATCTCTCTTCATTGAGCTTCGTATCACACCACAATAAACTCCTGTTATTTTTTTGCATCAATATCGAGGCCACAGACCTTGAGTGTTAATCTGATTTTTTATTCTCGAATAAAACATATTACTATTAATATTTTTTTTTTATTGCTCGTGATCCTGCGAATAAAGGACAAAGGAGTGAAGGACTACTTCAAGTCTCACTCGCCGGCGCGTGGATCTCGTGGAGCTATTTTTCTTTGCCATTGCAGATGTTGAACCCAATCAATTTTTTATTTTTATTTTTCGCTTTTGTTGAACATTTTTATTTGGGTCTGTTGTTGGGGAGTCCACTTCGATTTTCACTTTTTGAATCCATATTCCCCTTTCCCAATTTGCTTAGAAATAATAATAAACATTTCAATACTCAAGATGTCTTATCCAAGCCACTATCTCACCAGCAATTTATCTTTGGAAAAAAATTAAATTTAGTCCTTAGGTTTTAATGTAATTTCAATATAGTCTTTAAATTTTAAATTTCAACATTTAGGTGCTTACGTTTTTCTCTAATTTTAAGTAAGTTCTTCCATCAGTCTACTGTCTAATTTATTAATGATATTTCACGTCAGACCAATTAATTAAAGCCACAACTCTCATTTGACAAGACATATAGTAAGGGTTGGCCCTCCTCACCAATTAGGGATGGTTAGACACCTCTCTTAAAAAGAATGTTTTAAATTTTTTATTTCGGGTATATTAATAATTTAAAATAATCTATTATAGGACACATAAAATTGCACAGTTCGCACATGATGTGATGTGTCAAACAAGAGATACATGATATTAATTGATTGGTCTGATGTGACATACAGTTCATTAATTAGATGGTAGATTGATGGAATGACCTACTTGAAACTAAAGAAAAACCTAATGACCTAATTGTTAAAATTGAAAACCTAGAAACTACATTAAAATTGCATAAAAACTTAGGGACTAAATTTATTTATTTTTTTTTTTACACTTTATCTTTCTCATACCCAATATCACTGCCTGCCTATGTCTTGGGGGTAGAGGTGGCAAAATATACGACTACTGCCTACCGACTGCCACCGAACCGCCATCGATTGCCTACCGACTCTACCGACTAATTTCTGTTCGGTTGTTGGTATAAAATTTTATTCTGAAAATCAGTTTGGTACCGAACCGAATCACACTTTAACCGGCTTACCGAACCGAACCACCCTTTAACCGAACCAACATAAATGAAACAACGTCATTTTCACAGGGCAGTGACGTCATTTCATTTCATTGTTTTTTTTTTTCAAAAAAAAAAAATCAAAATGACGTCGTTTCATTACAATTGAAATGACGTAGTTTTGAAAGATTATATATTTATCTATTTCAGCTAACCCTAAAACACATTTCCCATTTCCCCTCGTCTTTCTGTATTTCTATTGAATCGGCGAACCCTAACCCTCACATTCAAAGTCGACACAGCCGCTTGCCTCCCTAGAATCCGGCCGTATTAGGCAAGATTCCAGCTAAATTGCCAAAATCTGGCTTGCCAGAATCCAGCAACAGCGACCAGACATTTCAGGATTTCGGCCACTTTCACCGGAATTCAACCAACCCTGATTCTGATGAAACTGTCCGAATTCTAGCCTTTATCCCGGATTCCGACAATAGTAATCCGGTGAAAGTGGTGGGAATTTTGCCAGTCAGTGACAGAATCTCGTTACCAGTAATTTTTATATTATTTTGCATAAATATTTATATGTTGTGAATAAAAATTGATTTTTATGAGTTAATATTATTGAATGAAAATAGTAAAAATATTTGCAATTTTCCGTACGCACCAAACACCGGAAAATGCTTTCGAGGAAAAACATTTTCCTGAAAAATAACTTCTCTTTAACCATTTTACGGCGGAAATCATTTTACCTCGAAACAAACAAAGTATAAGATTTATACTATTCTGGGACTATGGAAGGGTATTAGAGCAAGATGGGAGGTTTTTCTAGATTTGTAAAATTTCAGATCCGTGACAATGGATTTGGCTTAGGTGCTGCAAAAAAAATTACAACATATCTCTTGTAATTTTTTTAACGATCCAGATTTTATTTCAAGTTTTTCATGAGAAAGAGAAAATGATTAAATCTGGACCATTGAAAAAAGTACAAAAATTTCCAGTAATTTGTTTTACAGCACCAAGCCAAAACCGGTGAACAGTAGGGCAGTCCATTTTTGGCTTATTCATTTTTACCTTTTAGGCTAAAATGGCTAAATAATTCACTAAAAAGTCCCTCCATAATCATGTGCAAAATGCATTTGTGATGCATATGTGAATAGTACAACTCCCCATGTAGAGATGCACGATTCACACATGCATCTCTTTTTTTATTTGATTATCTCTCTCTCTCTCTCTTCTCTTCTCTTCTCTTCTCTTCTCTTCTCTTTCACAAAAACTCATTTATGCTATAACAATATTCTAATATATCTCCGAGTATAAGAAATGGTATTTCAAAGTATATCTATATGACAAAATATATGTTTGCCATTTTAACATCACACTCATGCGAACCACCTTAGATGAAAACAAAAAATTTGCTGACTTTATAGCAAATAATTATTCAAAAAAAAAAAAAGAAAAAAAAAAAGACCATGTTAGAAAGAAAAAAATGACTTATCATTGAAAAAATGTCTTAGAATTAAAATATAGAAAGATAAAGAAAGAATAAAAAATATATATTTAAATGATATAGTAAAATAATTGATAATGGGATATATGATACATACTTTTGAAACCCATTAGTTAAAATATATAAAATAAGTTTTGACTAGCCATTTTGCATATAAAAATGTATAAGCTTTTGGGAGTGCTTTTTTTTACAAGGTTCAAATTTTTTATTTAATGATAAATTTATATTTTAAAAAATTTATAGGGATATAAGAAATATTTTGTGTGTTAGTCGTTTGAGTTAACGAAAATCCCCAATGATGAGAGGTGGATTGAAAAAGGCTGAAAAATTCAACACCATCATTACCACTTTTGATAATTTGGTAATGACCCATCCTACTTTTTTCTTTTTCTTTTTTATATAGATGCGTAACCCATCCTTCTGGGAGAGGGAAAATGAAGTTTTTCCAAAAAGGGAAAAAATGAATTCATTCATTGAATATAAGATGAGAAGATCGAGATGAGATTGCGTACCTTGACTGGAAACTATAGGTAGCATTTCAAAGTCACCAAAGTGGGGCGTGTGACGTTAGGTGAGACCATTTGAAAAGAAAAGAAAATAAAGGAATGAGATATTATACATTGCCACCTTCAAAATATAACTCTTAATCATTTTTGCTTACGTGATAATTTTTTCTTTTTTTTTCTTTTTTTTAATATAGAAAAAAATCCTAAAGCTAGCAAGGGAACCACCTTGCCACATGGATAAGGGGGTCAAAAATTGTATCTTAAAGTGACAAAAGATCATGTCTCTAAATGTACAGGATTGTAGCACGATTGTTTATTTTTCTATTTCTTTCCTTTGATGGAGGATTGAAATATGAGATATGACACAACTCCTGATTACTTTTGTCCTCGTGACAACTTTTACTCTTACCTCCTTTTTTTTTTTTTTAGAAAAAATTTCTCAATGCTAGCTAGGAAATAACCTTACCACATGGACAAGATAGTCAAAAATTGTATCTTGGGATAACAAAAGATTGTATCTATTGAAATATTACCTCTATTTTGTCACCGACATGCAGGACTTGTCAAATTCAATTTTGTTTCAGATGGTTAATTAATTGTCCCAACTCTGGTGTTTGGCGGTAAACTTTTATAAGAGATACTTCGAGAGTTCGAGGATATATATGATTAAAGACGAGGTAATTATTGAAGAATGTTTTGCACACTATTTTTATTCCATTGATTGTACGTTGGTATATATACAGGATTATTGATTGTTATACAAGACAAAAAATAGTTCATACAATATATAGAATTGATGAGAATTATAGTGCTACCGTTGTGTTGATTTGGTTGCCTTTTGTAGATGACTTAGCCGTTGAGTTGATTTGATTTCCTTCTCGAGATTGTGCTAGCCGTTGTGTCTTTATTTGGTTACCTTGTATGGATTGTTGACTTTTTCCTTTGACGGTTCGTTAATGATCTTATGGCATAATATTATATAGTTATATGATCATATGGTTCTATTATATATTAAATGAATAATATGATCAAATATCCGAATTGTCATTAGATCATATAATTAAGTATTGGTATTATTCACTTTTACTATTCAATATATATTTAACCAATTAATTACTGATGCTTAATATATATTGACTATTGTTATTTGTTACTTAATAAATAATATACTATATAACCTATTTCAGTTTGGGGAGCATCTTGTTCATGCCAGTTATAAAGGAGGTGTGTGTGATGCATGTGAATAGGAATATAGTATTGTTCATTTTTCTTGGCTTGACTGGCTTTGTAATTTGGATTTTGATAAAAGTCTTGATTGGTGTTCTTGGACGATCATGTGAATGTGGAGATGTTTTTCAAAGTAATCAATGGCCATGTAGAAATCTAACATTTATTTCGCAATTGTTGAACTCTTTAATATCAACAAGTTTGTTCGCCAACTTTTTGATTTTCCAATAAACTTTTCACACGATTTCGAATAATATAAGTCTTTTAGTAAAAAACAAAACTTATTTATAACTTTTAATAGGCTTTTAAATGTTAGGGGCCCTGCCAGTGTGTTGTTTCCTTTTAATTTTCAGTATTTATTTATTTATTTATTTTGTTTTTAGGTTACTCTTTGCAATCTGCCTTGTTCGAATTTAGATCAAAACTGGACTTTTATAGCTAATTTTAGCTCAGACATGCCCTCTCTTAAATCTTTAACTGTAGCTCATGTGTAATAAGAGGCAATTTCTGTTGTCCATGTAATATTTAGGCAGCTGCATTCTAAGTCAGACTTTGTATAGTTAGAGGAAACTCAACCCTTTGACTCTGACTTTGTTTGATAGAGAGTCTATGTACTCCTAATCATCATACCTTTTGGTCTCTCTTATGTATATATAAGAAGGTTTATTTGTTCAAAATAAAAAATAAAAAATAAAAAAATTACCTCAGCTTTATAGTTAAGCCAAAGTTTCAAGATGTGCTAACTTTGCTGCACACCATGTTTCTAAACGGAGGAATGCTGGAGTTCCTTTTAGTGTTCTTCTAGTATCCATCTGGAATGATATAAATGTAATAAAAAAATTACATTTATGTTATTTTTGATGACATAGATTTAATTTTTTAATTATATTTATATCATTTCAGATAGATAACAGAAGAACATTAGAAAGAACTCTAATTCCTCTTTTAGATGGAAGCATTTCCACATTTTTTTTTCATTTTCTTTCCTCTATTCACATGAGGAATGGTTCTCCCTCCCTAGTTTCCACATTTGATAATTTGGTGTTTTACATTATAAATCAGCATTATTATAATTTTATTCACTTCAATACATTCCGGTCTCCATCATTCACAAAATGTGCATTGTGACCATTCCAGAACTCAAAGACTAAAGGAAGGACACCCGAAAACAAAACATGGATGTTGGGTGTGTTTGGTAAATCTTTTGGTAGTGGTTTTTTGTTTTTATTTTTTTTATTTTTTTTATAAGTAATAAGAAGTGATTGAAATGATATAAAATAAAAAGTAATTTTAAATTTTGTAAAAAGAAAAAATTTGTTCAAAAAAATTAATGTGATATGAAAAGTAAAAAAATCATTAAAAAATTGTTGATATGGTATAAAAAGTTAGATGTTTATCCTATGTAGTTCATTTGAAATGGAGAAAATTCAAATGCCACGTGGACAAAAATTCTCTCCATTCAAATGAACCGGAGGGGATCCAATTAATTATATTTTAAGAATAAAGTTATCTTTTTATTTTTTATGAACAACTTTACATTTAAAATATAACTAACTGGATCTCCTTCGGGTTTATATGAACAGGAGAGATCCAAATGCCACGTTTTTTAGTCTCTTTCTTGTTAGAGAAGCTTCTTGACTGGCATGTACAAGAAGAGGGCATTTGGGTCTTTTGGGGAAAGGTAGGACTTCGTGGGAGAGATGAGAGTGACTTTCAGTTGCACAGCAAAATAAAGATAACCATCAACTTTTGCTATGGTCCCACTAATCGTGGATTCCGAGGTGAAACGTTTTGTCAAACTTCTTTACGTGTATATATATATATATATATTTGTCATTGTGCAAACGAAGAAGCTAGAAAAATGAAACAATATTTGTGAATGGAGTGGCCTTTGCTGAAAGCTTTGCTTTGGGGTTTATTTGTATTTCTTCGAATTCGTGGGCAAATAGCTGGCTGCCTCCGGGAAGAGATGATTGCTTTACTGGAATTGAAGGCGTTTCTGGAATCCAATATTATTCATGCTGATGCAGATGATCACCGCGGCCTTCTTCCGTCATGGATTGACGACGCAAAGAGTGATTGTTGTGGTTGGGAGAGGGTCACGTGCAACTCCACCACCGCTCACGTGATCAAGCTTTCCCTCTACAACTTAACGGAACAAGATCCTTATAACAACCGTTGGTTGCTAAACGTGTCCCTGTTGGTGCCTTTGAAGGAGCTAACAACTCTTGATCTATCCCGCAATGCAATTCGTGGTTCCCTACCAAACGAAGGTAAGTTCTAAGCCGCCCCTGCTTTTCATTTCTTATATTATATGCTACGTTGAAGAGATAGAGATGCCTTTGAAATCATTTCTTCAGTCTAATTCCCTTCACCCCAAAAGAAATAAAAAGTTGAAATATTCCATTGAGCCCTTTTGTTCTCTTTGGTCATAAAATTCAGAATCACAGAGGGTTGGATTTATGGTGTTACCTGTCCTTGATCTTCATCTCTCTCTCAATTAAACCAATTACCAAAACTCCAAGTAATTCTAAATGTTAACTCATATTCTTTTGGTGTCCTTCAAAATTAATGTGACTTTTAAAATCTATATTAAATCAAAATCAAATAGAAATCTATCACAAATTTAATAATAATTTTAAAAAACACTATCAATTTTCGGAAGACACATGAAGGGCATGCAGTAGTTTTTCAATTTTTTGCAATTCCTCTCCCATGCATTTACCAGGGTAATTATGAAAACCCAACCTCTCTCCTTCCAATAATTTTTCACGTATAGCTATTTGTTGTAGTTTTGATTTTGTTGATAGGAAGGGGACCTTCTTTAAGATGGTTAAGTCTGACTGGTTAAAACTTAAAGTCTCACATTAGATACTAGTAAAAAAATGAATTTTTAAGTGCACTAATATGACCCATTAAACTATTAAAGTGTGCCAAAAATGTCACTTTTGTCGAAATATTTCTATAATACCCTTATTTTCTTAAAAATTAAAATAAAAAGTGGATTAAAAAACTTTTTTAAGAGAATAGGGGTACTATTATAGGAATATTTTGACATGAGTGGTCTTTTTGGCACACTTTGATAGTTTGAAAAGTCACATTAGTACACTTGAAAATTCAATGAGCTATTCTAAAATCGGCTAACAGTTCAAGGGGCTTTTTTATATTTCTCCCTTCAAATATATACATGTAAATAAGAGTGATTAAATCTAACATCAGGGCAGCTCAATAGTAAGGTAAATTAGCCTCCGCTTAAGACTTCTTAATTTTTAAAAGCCCTCCCAAAAAATAAGGTCCTTTATATTAATTTGTCCAAAAAGAAAGAGTGAGAGACCTCAAGAAAAATAAAATGAGAGGAGGCCATTTGACATGCTAGGAGAGTTTTTTTTAGAAAAAAATAAAAATAAAAAGTCATGTAGCATGTTTAAAATCTTAAAATATTCCAAACTAAAGCATGGCATGCTTTCTTATTGTATTGCTTTTTTTCTCTTATTTTATGTTATCACTTCTAATATTTTGCTTTTTTGGTTTTATCATTCTTTAGTTGGCCGTTATTACGACTTCTCATCGCTTATCATTACCGAGCCGTTGATTTTATTATACACTCTAATTGAATTCTAGTCACATTTTACTATCTTACAAAAAAGATAAAATGGATTAACTATATTATTTATTGACAATAACATATTAACAAAATTTGAACATGAAAATTTAATTAGTAATTTTACTTGATTTTTAATATTTAATATAAAAATTATTATATTAATGTTAATTTCTAATCCGCCTCGGATGCAGTGGACCTCAAGTAACAGGCATAGAATTTTCTCCTAAAGCTGGAAGTGGGCCGAGCCGAATAGGGATTTTGGTGGTCTACCCTATCCCGGCTGTGTTTATTAAAAGAACATAAATTTTCTTCAAACTGTTCCTCCAAACCAATCACTAAACTGTCATGTGTCTGCAAAACATGTGCTTCTCACTTTTCTTTTCTTTTAAACACTACCAGAAGAAGCCATCGTTAACTACAAATCTTGTCTGTCTAATAAAATTTTTTTACTGACGTCTCTCTCTCTCTCTCTCTCTCTCTCTCATGCGCATCTACTTCTTTCTAGAAAACAATGAAAAATGTGTTTAGTCCACTCATCTTCTTCCTCTCACACTAAACCGTATTTTCACTTCCCATTTAATCTGTCATAAAAGCTTTTCTTCAATCGAAGGATTATTACCATTTTTTGAAGCATACCAGTGCGGAATATCTTTATCACCAAAAGAAACCAAACTCAACTTACTCCAAATATTTACAATCTAATCAGAACAAGCAGGCCTCCAATTTCATTGGCCATCTTTAATGACTGAATATAAACGAGCCTCTAGCTTACTATGAGCATCATAAATGACACAATGCCCATACTTCTCATAAAGCACCCCATCTGGGTGTCAAGTATCAAACCAAAGATGTATATCCTTTCTAGTACCAACAAGAAAATAATAAATAAAATAAAATAAAATAAAATATCTAGCATCATCTCTAAGCTTTAACAACTTCCTCCAACTCCAAGAACAAATTTGAGGGATACAAACCTGCCAAAAGCTCCTCCCCTGGCCTTCAACAATATTGCATGCGCCCACACAACCCAAAGAGACCCTAACCTCATAAACAAACTCCAAATATGTTTCATCATGGCAGCATGGTTCCATTCCTCAAGCTTCTTAATGCCCAAACCTCCCTCTTCTTTCGGCAAACACAACATATTCCAAGAAACTTTAGCTCTAGCAATCCCTTCATCCTTACCATTCCAAAAAAAAACGATTGAACTTTTGTTTAATAGCTCTAATGAACTTCTTAGGTAATATGAAAATGTTAATCCAGTACACTTGAACACTATAGAAACAAGTTGCAGTCTACTAGCAAAAGATAAATTCCTAGATAACCAAGAATTAATCCTAGCAGTAATTTTTTCCAAAAGAGCATCACAATCTGCTACACAAAGCCGGGAGGAAATTATGGGAACACCCAAATACCAAACATGAAGTTTACCTTCACACATCTTTAAGAGGTTGACAATATGAGTCTTAATCAAAAGAGGTACCCCAGCACAGAATAAAGTACTCTTCTCAGGATTTTCCTTTAACCTAGAGAGAGATTCAAACTCACTAAGAACTTTTTGGATAGTAGCAACAGATTGCACACTAGCCTCAGAAAAAATAAGAAGGTCATCAGCAAACATAAACGAGTGAGTCCAATTTTAGAACACTGATGATTATAGCCAAAACCCCCTTGTCTCCCTGCACACTCAGCCAAAAAGCAAGACAAAACTTCCATTGTCAAAACAAAAAAATAAGGTGATAAAGGATCACCCTACCGAAAACCTCTCTTATCCTCAAAAAAACCAACAAGCATGTCATTCACCGCCACAGAGAAACGAGGGGAAGTGATACACTCTCAGACCCAAGCAAGAAAATTTTCAGGAATCCGAAAGCAACTAGACAATGAAGACCAAAATCCCAATTTACTAAATCACAAGCTTTCATAAGATCCACCTTCAACGTACAACGAGCTTTACAATCAACCTTATAATAATTCTTCATTACTTCTTAGGCTAATAACACATTTTTCAATAATGCTTCGATGAAGAATAAAAGTTGTTTGATTAGGACTGATTAAATCTTCTAACCAAAAGACCAACCGATTAGCCAAAATCTTGGTTATACACTTATAAATCAGATTACAGCAAGAAATCGGACGATAATCACCAATCTTCGAAGGATTCGCCTTTTTTGGTAGCAAAGTAACAATAGTGGCATTTGCTTGAATTGAACACATTTTGGAGAAGTAATTCATGGCGTGTAGGTCGGGATATAAACGAAGCAAAACTACCCGTGAGCTCGCTCAAGTTCGGCTCGACAAAGCTCGGTTCGTGCGCGACTCGATTATTAAATGAGCCACTCGTGGACATTAAACTATACTCAATTATTAAACGATACATGCTCATATAAAGCTCGGCTCGCTCGTTTATAATTCACGAACATACTCGTATAAGGGATCCGCTCGCTTATTAGCGCGGCTCGTATGTATTTATATATATAAATTTTAATTAATAAATATATGTATATATAATGATTATTAAAAATAACCTATATAGTATATTACTTATTAACAATTTTGCAATAGTCATTGTAATTTTCTAAAATATATATGTATATATTGAATATTAATTATTAAGTAACAATAAATTAATAATTGATTGGTATACAACATGTAATTATTTCTATAAAGTATAAACTATAATTAAATAATTTTATTTATAATTATCTATATAATATATAATTTAATGATAAAAGTTAATCAAAGGGTCATATCTTAAATGATCTAATTATAAAGTGTATAATGGTAGTTGAATCAGCATATATTAAGTATGTGTTATATCATATGATCTAATGACAATTTCAATACTTAATCATATTATTTATATATACAATGACAATGTGATTTAGCTAATTCCAAATGAAGTAATTAGCATTGAAATCAACAACGCGTCTCTTATACTTACAAATTAAGTGACATTACAATGTTAAATCATATGATTATAAGATATAAATTCTAAGGGGTAATTACTTTTTCCCCCCATGAACTACCAAAAAATGCGCGATGCCCCCATGAACTACCAACTCGACCAAAATAGAGTATTCAACTACCAAAGACAACCATTTTCCCCCCTTCCGTCAGTCAAATGGGTTAAAACAAACGGTCAACGGGTCATGTGACCGTCACACGCCGTTTTACCCTCATTTTCTTCCTCTTTTCCCCCCATAAACTACCACCATCTTCCTCTTTTCCCCCCATGAACAACCATCATCTTCCAACATGCCCCCATGTAAAACGGCACATGACCGGTTGACTGTTTCTTTTAACACCTCTAACTGACGGAAGGGGGGAAAATGGTTGTCTTTGGTAGTTGAATGCTCTATTTTGGTTGAGTTGGTAGTCCATGGAAGCATCGCGCATTTTTTGGTAGTTCATGGGGGGAAAAGGTAATTACCCTAAATTCTAATGATAATATTTAAATCATATGATCATATGATCATAAGTATTATCATTATAATTTAGATCATATTATCATTAGATCAAAGTATTATCAATAGATGCTTATAATTATATGATCTAAGTATACTTAGGAATCTTTAGATCATTTTTTCAAAAAAAAATGTTATATAATCATATAATGTCACAAAAGTATAGAGATTCATATTTATACAATGATTAAGTATCTAGATACTTAGATAAAATGATAAAGTATCTAATTTGCATAAATACTAATATTTTATAGTTAAGATATTAAGATTGTAGTCATGTAGTGTGTAAATATTTATAGTTAACTAATTTATATTAATCATAGTTAAATAAATAGCTAATTTGTTAATCATAGTTAACTAAATAGCTAATTCATGCAAAATTATCAGCTTTTGAAAACTTGGAGAAGTTGGATTTAATCTAGTAGATATCTCTCTCTCTCTCTCTCTCACATGTGTTTTCCTGCCATGACACAAATACCTAGTTAGTACGCTATAAAATGTTATTATTCTTTTACATACTGTGAATTGCATAGTTTTGTTTTACTACAAATTTTTTACTAGTTCTATGACAGGTTTTGAAAGCTTATCAAGATTGGAGAACCTGGAGACCTTAGATCTTAGTCATAACAATTTCAACAGAAGCATCATAGAATTATTGAGTTCAGTCAAATCCCTTAAAAATCTGAATCTTGCTTCGAATCGGATCGAAGGATCATTTCCTGCCAAAGGTATGTATGTTGATCTTTTGTAGCACTTTATAGAAACAACAAGCAATTTGAATCATATTTAAATTTTTCTACTTTCTGTTTTCTGCAAAATTATTGACTTTTGAAAACTTGGAGAAGTTGGATTTAAGTTGTAAAGAATTCAATGGCTCCCTAACAATCAATGGTACTGAGAGATATACACTTAAGTTTTCAAGATAAATGCATTTTTAGTACATGTGGTTTGTAGTTTTGGCAAATAGTAGTGTGAGCTTTAAAAAATAATTAATCACTATTGGGTACGAAAAAAAAAAATAGTCTTTACCATTAGAAAAGTTGATAGAATCTGTTAAAGTGACACGTTTCACTTACAATAAAAAATAAAATAAAAAACAATAAAAGCATGCAAAGAAAATGCAACATAAGGTTGTACAAAAATGTAATGTAAATTCAGCTCAAAAACAAAAAAAAACAAAAACAAAAACAAAAAAAAACATGTAATGTAAGTATGAATTATGTAAAAATATCCGCCAGTGAAATAAGAGTTGTAAGGATCACATAATAAGCAAGTTATTAAGAAAATACTCAAGCTTCCAAGGATTTTCCCATTATCTGAAAATAAAAATGTAAATGCTACAAAAGAAACAAAAAATCTTAATTAAACAAAGAAATGTTGTCCTTGTCTTACGAGGTACTCAACTTAATGGACGGCTACCAATTTCGAGTAAAAAATTCCATCATCTAATTTCAGGACTAATATAAATTGCAATTGAAAGATAATGTCTATTTAATTTTTCAAGAGTAATATAAATTTCTTTCTTAAAGATTTTACTGACACTGTCTCTCTTCACTCGTGGTAGGTTTGTCTAATTTTAGTAGGTTGGAGATTTTAGATCTAAATGGAAATTCTTTCACTGGAAGTATTTCTCCATATATCGGGGCACTATCTTCTCTAAAGGCTATATCATTAGGTTACAACGATCTTAATGGCACTTTACCTAAAGGTAAGAATCAATTTTTTATAATTTGTTAGTCTTACCTATAATTAATGATTGACAATTTATTACGAATGTGAGAAAAACAGATTTTTTATTTTCACATAATTAGGATGGGCATTGCTAATGTTATTCCTTTTGACAGAGTTGTGCAAACTGAATAAGCTTGAAGAGTTAGAACTTTATGGTAATTTATTTGAAGGGATCCTTCCACCATGCCTAAACAATATGAAGTCTCTTAGGTTGTTAGATATATGTGAGAACCAATTCGCTGGAAACATCTCTTCAAATCTGATAGCCATCCCGACATCACTTGAGTACATTGATCTGAGTTATAATCTTTTTGAGGGCCTATTCTCATTCAGCTTATTTGCTAATCACTCTAAGCTTGAGGTGATTATATTGGTGAATAATAACAGCAAGCTTGAGATAGAAACTGAAAATTCGTCGGGTTGGGACGACCTCTCATTTCAATCGTTAAAGGTCATTGTACTACGTGATTGTAATTTGAACAAGCCCACTGGAAATGTTCCCAAGTTTTTGTTTGATCAGCGCGAATTGGAAATAGTTGATTTGTCTCACAATAAGTTGAAAGGAAGGTTCCCCAATTGGTTGCTTGAAAACAATACAGGACTGCAAGAGCTAAATCTTCGAAATAATTCTTTCGTGGGTCAAATTCATTTGCCACCGAATTGCTACAAGAGTATTTCGTTTTTGGATGTCTCTGACAATTGCTTAGATGGTCAACTTCAAGAAAATATTGGAAAGATAATTCCATACTTAAAATATCTAAATCTTTCTCAAAATTTTATTGAAGGTTATCTTCCGTCCTCAATTGGTGACTTGAGATATTTGGAGTCTTTGGACTTGTCCTTTAATAATTTCTCGGGAGAGTTACCAACGGAATTGTTTGCCACTTGCACCTCCTTGAATCTTTTGAAGTTATGCAATAATCAGTTCACTGGAACAATTCCTAGATGGATAGGAAACATGACACGTTTGTTGACTTTTATCTTGAGTAACAACTTTTTTGAAGGTCAGATTCCTTGTGGACTAGATTCAGTTCAATTAGTAGACCTTTCTCATAACTCACTTTCTGGATCGTTACCTTCTTGCTTGAATCTACGGTTTGTCGAGCACCTACGTTTGCAAGGAAACAAACTTACAGGTCCAATACCAAAAGCTATTTTCAATTCATCATCTCTTTTGACATTAGACCTTAGAGATAATAGCTTTTTTGGTAGCATCCCTGATGAAATCGGTGCACTTTATAACTTAAGAATACTTTTGTTGAGGGGCAACTATTTTAGTGGTATAATTCCAAATCAGTTGTGTTGGTTAAATAAGATAGGCATAATGGATCTTTCCAAGAACTCTCTTTCTGGGACAATACCGCACTGCTTTCACAACATGTCCTTTGGAAATATAGATGATCTTGTCTATTATAGATATCCTTCTATGTTCTGGTCCATTGGATTAGGTTCCACATTCCAAAGGCTCCGAGAATGGAATTGGGAAGGAGATAACATGGTGATGTGGATCGAAAATGATGATCATGTTGAGGTTGAGTTTGTAACAAAATACAGGTCTAACTCCTACAGTGGTTATATCCTTAATTATATGTCTGGATTGGATTTGTCATGCAACGAGCTAACAGGTACAATCCCATCGGAACTAGGAGAGCTATCTTCAATTCATGCATTGAACTTGTCTTACAATCAGTTGACAGGTTCCATTTCACAAAAAATCTCAAATTTGGACAAGTTGGAGAGTTTAGACCTTTCTCACAACAATTTGAGTGGAGAAATTCCTTCAGTATTGATTGATATGAACTTTCTACAAGTGTTTACTGTCGCTTACAACAACTTATCAGGTAAAGTTCCAGACATGAAAGCACAGTTTGCAACATTTGATAAAAGTAGTTACGAAGGAAATCCATTTCTTTGCGGACAACCACTTGAGAATAGCTGCACCAAAGTAGACGAGTCACATCCATCACCAACAAAATCTCCTAATGCAAGTGAAGGGAAATGGTATGAAATAGATCCTCAGGTCTTCTTTGCAAGCTTTATCGCATCTTATATTATTTTCTTATTGGGTGTAGCTACTCTTCTTCATATTCATCCTTATTGGCAACAACGGTGCTTCAATTTAATTGAGGATTTTAAGTACCGGTGTTATTATCCTGTTTTTGATAGCTTAAAAAGATTGTCAAACCGTCTATATCCGTAGATATATTCAGTTTCCAATTCCA
Source organism: Alnus glutinosa (assembly GCF_958979055.1). Classification (NCBI taxonomy): domain Eukaryota; kingdom Viridiplantae; phylum Streptophyta; class Magnoliopsida; order Fagales; family Betulaceae; genus Alnus; species Alnus glutinosa. The sequence continues at coordinate 13,902,887 of NC_084895.1, forward strand.
TGGACATCTTTGGTGGTAGTGATGATAGCTAGCTGTACATTTGATTATGAATAATGGTTAATTATTGTGGTCTAATATGAGACAAGTTTTTCACTTTCATTTGCTTTCTTCTGTATTGTAATTCTTGTGATTTGATGATGGAGATTATTCATGTAGTTGGAAATATTATTAATAGTATGAATTAATAAACTAGTTTCTCCATACACATGATTTTTGAATACTTTTCCAAAAGGGAAACGATTCATTATATCCTTGGAAGAAGGAAGAGATTGAAGGGATGAGTACTCATTAGTCAAAACAACATATAATACTTGTGAATGTGCTCAGCGTTCCATGCTCTCGACAACTTCTTTCCCTCGATAGTTTCAAGGTGGTATGCCCCTTTCGGATTGCTTTTGATGATCCAGAAAGGCCCTTCCCAGATAGGTCCTAGTTTTCCTTTCGTCGGATCTTTGGCTGCCAGTGTTACTCTTCGAAACACCCAATCGTCGGGATTAAATGATCGAGGCTCAACTGTTTTGTTGTAGTACATGTTTGTCTTTTCTTTATAGGAAGCCATTCTGATCCTTGCTTCTTCGCGTCTTTCATTTAATAGGTCTAGGTGGATGTAACGACTTGCTTTTTACAAAAAGGTATAAGTAATTATATCTGGATAATTATGTGTCATTACTACTACAGAGACGTTAAATCTCGCAACGGAAAAATATGATTATCTTTTTATTTTTTTTCTTATCAAACATTGGGGACAATTCCCTTACAATACATTTAGAGCTTTGACTCAAATTTCTCTAGACATACATTAAAAATCCTTTAATGTTCTTTACACTAATTACAATGAAACATGTATCACATATGACACAAAAGCATACATGGAAACTTACTAAATACAAGTAAATTCTTAAACATGTCATATACAAAATAGTACAAACATTGATAAGTATAAAACATTAAAACCTAACTACTTTAGCTTTAGAAATCATAAACTAATAGTTAATCCAATCCATAATATTCAGAACCTGCGCAAACATCTATGAGACGGTGATTATCACCACAACCTCATAGTTACATAAGTGAGCTAACTGTCATTCAACAATATCATGAATTATGCGTTATTTAAGGACAGAGATAACATAATGATGAGATGACAATTTTTTATGCAAAGTTTTAAACAGTTCAATATAGTCATTACACTCCACTCGTTTAGAGCCGTTACTCAATTAGCGACTATCTCAGAGACGTTCCTCCTACATTACGTTTTATTAGCATATTTTCGCACTCATAGAGTACATTCTACGTCATTCTCCTAACACTTTGAGAGACATACCAATAAATATGAATTATTATGGTTTTCGGTTCAGGCACTATTCTCATCCTGAACCTTTGGGAGACGTTACTCCTAATATTTATAGATTGATTGTTCACAGTATGCAATAATCATTCGCAGGCATCCAATTAAAATAAAACATAAACATAACACTATTGAAATCTAGTACTACCCTCAGTAAGTAATTTATACTTACAACTAGGGGTGGGCACGGGGCGGGGCGGTTTTCCGCCCTTTTTGGCCCCGCCCCGCACCCCTGCGGGTTGGCCAAATTGGACCCGTGAACCACATGTTATAAGTGGAATCCGTGTGATGCGGGTATGGCCGGGGCGGGCAGGGCGCGGGTTTCCGCGGGGGGGGGGGGGGCAGGTGCCAACCACTACCATGTCCCTACCGAAGTCCAAAGCCGACAACGAAAATTTTATTGGCACGTGACTCAAAGCTGAAACGTACTGGCTTGAGAAGTTCAGGAACAAGGGGTAATCTTCATCGGCGTTGAAGAAAGAAGATTAAGAGGTGAAGTTTAGGCGTCGGCGCAATGTGAAGAGAGGAGAAAAAGGAGATTGTAGCGGGCCGCCGCTTTGCAGCCTGTGTGGCGTAGAAGAAAAGAATAAGATGAAGAAAAAGGGGAAGGGTTTTTGACTTTTTTTTTGGGTGTTGCATGTTTATTTTTTGCCACTTGCTAGCCTTTAATGATTACCCACGTGGCTTGTATTTTCTGGTTAGTGGTTGCAGACTTGCAGCCTTTACTTATTTCCATTTTCCACCCTTTAAATTTTAGTGATTTATGATTTATCAAAGGAGCCTTTTATTATCAAATGGTGAAACACACCGTTTTGGAGTGGGTAAGTTGTTAACAGCTGTAATATGCTGTCAAACATCTTGAAAAACAATCTATCTCCATCCGCCAAGTGTCTTCTACTTCTAGTCTTCTAGATTATTCTATCCCACACCATTTACTATTTTACCCTTCAAAATCAAATCTCAGCCTTTAGATTACCCACGCTTCTCGTCTCTTTTTTTTCCTTTCAAAGTTCCAGCCTTCAAGTTTCAACGTGTTTCACCATTTCAAACTTTCAAGCTTCTTCTCTTCTTTTCCTTTCATCTTCTTTTGATCTTTTCACAAATCTCAGCCACCGTCCAGGCTTGTCCTCCTCCAGTCCTCAGAGCCAAAGAATCCAAAGCTAGTATTACTAATGAAGATGAAGAAAGGGTGATTTGTGAGGGACAACCGGAGTCGCCGCCTCTCCGGACAAGGGGATTAAGGTTTTATTATTTTCAGGTGTTTCAGGTTTATAAGGTGCGGGGTGGGGCGGGGCAGGGATCCGGTGATGAGAAAATCCTAAACTCGTGCCCCGCCCCGCACAGATTGTCAAAAATCCAAACCGTGCCCGCAAATATCAACCTAAAAACCGTTAAGGATGGGGCGGTGCGGTTCATGCGGGTTGGTGCAGTTTTGCACGGTTTTGCCCACCCCTACTTACAGCCCTTTTGTGCAGTCTCAATTCATCATCTACATCAAATACATATACATGTGCATAGAAGCTTAATATCATTACTTATTAAAAATTCATGCCTAAACATGAACATTAATCACACCGCATTATTACTATAATTTAGTTAACTTAATAGTTCTGAGGCAACAATCAACTATAACTCAACAATTGAATTTAACAACAATATCCATTTATATATTTTCTCATAAATCAGCATCTCAATATCCTAGAATAATATCCAGTTCTAGAACATTACAAGCAATCAGGTGAAACATTATATATTAGTTATCAACAACCAAAATTGGGGAATAACTTCCAATTCCTAAGCTATCTCAATCAGATGATGGGAAACATGGTTAACACACATCCATAATCGGTCCAACAAGAAAAGTACCCTATAACACAACATCACATAACTCATAATATTCAACCATTTTCCATAAAACACCAAAACTTTGTTCTTTTACAAATATCAATTTTAACATTACATTTCTACCTGTGATTTACTACATAAAATCAATACTTAGTCTAAAACCAACATATAATAACTAAACCCTTTTATTAAGACTAAGCACAAACTTTAAAATAAACAACAGCATTTGAGTATCATCACAACTAACCAAAATATTATTTAATATCAATATTCATTAACAATAAGACACAAGCCCAACAATAAAATACCCATTTGGTCCAGATATCAAACTTTCTATAAATTACCCAACAACTTATTTACTCCAAACACAAGCCTCAAACCTCAAACCGGTTGCTACCTTAAACATAAAGGTAATAACCCATTTAATTAAATAGGGAATTTTTACTAAAAATCAGTTTGAACCAAACATGACGAGGCACAACAATTCATGCTTTAAAAATCAATGGCCAAAACATTACTCAAGGGAAACATTTCACAAACGGGTTAGCCAAATCCACAACTACATAATCAAAACCACCCCATGGCTAACACCAAAAACTCAACTAACAATACTTTAAACCATATTTCCCAAATCCAACTCAAAATACAGTATAGTCCTAACACAATATCATTCGGCCACTACACAATTCAAATAACCATTTCTGAAACTACCCATATTTCTGACCAACCCTTTTTAGAAACACAATCCCTTCCTAGACACACATATTCACAAAGCCAAAACAGGGGACACACCAACGGAAAGACCATCACACAACAACTAGTAAAACTAATCCATTCAAGTATGTCTAAACTAAATCACCCATAGCCAATTTTACACAACTGGCCAACCACCAAATTAGGGGAAGAACCACACTCCTCCGTTCAAAAAATCCCAAAATCCCGGACAAGCACTCACTATCGATTTCTATCCAACCGGCCAAAACACACATGCTTAATCGGATAGAACCCACAAATTCAAGATATCACAGCACCCACACACAGAAAACATCAAACACAGAATCACGGCTCAGCCGATCCATAACACAATCCAAACCCACATACACTCATATTCAATCGGTAAAATCCTCATAAACAATTTAAACTAAATTGTAGAATTACTGACATAGAGGATTTTTATAGAAAATCCACCGGGGAAAACAGTGAAAACAGCAACGGATTGGATCGCCGGAAAATCAGCCACTAGTCCACCGAAATTCGCACCTCTGGCCACCCACCGAAGAATCGGGTCTCTCGAGCTTGTCGGCGTTGATCCACTAGACCTATGGAGGATCGGCTCCTGATTTCTCTCCCTGCCTCACTGGATTTCGGTTCCGGTCACCGATGATGGAGGATCGGGTCTTCTTCGATTCTCTCCCGGGTCTCTCTCTCTCGCAAACTCTCATCTCCCTCAATCTCTGTCTCTCTCTCTCTCTCTCTCAGTCTCACTCTCATTCTCCTCTCTCTCGTCTCTGTTTCTCAGTCTCTCTCTATCTCTCAGACTCTCATCTCTCGATCTCTCTCTCAGTCGGACAGTGTTTAGGCGAGAAGTATATATATATTAAACAATAATATCATTTATTAATATTATTACATCAATTAGTCCACTAATTAATTCAATCTGTCTATTTATTAATCATGTAATATTATTAGAGTCTAATAATACTATTCTTTATTTATAAAATCATAATTTAAAAATAATAAGACTAAGGAATATTTATTTTCATGTTTATCAGGGATTATTTAACAGGGATTAAAATATCATGTTTAAAGCCACGTATTTTATTAACAGCTGGACGTGAATATTGTTTCCTACAATATTAAGCCGTTCGAGTCTTATGGATCAAACGTCAATTCTAGATTTATTTAGTTTACTCAGTCTTAAATTCTAATTTAAGACATTTTATTTTATTACTTAAAATCTGGAGTGCTACAGTGAAGGTTAAGCCCTTCATTGTTGAGACCAGGATTATAATGCTAGATGCGAAAGCTTGGGAAGCCCACTTCAACTGGGATTACTGCTGCAGTTCCGAATGCTAGGGAGTTGGGAGTTTCTCCTGTTGCCGATCGAGTTGCGATTCTGTAAGACCACAAAACTTTCGACAAATATTCTACCCAACTCCATATTCGCTTTAGAAGTTTTTTCTTCAATATCCTCAGCAAGGTTTTGTTTGTAACTTCCACTTATCTGTTGGATTGAGGATGATACACTGAGGAAAATAAATGGCGGATTTTGAGCTCAGAACACTAGTCTTCGAATGGTTTGCAGTCAAACTGCGTTCCATTACCAGTGACCAAGGCATATGGTATTCCAGACCAACACACAATCGCCTTTCAGAGAAAATTTTTAATTGCTCCGGTTGTGATAGTTGCCAAGGGCTCGACTTTTGCCCATTATAGGGCTGAGCATGGGGCAGGGGGAGTGCAGGGATGCCCCTTTTTTGACCCCACCCCGCAACCCTTTAAAATCCCCCTGCATCCATGTAGGGAGGTTGGGGATGGGGCGGGGATCCGCTGGTACTTTTGTTCATATGGTTATTGTACACAACTTATTTGATAGAGCAGTAGCTCAAGTTCTGCGTTTCATCATCGATTTCGGCATGATATGCTACATGTTTGTGTTGGGCATAGAAATGGATCCGTATGTATTCCTGAGAGCACCAACTCGGGAAGCTAAAGTAGCCTACGCCGGAGTTCTCTCCACCTTCATCATAGCTTGTTCCATATAGTCATTGTATATATACTTCATTTATTTTCTTCTTCTGGGTTTGTGGTTAATTATAAATTAAATAACTAAATTATTTTTTTATTTATTTAAACTTTTGAGATAATTGATAAATCATTATTTGACCTTAAAACCTAAAATAATACTGAGTTTTTAGTCAAGTAGGACCATCAAAAGTGAGCAAACAAGTGGATCTGGCCTCTGGGTTGGACGCATAAACACCCTAAAAGTTTCTGAGAAAGCAAGTAATTAAACCCAGAAAATCAAAAAAGAAAAGAGAGAAAGGAAAACAGAAGAAAAGGCAAGTTAGAATAAGGCATACCAAGTTCCTTCAAAGTCGAAGGAGGAAGGGCGTTTGATGAGTACAAATCCCAAGACATCTTCGTAGAACCTAAAAGACTTGCTCACAGACTTGCAAACAAATGAGACATGATTCAAAGATAGTAAAGGCATTGTTGTTGAAGATGAAACTGAACCTAAAGAAGACAACCTAGAAAGTAGGAAGTAGAAAATAAGATTGGAAAAAAATGGTGCGGCGTTGGCTTTAATTAGGGTTAGGTTAGGGTTTTTTCTTTTTCTTTTTCTTTTTCTTTTTCTTTTCCTTGTTGGGCGGGGCGGGTCCCCAGGGTTTTTTAAAACTCCAACCCGTAACCCGCCTCCCCCAGCACGGGTTGGACAAAATCCAACCCGTACCTGCATGAAAACCCTCCAAAACCGCTATATTTGGGGCGAAAGGTGTGGGTTGGGACGGGTTCGTGGGTTTTTGCTCACCCCTACTCATTTAGTGAAGTAGTCTACTGCGACTACTAGAAATTTGCAATTCCCTTTTCCCAGGGGCATGGGCTCTACAATGTCGATCTCCCACTGGGCAAACGGCCATGGTGAAGAGACTGAACTGAGTTCTATTGGAGGGTTTCCTTGAACCCTTGCAAACCTCTGGCATTTGTCACACCTTCCGACCATTTCCATTGAGTCTCAGTTCATCGTATGCCAATAATAGCCGGCTCGTACAACTTTGTGAGCTAACATCCGACCTTCAGAATGGCTACCACATACTCCTTCATGAATCTCCTTTAACACATATTCTGCTTCGGCTGTCGAGAGGCACTTCAGAAAGTGGGAGCATGTATCCTCAGTACCAAGCCGACTGCATCCTGATTTTTCGAGCTTCCTTCTTGTCTTCCGAGAGTTTTCCATTCTTCATGTACTTAACTACGGCTCTAGCCAACTTGGGGTTGCTGTAGGGTTCTTCAATCTACATTACCGGCTTAGGGTCGGCTACAGAAGAATGGTCCATGACTTTTACCTGTTGCTTTGAGGCTGCGATCTTTTCATCCGTAGCGGACCCTAGCCGGGCTAATGTATCGACTTGTTCGTTCTCGATCCTTGGGATTTGGGTGATCACCACTCGGTCGAAATGACCCTAAATACTATGAACTTTCGCCAAATATTTGATCATCTTTTCTCCCTTGGCTTCAGACCCACCTTGGACATGACCGACGACAACCTGTGAGTCACTCCAGATCTCTAGGTTTTTTGCTCCAAGGTGCTCTGCTAAGCTGAGGCCTGCTATTACCACTTCATACTCTGCCTCATTATTTGTTGTTGGGAAATTGAGCTTTAGTGCCACTGAGATTTCTTCTTTGTCAGGGGTTAGTAGGTCAACTCTTACACCGCTTCGGGATTTCATGGATGATCCATCAACATAGGCTATCCAGGTATTTCCTTCGGGAAGTTCTTTTCTTTCAGGAAGATTGCTGAATTCTGCAATGAAGTCTGTCAGGACTTGAGCCTTGATTGTGGTTCTTGGATGAAATTCTAAATCGAATTCTCTGAGTTCCACAGCCCAATTTACCAATCCACCCGAGAGGTCGGGTTTTTGCAATACCTTCTTCAAAGGGTACTTGGTGAGTACCCGTACAGCATGCACTTGGAAGTATGGCCTTAATTTTTGAGCCGAGGTGATAAGGGCAAAAGCATGTTTCTCAATCTGAGGGTTTCTCTCCTCGGCTCCATGCAGCACTCTGCTGGTGAAGTACACTAGCTTTTGTACTCTTGATTCTTCTCGGACTAAAGCCGAGCTGACAACCGATGGTGACACATTTAGGTATAAAATAGAGGATTTCTCGTTCCTCTGGCGAGCTCAGGAGTGGTGGATTGGCTAAATATTCCTTAAGCTAGTTGAAAGCTTCTTCACATTTGTCGTTCCAAACAAACGTCTTTCGAAGGATTTTGAAGAATGGTAAGCACTTGTCTGTTGACTGAGAGATGAAATGATTCAAGGCCGCAATTCTCCCGATCAATTACTGTAATTGCTTTGTTGTATAAAGAGCTTGCATTTCCAACACAGCTCGGACCTTTTCAGTGTTTGCTTCAATTCCTATGTCCGAGACCATGAACCCTAGGAACTTAGATGATACGCCAAAGGCACATTTTGCAAGATTTAACTTCATTTGGTAGCTCCTCAACGTGTTGAAGGTTTCTTCAAGGTCGGCTAAATGACCGACCGCTTTCCTGCTCTTCACCAACATGTCATCCACATACACTTCTACATTTCTTCTGATTTGATCTCAAAACATTTTTGTTGACTAGCCTTTAATAGGTTTCTCCGGCATTTTTTAACCCAAAAGGCATCATCTTGTAACAATACAGCCCTCAATCCGTGTTGAAGGATGTTCTTTCTTAGTCGATTTCGTTCATGTGGATTTGGTTGTAGCTTGAAAAGGCATCCATAAAGCTAAGGAGCTCATGTCCCGAGGTGGAATCTATCAGGATATCCATTCGGGGGAAAGGAAAACTATCCTTTGGGCATGCTTTGTTGAGGTCGGTGAAATCTACACACATTCTCCATTTTCCATTCGACTTCTTTACCAACACCACGATAGCTAACCACTTGGGATAGTCAACCTCTCGGATGAAATCGACTTGCAGTAGCTTCTCCACTTCCTCATATATGGCTTGGTTTCTTTCTGAAGCAAAATTTCTCCTCTTTTGCTTGACGGGTCGATGATTTGGATCAACATTCAACCTGTGCAAAATTATCGAGAGATCAATCCCTGGAATATCTTCATGGCACTAGGAAAATACATCCATATTACTTCGGAGGAATACCACCAAGGATTCTTTGATTTCAGAAGGTAATAGAGACCCGACCCTGACTTTTCTCTCTACACCTCTGACTTCAAATTCTTCTATTTCCTCGACTGGCTCCCCCGATTGTAGTTGCTACTGCTCACTCTTTTCCCCACGATTATCATGTGTGGGGATTTCCTTCATTGTGACATTGTAGCATTAGCGTGCTACACCTTGTTCTCCTTTTACTTCTCCGACCTCTCTCTCGGTCGAGAACTTGATCTTCAGATGCAAGGTGGAAGTGACTACCTTTAGGTCATTGAGGGTAGTCCTTCCAAGAATCGCATTGTAGGCGGAAAGCCTATCAACCAGCAAGAACTTGACCATAATGGTCTTTGTGGTCAGATGATCTCCGGCCGTAACAGGGAGTTTAATAGAACCAACTGGCTAAATTGGTTCTCCTACAAATCCGAGCAAGGGGCAAGTAGCTGGAACCACCTTCTCCAGGCTAATCTCCATGTTTTTAAATGCTGACCAATATAAAATATTGGCTAAGCTACCATTGTCCACCAAGATTCGGTGGTTCCTATGGTTGGCTACCTGTAGCGTGACCACCAATGCATTAGTATAAGGGAATAACACTCTCGCATAGTCATCATCCGAAAATTCCACCACCAAGGACTCCTTCCAGTTGGACTTGCGAGGTCTTTCTACCATCATGACCTCCCACTATTCTGTTGCCGAGTGTAGGCCTTCCTGTTTGCGCTCATTTCTCCTCCTACTTCGAAACCTCCGAATATGGTTTGGATTTCGGCAATGACCGGCTTGTTTTTGGGATTATGGTGCTGGGCATCTCTGCTCCCGCTTCTTTCTCTCCGAATCTCCTCTTGTCAAGGTTCCTCTCTTGTTTTGCCTCTCCGATCTTCTTGGCGCCTCGAAGGAGAATTATCTCGGTGCCTCCGAGGCGATTGATCTCGGTGCCTGGGCTCCTAAGTTTGATATTGCCAAGGCCCCTGAGCTTGCTCGAGCTGGCCCTAGTTATCAGCTATGAAACGGAGGAGTTTTCTGTTCTTGATGAATTTCTCAATCAAGATTCGGAGATTTTTGCACTCCTCGGTAAGGTGGCCTCGAGCGTCGTGAAACGAGCAGAATTTGTGTTTATTTTTCACTCTTACATACATATTCTGGATCGTGAAATGCACAAACTCAATTATAGGTTTCGCAAGTAATAATTCTCGGTAAGTACGAGGTCGATCCACAGAGAATGATCAAACACGAGAGAATAATTCTTATTATTATGCAGAAAAACAAATAGAAATTTTATCTTGGTTTCCACTAGAAAGTGGAGCAAAGGAATATAATTTAAATTAAAAAGTAAACTACGAAGCTAAAATAAATAAATAGGCTTGGGAAGAAACTATTGGAAAATACTAGGGTTTCAAGGATCTACCTAGCATCATTTTACGTATTCATGAGACATATAATGATAACTCAATTAGGTGGAATTTCAATTCTCCTTATCAGAAAATACAACAATAAAGCACTCTTAAAAATAAAATAAACTGAATTTGGTTTAATTAAAATTTGATTTTGATAACATGACACAATAAATTAAGTATCTGTTATTAATTCGGATCGTATCAAATCAAATAGAATAAGCATTTGATATAAGCAAAAATAATAACAAATCAAAATAAATTTGCTATCATGACACTTATTTCAAATTAAAATTATTCTTGACATTCAATTATTAAACCGTGAAGAACAAAAATGGTCTTACAAATACATAATGAGTAATGATTCATTGCCACCTTTTGATACAATTTTTCACCACCTTACTTATGTGACAAGGTGGTCCCTCATTTTATTTTATTTTTAAAACTCAAAAAGTAGTAAGGGACCACCTTGCCACATAAGTAAGGTGGTGAAAAGTTGTATCAAAATGTGGCAATGAATCATTACTCATACATAATATGAATACTAGGCTTCACCTCTAGCCCTAGCTAGAGGTTTAGCCACTCATGTTTATGAAAATAAATTTCATAATCAAAGTACTAAATATAAAATAAATTGAGAACAACCACAAAACCAAAAAAAATAAAATAAAATTCAAATTCAAATTCTGCACAAAAAAAAAAAAAAATAGCTCCACAGCCTCCTTGCGCCGCTCTGCTTCTCTCTCTTACACAAAAGAAGATGGAATATTTATAAGCTACACGTTCTAGGGCTTCCGTGCCTCCAGAGTCCAAGGAAAAACGTGTGTTATTTTTGGTCTAAAAAATCTGCTTGAAATCGCGCCTACTTTGGTCAAGACACACCCATATTCTCTCAAATCTCCTTTATGGCGCTGCACCACTCTCTAATAAGGAAAGGTTCGTGCGTTCGGTGCCCAGTTTTGGGGAGAAATACTGTCTTGATATTACTCGTCACACGGCTACAGGTCCTTGATTTCCTCCACTCCCTTATTTCTCTCCTTTTTTGTTTCATTCTCTTCTTGGTTTCTTTCTTTTTCTCTTTTCTTCTTTTCCTTTTGTGTCTCTTTCTCTACGGCTGCACCATTCCTTCTTTCCTTCTTTAATTTCTTTTCCTTTCTTGTCTTCTTTATTCACCATGGTCCCACGCATGCCCTCTCCATTTATTTTTTCTTCTTTTCCTTTTATTTCTTCTTTTCTTTTGGTCTTCTACAAAATAATAATTCATTGCATTAATATCAATTTAAGCTCAACTTTAGTGATTAAACAACATTCCACAATTAAGGGTGCGTTTGGAATTGCGATTTCGTAGACAATAAGTGCGATTTTAAACCAAATCGCAGAACATAAATCGTTTGGGAACTGCGTTTTTAAAAATTGTGATTTGAAAACGCAGAAAATCTACTTTTTCAAATCGCAGATAAGATGCTGCTTTTTTGAAAACGCAGAATTTTAAAGTTAAATTCGCGATTTTAAAGGCTAAACTGCGATTTTGTCAAACGCTTAACTGCGTTTTTAAAAATCACTTTTTTCAAATCGCACTTTTTAAAATCGCAAACCCAAACGGACCCTAAATATTAAATGCAAGAATAAGAATAAAACATAGTATGATAATGCTTATTTTAATAGAGAAAATATGCACTTTTAAGCTATTATCAGGCAAAGTTGCTCATACCTGCGAATCTCTCTTAATCTCCATTAATACTTCATTAATAGGAGAATTCAAGAGAGTCTATTTTTCTATTTGAAACTGGTAGTATTTTGTAGGCCCTATTACAACCTTCATCTCGATCCGCTTTTCCTCCTGTCGAACCATCTTGTTTTTCCCGAAACTGTTTGATTCTGAGACCTTGCTTTTTCGAGACTCTCTCAGAGTCACAAGTGTTTCCTCTTGGTTCACATACTTCTCAATCAAGTCCATGAGTTCAACAAGATTCTCGGGAGGGTTGAGAGTGATTTTGGCCATTAAGGATCCTTCCACCCTTAATCTTTGGTAAAGAGCTACATAAACCATTTCCTCAGTTGGGTTGTCTACTGTGAGTCTGGCTTGATTAAATCGGACTACATAATCCTTCAGAGACTTGCCCTCTTTCTAACTTATGGCCATCAACTGACTGGAGGGCTTCTTCCTCTTAGATCCCACTAGAAATTGGGTCAGAAATTTCCGTCCGAGATCCTCAAAACTGTTGACGGAATTCGAAGGAGGTTTTTGGAACCACTCTCGGGCAGAGCTGGATAAAGTAAGTGGGAAGGCTCTGCACGCCAGCTCTTGCAGCATCCCCTGAAGATTCATATGCTTCTTGTAGTTGTCAAGATCCTCAGTTGGATCTTCGATCCCAGTATAAAGCTGAATACTCAGGATTTTGAACTTGTCGGGGAGTTGAATCGCCATGATACGCTCGGTAAATGGGGAAGACCTATTCAAGAGGCTATCCACTCGGGAAGCTTTTCCCTTATCCCTCCACTAGATCTCTTGTTGGAGCCGGTTGTATTTTTCTTCATACTTCTCGTCGAAAGTGACAATAGCTTCGTTGAGCCTTCTTTTTCCTAGCAGAGGATTCACGACACCTTCTCGGCGAGGGTTCATGTCTCCGAATTTGGATCCTCTCCATTTGAAATGGAGAGAACCTCTCCATTTAGTGTAAAAATGAGGGTACAGTTATCTTTTCACATTCTGTAAAAATCTGAAAAGACAACTATACCCTCTCTATTTAACTAAATGGAGAGAATCCTCTCCATTTGAAATGGAGAGGATCTTTGTCCCACATCTCCACCTTGAGGAGGGTTTTTGACACCTACCGCCTGCCGAGACTGATTTTCAAGCTGACTTCTTTAGGGAGCTCTTCGTCTCCACCATGTGTTTGTGTGGAAATCCTTATTTGTCAATAGCATAGTGTTTCAATGTTTGTGGGTATCATTTCTGGCAAACCCTCACGAGATTTCACTCGTCCACTAGGGAGTCCTAAAAGTTTAAAAGGCTTGGTGTATACGCTAAATGCAATCGTCTCTTCCACGACAATGGACTTATGTTTCTTGCTTTGATTTTATTTTTTTATTTTGTTTTGTTAAGGGACAAGCAAAATAAAAGTTTGAGGGTATTTGATGAGTGCCAAATATTGTATATTTGGACCCCTTAATTCACATTTGTTAAACCTTTAGCTTTGTTATTTTTTAATGTTTTTGGTTAGTTTTTGGTTAGTTTTTGTATTTTGTAGATCATTAAGAGAAAACGACAGTTTTAAAGTGAAAAATGTAGAGGTTTTGAAGAAAACACACTTTGAAAAGACTTAGATGATATGGTTATGTTTAACCAAATCAAAGAAATGATTAAATCGGATTGGATTAAATTTCACGTTCTGCACAAATCATAGTATTTTGACCATAACTTTTGGTTCAAGTATCAGATTAAAGTGAAATCAGTGGCATTGGAAAGATAATTCAAAATACTATAAATCATTGTGAAATAGAATTTTCCTAATTTGAATGTCTCCTATGTTATAAGTTTTCCGCCATATAAGAACGTGAATTTCCTTCCTCCTGGTAGCAACAGATACTCCAAACTCTAGCATTCTTTTTTCTTATTAGGATGTTTGTTGTAATTCAACCGATGGATACATCGATTGATTTCTTTGAGATTGGGGTATCAATTTTGATTTCCGGATACAATAGATGATTTCGACTCTAAATGGATAATCGTTGTAATTTGTTTGAGTTGAATGTTAGAAATATTCAACATATTGCTTAAACTAACATGCGCAGCGGAAAACAAATAAGACAGGATTCAGGCTTACCTCTAGCCATATTTACTCAAGCGTTTCCACGATCCATCTGAAGAACAAAAAAAAAATTATTTGAGGGATCTTCTAACCTATGCCTATGACTGTATTGCCGTACTGATGGTGTACACAGGCTATTAATTTATAGGTTAGGTTAGGGACCCTCAAATATGGTAAATACCGTATTGTTCCTCCCATCAAGGAAACAATATTATTAATTGATTCCATTACGGTAATTTAATTAATTAAATTACCTAACCGTAATACCGTATATACTATTTATTTATTAAATTATTAATAAATACTTCCTTATGTGGCATATAGGCCATATATGGAGATAATATCTTACATTCTCCCACTTGGCCTTTATGACACATAACCTTATGGTATTAGGTTCTTTAGTTTGGCCAATCACTTATGGAATCCTCCCACTCAGATAAGAAATGTTTCACACGAATCATGGCGGTAAAACCATTATAAAATTAGGTCGTCCCTTCCATGTATCACAATGTAAAACACTCCTTACATGAGTACCTTATGGATAATCAAGCTTTATGAATGAACTTCCTATAAGTCATTCGGATCCAACTTTATTTATCCTCATGGATAAAATAACAAATGTGCACAAGATCTTTATTATAATAACTTTATGTCTATAGACTAAAAAGAGACATACCAATTTAACCAAGCAAAAAATGAATTAATGAGTTTCATATACTCCGCATGACTTTATTCTTTCTTTACCGGTAAACTTTAAGTCATGGGATCCGCAATCATTAATTCAGTACTTATATGCTCAATAGACCCTTTATGTCTCTTAATGTTATCTCTCGTACTGAGATACTTGATGTCGATTTACTTCTGCTTCTACTCTTTATTCTTATAAAAGAAGATTATAGTAGAATTACTGCAGAGTATCTTTATGGTCTAACTGTAAAATCGACAATATTGAGACTTTCAACAAAATGTCTCATCCATCATGCCTGTGTACTAAATTCATAGCACGCTAGACTTTTTAGCTTTCTTGGTAGACGTAGTAACTATAGTCTACATACAGCATCTTTAAGATATATCTCTCAATAAAAAGATATATACCCTAAAGTAGACTTTCTACTATCTACTCAATTAGCAAAACAACTAACCACCTTCAAATGGAAAATGTATCCTTAGGTTAAGTTGTACTTCTTGGTTCCTTGCATATACTGCAAGACTTTACATGCAACACTTTATTGACTCAATATACTTATTGTCAGTCATATGGTTATGTATAATGCAGACGCTTAAAACTTTTCATCTGCCCTTATTCCAATACCTTTTGGGACATTAATCTGTATTTAATTGGTCCCTCTTAATTGCTACTGAAGGTGCATAATCCTTCATTCTAAATCTTCCCAAAACTTTTTCAATGTAGGCCTTCCGAGACAATGTTAATATTCTTTATATCTCTGTGAATCTCTATGTCAAAAGACATAGGAGGTTTCACCCAAATCCTTCATTTCAAAGTTTTTGTGAAATGAACTTTATGTAGCAAACCTAAATCACCACTTGCAAAAATAATATCTACATATAGGACTAGAAAGATTACTGTACTTCCACTGACCTTAAGGTATATATACTAATTAACAAGGTTTTCATTAAACAATAAAACAATTACCTTGTAAAAAGTATATCACCGATGAGAGATCTATCACAGCCCATAAATAGATTTTTTTTAATTTGCAAGTATTCTGACTGTTATTTTATAAAACGTTTAGGTTGTGTCATGTAAACCTCATCTTTAAGATCCTCATTCAGAAAAGTTGTTTTCGCATCCATTTGATGTAACTCTAGATCAAAATGAGCTACTAATGCTATGATTATCTTGATGAACCATTCTTAGACACTAGAGAGAATGTTTCACGATAATCAATGCCTTCCTTATGAGTAAAACTATTGGCTACGAGTCTAGCTTGACTTTTGAGCAATGGATTTATCTCTTACTTCATGGCACTGAATCTCAATGTGGAGTTTTCTCCACTCATAGCATGTGAAAACAAATATGGATCATCTTTATGTCCAATGTCAACATCAGACTCTGGGAGTTATACAACATGATCACTAAGAATTGTTGATCTCCTTATTCTATAGGATTTTCTTAATTCTACTTCCTCTGCATTTTGCAATGGGAGAATAGATTTTTGAACCTGTTCTGTATGAGTTGGTTGTTCTAGAAATGATTGTGGCTCAGGATAATCAATCTGATTTTCCCTGAATACAATCAATCATCCTCTATGAGGAGGAGATTTGGCCAACTCTAGTGCTTCCTCAAATTCCAATTTGTGTGAATGAGCACTCCCACTAGGTTCCGCATCCTCTAGAAATTTTACAATCAACAACTCTATGCTTATATGAAGGATAATAAAACATTAAAACCCCTTAAAGTTTACTAGATAGCTTATAAAAGATCCGCTGGTTGTCCTTGAATCAAATTTCCTTAGGCGAGGATTTATAAATCCCCTCTTTAGCAAGGCAACCCTATATGTGTAAATAATTTAAACTTGACTTCCATTTATTTCATAAAAGGTGTCTTAAGGACAACCTTAAATAGAATATTGTTTAACATATACACAACGGTCTTCAAAGCTTTACTCTATGAGGGTAATAACATATTAGTATTACTAATCATTTCCCCTTTTGTGTGTACCTACCTTAATACTCTATGCCTATATTAGATCTTATGATCTCATATTGTTTCTCTTCTTCTTTCTTATAGGTATTGAAAGCATTCAATAACCCAACTTTAATATTTAGAAGATAGAGATATGTACATAAACTTTATATGGTCATCACTAAAAGAGATAAAAAAATATCTCTGACCATTTAGGCAATGAGTATGAAAAGGTCAACACCTTTCAATGTACATGATCTCAAGAATCTCAAAAGGCTCTCTTTGGCACCTCTAGTGGTCTTGTTGGTATGCTTTCCCTTATGCAGTCCACACAAGTACCAAAGTCAGTAAATTACCGACTTTTATTTTCTATATGGAGATATATTTCAATCTCCAAAACCATAACAAGAGCATTTTTAAATTCTCAAAGACTCTACTTTACGTCAACATCAGTATGCAGAAATAAACAAATAATTTTGTTTCAAAAATTGGGATGTAGGTCAATTTTAAATAGACTTTAAATAAACCCCAACCAATATTCCACCAAAAATAAGAAAAATTTCAAGTTTAAAATAAAATTGAAATTTTTAACAAGCCAAACTAGGAAAATAAATTTCTAAAAGATTATGGAATATAAATCATTTTTTAGGTAAAAATTATAATTGAATCTCAAAATTAACCTATAGATCCCAACAACCTCAAATTATAAATACGTGCTATTCATTTTAAAAAAACTCTGCATTTGTGTTGACAACGTGGATTGTTAAACCATAAACAATCCACAATATATTTGAATGAGTCACTAAAAGAGATTCACGACATACCAGATATATGAAATTATCCTTATTTTAAGTCATTTCTTATACTTCATGCAATCTTTCTTTATATGCCCTTAATTTTCCTTATTGCATGAGAAATAGGTATCTTGATTGCCATAATACTTTATTGGTACCTTATTCTCATGCTTTAAGTGTTGGACATGATTGCATTTATTGGTCCTTCCCTTGACATGAGTAATCATGTGAACACTTTATGAATTCTCTCATATCCTTGAACACACATGGTTAGAAGTTTATTTACTAACCATTTATCTTTACGTGTGTTACAAGATAAAATTCTGCACTTAGAAGAGAGAATATAAAAAATAAAATGACCAATAATGACTCAAAAAATCTCAATCTTTAGGGACTTAAGCTAAACTACAATATCCTTCATTCCCATAATGGAATTAGAAACACTCAAATGAAAAGGCATATTAATCATTTTCCAGTCAGAAAAATATTACCATAATATATTGGAATATAAAACTACCAAAAGGTAGAGTAACAGGAATAGCTGCAATCACCAAGAATATTAAAATAAAAAAAATACTTTAATGCTATGAAGTAACTTTATTTTAAATTGGCCAATGCCAATTTAAATAGTAAATAGTAAATTTCAACCTACCTATGGGCAAAGGTTGCATCACGCATGAAATTTACTCTTTATTAATAAAACTAAAGCAAATTTAAATATTAAAAAATAAAATTCTTCGTACCTTTGAGCAACCGAAAGAAATTTTACTTTTAATACTAAATTTGTTATCTTATTCTAATTAAGTCAAAAAAATAAAAACTTCCCTTTGGGGATAAGTAATTAAATTTATGAATTAACTACAAGACGATGTCAACTTTATTTTAAATTAGCAAATGCCAATTTAAATAGTAAATTTCAACCTACTTTTGGGCAAAGGTTGCATCACACATGAAATTTACTCTTTATTAATAAGACTAATAAATTTAAATATTAATAAATAAAATTCTTCGTACCTTTGGGCAACCGGGAGAAATTTTACTTTTAATACTAAATTTGTTATCTCATTCTAATTAAGTCACAAAAAATAAAAACTTCCCTTTGGGGATAGGTAATTAAATTTATGAATTAATTACGATACGATGTTAATTTTTCTATATGAAGTTCATGTGTACGATCCTTATACAATTATTACAAAATTAGGATGCTTTGGCTCTCCCACAATCATAATAATCACGCTGTAATTCATGAACATCTAATAAATCTTTATGAGGTTCATCGTGTAATCCTGATGTAATTATCATTAAAATTTGGGATGCTATGGCTCCCCAAAATCATTATGATAATTGCGACTTCATTAACATCTAACAACTTTATAGATGCCCCCTTAATAACCCCAGGAATATAACAAACCAATACCTAAATGGGGTAAACAGCATTTTCCAAGGTGCAACCAGGTGAGTTTCCAGGAAAGTGAGGGGGGTCACATGGACACACTTAAATCCCAAGACTTTCATAGCCAGAACTTTTCTAGACATTGCATTCTTGGATATTACTGTAAACACACCAGCATATATGGTATTGTTAATTATTCTTAGGTCTAGGCATCAAACAATTTATATTTAAACAATATAAATTCAACAATTAAAAATATATTCTTCAATTCATGTATTAAAGGAACAATAATTTTAATATAGATCAATCTAAATCATAAGAGAAATGAAATTGCAATATGAGAACATAATAAAATACATGGCCCAATGATTTAGTAGGTGGCCAAAGCCCTTTACACTTGGTGAACCCAAGTTCTAAACACCATAAGGCCTAAGTTCCCCTTTTAAAAGAACTTGATGGGTTGTTGCATTGGGCTAGTGGATCTCTTTATAGGGCTGGGTCAAACCCACTTAAATGGGCCCTTTTTTTTAAAAAAAAAAAAAAAACTGGATAGGGCCTATTGGGTTTCTGGATTGGGCTGACCTAAATGGGTCAACCCACTTAACATCCGAGTGGGCTAATGGGTTTAAACCCATGCCATATACCCGATACCCGACCCGAACCGTATTCCTTTACGGGTCGAAATCCTACCCGGTTACTCAGCCCTTGACCCGAATTTCCAAAATTTGACCCGAAACCCTTAACTCTTGAAACCCTAACCCGATTCACGACCCGACCAGTCATTTTCTAAATGGGTTGAAAAACCCTAAAAACAACCCAGCCGCCACCCCTTTCAAGCCCCGCCGCCACCCTTTGCCGCCCCTCATGCGGCGGCCAAGAGAGGCCACCGCTCTCACGACCAGGGCGACCCACAAGGGTCGCCGTGCACTGGAGAAGCAGCGGCCTTAGCCGCTGCTATAGCACTGACGGCGACCCTTTGGGTCGCCGTCTGCTGGAGAAACAGCGGCCTCTTGGCCGTTGCTTGGATGCTGTTGGCGACCCTTGTATCACCGACTACTGGAAAAGCAGTGGCCTTTTGGCCACTACTGTCGGGGACAACAGGAGGAGTAGCGGCCTTTTGGCCGCTGCTCGGAGTACTGTAACGGCGACCCTTGGGTCGCCACTACATCCTTTATGCAGCCAAAATGTCGCTGGCCGGCGGTCAACGCTGGGGGTCTTGGCGGTGGGGTGTAGTTGTGTCGACAAGGGCAGTCGATCTCCATGGGTTTCACAACAATAGATGAAAACAAGGTTTTCACAGCCCAAAAAGGAGCAAGAGTATTACAGTACAAAAGCCACAACATTGCAATATTATTATATTGCATAAACAATATTGCAAATCAGTGCATAATAAACAGATGCAAAAAATGTCTGTGAACCATAAGCATATAAACTAATAATCAACGTAACTTAATGCTGAACAAAAGAGCATAGAGGTTGCTCTGATACCACATGTTAGAAATATTCAACATATTGCTTAAACTAACATGCGCAACGGAAAACAAATAAGACAAGATTCAGGCTTACCTTTAACCATATTTGCTCAAGCGTTTCCACGATCCATTTGAAGAACAAAAAAAAGATTATTTGAGGGATCTTCTAACCTATGCCTATTACTGTATTGCTGTACTGATGGTGTACACAGGCTATTAATTTATAGGCTAGGTCAGGGACCCTCAAATATGGTAAATATTGTATTGTTCCTCCCATCAAGGAAACAATATTATTAATTGATTTTAAATCAATTAATCGATTCCATTACGGTAATTTAATTAATTAAATTACTTAACCGTAATACCGTATATACTATTTATTTATTAAATTATTAATAAATACTTCCTTATGTGGCATATAGGCCATATATGGAGATAATATCTTACATTGAATTCTTCAAATGTTTTCACGCTTTGTTACTTAAGAATTTGAATATCGAGCTTCTTGAATTGAATTTATGAATAAAATGCAATAGTAGGGTGTTTGATTTGATTTGGTGAATTCCGATACCTTAGTGCTTTTCTTCGTTGTTTATTTACTCATTTATTTTATTTTATTTCTTAATCCTTAAAAGAAATCAAAAATCTTAGCTCTAGGTTAAAACAAAAGTGATTTAAATATAAATTGATTTTCTTTTCTTTACACACACTTCCCTGCGGATTCGACCTCGCACTTGCATGTACTATGCTACATACGACTCGTGTGCTTGCGAGTATCAAAATTTGCACATCACATGCCGCAATAATCGGGGAGTCGGTCATTAACTGACTCCAGATCGTGGAGTGTGTACCGCAATAATCGGGACGTCAGTATTTTGCCAACTCTGGACAAGTTCGACTCGGTAGTTGGTCAAATTTGTTTTTGGGCCTAGGTGTTGACAAGCCCAATTGATCCTATCTATATGACAGCTGTCGCTAGGCTTGTTTGATATTGGGCTCGACCCATTTTGGCAAGTCGGGATATTTTCCCAACACACCGAATGTGAAATTCGCACTTGATAATTTGAATGGAAAAAATTAAATTAAAAATCCATGAAAAAGTAATCTATTAGGTGGAATGAGAGGTTTACGATATGTGAGAGCCATGTCCAATTAGACTGAGATATTTTGTCCCAGTCTTTGGCAATCTGTTAAGTAGATGTTGTGACTTATACAAGCTTAATTATTATAGCTAATTTGACTCAAATTTATGAACAAAATAATGATTGGTCTCTCAATATACTTCTTTGATTAAATTGAGCTGCAATATTTTAGCTTGGAAGGGTGCATTGTTAATACCGTGGGTGTGGTTGCCATACATTGAAGATAGGGTCATGCACTTGTCAGTTTGGAGTGTTTTGTCTGATCTCTGTTTCTATTTATAAATATCTTTAGATTAAATGGAGCTCCAATATGATTCATGCACTTGTCAGTTTTTATCTGATCAATCTTGTGCATTGAAAAAACTGCTTCTCAAATCTTATACATCATAACAAAGGGTATTGATTTGAACTTATATATTGGGTGAGACCACATATTATGTCTCTTTGTGCAATTTGGATTTTAATTTCATTGAGAATGAGGAAATAGAGGAATCAAGACTGCAACTATATTTGATATGTTTAGATAATTAGTATATCATACTTAATGTGGCTAGCATAGTTACAGAGCCATCATGCTTTTTACTCTTAATAGTTGACCCTTATCTATTTAGACTATTTATGTTGGGTTGATCTTCTTCATCTAAATGGCTTATGTCTCAAAACAAAAAAAAAAAAAAAAAAAAAAACAAAACAAAAAAAAAAAAAAAAAAAAAAAAAAAAAAGAGAGAGAGAAAGGATTCACATTAGCAAAAAGCTCTCCTCGGTCAAAGAATTTTATTGAATGTATTATATTAAATTGGCATATGTTTAAAATGTATATAAAAATTATATGTAATTTTAATTCTCACGCACATTTTAAAATTAATAACATGTTGTTTTTACATGTATTTTTAATAAATACATGTGAGAATTATGTGCATTTTTAATTCTTGCAGCTATTTTTAATATAATATGTTATTCTCACTTGTATTTTTAAAATATACACGTAAAAATCACATACATTTTTATATTGTTCCGTTGATGCTGCAGAAGAATATTACATTTATTTCTTTGGCATAAGCATAGTTCTGAACTTAAAGCATATATAGATAATTTAATAAATAAATAAAAGATAGTATCTGCAAAAAAGACTCGAAAAAGATAGCACATATCTAACTCTTGTAATTCCACTTCCCCAAAGTTCCATAGTAATTAGTATGCCTCAATAATTATATTCCACGTTTCTTTCTTTTATTTTTATTTCTCTATTATCTTTTCCTGGTAGAAGGATTTCAAAGACTCAAAGTGCTTGGTGCAGCATAATGAACTCTTTACTAATTATCTTCTTCTTAATCTGTGGATCGGAGTATTGGGAACGTGCAAAATAAGGAAAAAGATGATTTGTGATAATCAGGGACAGAGCAAGAAGTTTTTATGGGTAGGGGCCAATGGCAAAAAAAAAAATTTTGGTAGGGGCCAAGTAAGCTAAATTTTTGTTTTTACCTTATATTTTTTAATTTTTTAGAAAAAAAAATTTCCCCACTTAATAAATTTTTTTTTTTAGGAAATTGGGGGGCTGGCAATGAACCCTCCGTCCCTGGTGATAATATCAACTTTGGTGAAGGGATAAAAAGGTGAAGTAGGTAGATTTTCCTTCAAGTTCCTTTTTTTAAAAAAATTAAAAATTAAAATTTATTCTGTTCAAGTCCTTGGAGGGCTCTCTGACTCTCTCTCTCTCTCTCTCTCTCTCTGAAAACACACACATGCATGCTCCACGTCAAACAAATATTATATAATCCCACAAGACAAATCTTAAATGAGATTTCCCAAATCCCAATCCAGATAAGATGATGTTTATTGGGAAAATGGATACGAAACTACAGCCGAGATTTGCGGCGATCCTAGATTCCATATGGCTTGGGATGTATAGAGCGTTATCTTTCTAAAAAGGCAACTCTCTCGGAATATTCAGGCCTCGGATAATCAAAAATTGGGGATTTCCTAAATAACATGAACGCATCTGTGGTCCTATAAATAGGCGGCTATTCTCAGGTATCAAACAGATTGAATTATTTGACTTATATTGAATACTCCGTGGAATTGCCTGGCCTACTATCTTAGGTATTGGAGTGGGATTGTCGGTATCCCCTGACACAGTTGTTTATTATTTTGCAAAACAAAAAAGAACAAAGCGAATCAAAGGTCGACACTCAACACATTACCAAACTGAAAAACTGTACCAACAATGTTAAGAATAATATTATGGTATATGCTCTTGGCTCCATTGACTAAAGTTAGCATTGAAACCGACAGGTTTTGATCACCATGATCCTAGAAAATTTGAAACTATGAGCATTCCTAGTATCTTTTTATTGATTTTTTTTTATAAAAAAACTAGGGAAGACAACTACTTTTTTTACTTCTCTATTCAAATTCACTCCATAATAAATTTTCTTAATCTTTTCTTATACTGTATCTTCTTTGTAATCTTCAATGACATGAACTCAATATTCGCAATCAGCTATGGAAATCAAAACCAATCTTTACGGTACATGTTACGGGTCTACATCATATGGCAGAAGAAGAGTATCGAGTTTCTCAGAATCCAAATGGAAAAAATGGTAATAGAGAGCGAAGGAAGAGAGGGTGAGCTTGGACATATATGAAGGAGTTGAGCCGAAAATGGAGCAAGAGACAGTATTCGAAAATGGATCATAATTCACTTGCCATGATAGCTCTTCTATTCGCGTTGCTTTTGCTTTGCTTGTGTGTGAGATCGAGAACGAGAGAGAGAGAAATACGGAGATTGGTATAGGGCGAGGGTTTTGCATGGGTTGAGAAACTGGTTGCGGCCATGGTGGCAGGGAGCAAAGACGACGTTAATTTGAGTTTGGGACATGGCGACAGTTTGCTGTTTTATTTTGTAATTATAAATGCTTTACTATATCTGCTTTTAATTTTTATTTTTGTTATTACTGCATTTTTATGGTTTAATTATTTGTTTTCTCAAAAATAAACCTGCCCACTTAAATCAAATTCACTTCATATTTTCAGAAAAAAAAAAAAAAAAAAGAAAAAAAAAAAGAAAAGAAAAAGAAAGGTACAATAGAATATTTTAGATTTACTAATGTAACTTTAATGTAAAGTTCTTAAAATCCTATTCTAATTAAAATATGAATTATTTAATTAAAACTAATAGTTATAATTATAAGAATTCCAGCCACAAAGTTATCTTAAAGAAACTCTAATAATTAAAAGATGACCAACTAAATTCAAACTTCCAAGCCACTCAGTGCCACTCGACCTCAAATCAAAGCATTTTAATAAATTCCGTATTTTAAAACAACCACAACCACAAAATCAGATAGAACACATTTGTATTTTCACTTTCACTATATGTTCTTGTGCTTCATTTTACACCACATGAACTACATTTCGATGGCTTCAATCCAAATGGTCTTGTACTAACGGACCGATCTAGGAACTCAACTCTAAAGGACCCTTCTTCTTTTTTGTGGGAGGGGTTATGGCCGCTCTCAGTCTTCCTATAGTTCCATCCCTGCTCAGCATTGTTGGCTGGTGCACCTGTAAGAAATTCACTTTAAGGTATGACCCATACGCCACATGTATTTTATTGTGATTTGAATTAAACACAATTACAAGTGTTTGGTAATTTATTCCAAATAAAGAATAACTTGTGGAATCAAAAAAATTTGAATTGATTTTATTATGATTCTTATTCCTTGATAGGAGGAATAAATAAGGTAACAATTCTGATCGAGGAGCCCTGAGCTACCTACAAATAAATTAAAGCATGTGTATTACATCAATAAGGCAATCAAGTTAGATATATGTCAAAAGATCCATCTTTCTCCTAAATTTTGTTTCAGGTTTATGTTGCTAAGAGGTTTTTGGTTCACTTGAGCAAACATGACAATCAAGTTAGATATATGTCAGAAGATTCATCTTTCTCCTAAATTTTGTTTCAGGTTTATGTTGCAAAGAGGTTTTTGGTTCACTTGGGCAAACATGGCTGGAGATAATTTTGATTCCTTTTCACTGCGTATTTTAGCATAATAATTGTTTTGTATACTAACAGGACCTCTATCAGATGGTTCTGTTGCTCATTTCCCTTTCCTTGTTGCTGTTAGTTAGTGCTTTCTTGCTAGTTGCTTCACTTCTACCAAACAGTGGGACTATGCATAAAACCAGTATGCATTTACATCTTATGCACTAAAACCAACAGAGCATAGACAAACAAAATATTACCTGATCTTAGGACAATAAAGACCTAACTGCATGCCTACAGAAGGAATTGTTTGATAACAAAGTTATTTGATAACTTCTAAACCTTATTGAGCAATTTTTTTATAAAAAAAAAAAAAAAAAAAAAAAAAAAAAAAAAAAAAAATTAAAAAGGAACCCAAGGACACCTATAGTAATTTTTCCTATTTAATTATTTTTCAGATTAGACTTATTTATTTTCTAATATATGTCGATTATTAAGAGCATGTTTGAGATTGCATTAACAAGCTTAAAAAATACTTTTAGTTCATAAAAAGTTGCGGTAAACAAAAAGCTGGTCTACTTGGTAAAAAAAGCTCAAAAAAGTACTTTATTAAATTTTTACTCTAAAGAAATTGCTAAAACACACTTTTGGAAGAAGCTTAAAAATTAAGTTTTTTTAGCTTTAAAAGCTTTATTTTCCAACACAATCTCAAACGGGCTATAAATTGTTACTGGCAGTGATCATAATCTTATAACTCAGACTATCAAACACTATGGCATGGTTGGTTTTTCATCCAAGATGTAGGTTCACTTCGTTACTTTCTTGAAATTGAGGTGATTTCAATGTCCAATGGCCTCTTTCTCTCTCATCACGAGTACATGTGTGCGCAACCTTCTTCAACGATAAATGTTATATGCACTCCTAAATATGCACTTTTAAGTATACGTGGCAATGAAAATCACTCTTAAAGTTTAGATAGATAACCACTAAATTTTGATTTAATAGTGATTTTTACTGTTATATCAAAGAATGTAAACTTAAGAATGCAAGCAACATTTCTCCACACCACATATAGGGTGCCAAAGTGGTTCAAACTCGTTTTGTACGGACAAGTTCATTGCCCCTACAATCTTCATGATGGCTCTCCACCTACAGTTGCCACTGAGTACCGTGATCATACCATTAGAGCCTTGCCATACTTAGACTCTTAGGAATGGAAATGAGTATTACTGAGGATAAAAGAAGCTGCTTATAGGAAGGGGAAAAAAA
Organism: Alnus glutinosa; assembly: GCF_958979055.1. Taxonomy (NCBI): domain Eukaryota; kingdom Viridiplantae; phylum Streptophyta; class Magnoliopsida; order Fagales; family Betulaceae; genus Alnus; species Alnus glutinosa. The sequence goes on from NC_084895.1 coordinate 13,929,866, forward strand.
AAATACAAAAAGTTGGAATAGATTGACTATTTCTATTCTTTTATTTGGTGACAATACAAGATTAAACAAATTTTCAAACTGAAATTGGATCACATTTCTACTAAATTACCTAAAATACCCTAACTCTTAAAATCATTTCAAAAAAAAAAAAAAAAAAAAACCCTTTTTCTTTTTAATTTTTATTTTTCTAAGCATCCAAAAAAAAAAAATTGTCCCCAAGGGTTGTCCATCACCCCAAGGAGATAGTTGACCACCTTAACAGAAGCTTTGAGGAGAACTCTGAGGAGCTCCAAGAGTGGTGCAACCCGCCTTGATGCCATCGAGTGTGGCCATTGGCCAACAACCTCCGAGCTATTATGAGTGATTACATCCATCCTTAATAGCGCATTGGGAGTGATGCGACTACACTCAAAGCTTTTGTTAAGGTGGGAGGTGGTCAGCACTCATGTGAACAAGAACCACAAATGGTATATTTTTTGGGTGCTTAGGGAAAAAAAAATTGTATTTTAAAAAAATAATATTTAGAGTTATTCCATTCATGGAGGAATAAGAGAAATGCTACTTAGCATTCTCAAGCGTCAATCTCCTAGCATTCTTGTCTACGTGGCACATTCACATCCACTAATTTTTTTAAAAAGAAAAAAACAAAAGAAGAAAGAGAATGCTAGGAGATGGACACTTGAGAATGCTGAGTAGCATTTCTCGAAGAATAATTATTCTTTACCTTTAATTTTGAAAAGAGGGCCCTTTTGATATGGATGGGCTGTAAAACTCAATTTTTACAACTTCCAGTGAGATATTGACACATTATCTAAACACACACTAAATATTAGACATGAAAACATCATATTTTATACCAAAAAAACAAAACCAACGAACAAAAGAGCAGCCCACCAAAAATTGACAAACTAGGCTAAACCTGGACATGGCTGCCTAAGAGCAGCCCAACCCGCTGAGACAAATTTACAAACATCCTGCAGACAAGGAAACAAAACAAAAACAACTATAGAGAAATAGCCAAAATGACCCACCCAAACAAATTACAAGTCAACCAGAACAAACAAACATCAAAATAAACCCAATTTCTCGTTGATTGCAGACTTCTTAAACTTCCCAATTTCCATCGCACGGTAGAAATCTCAATATTAGTGTTGCAATATACTTGTTTAGGTGATCGTGGACCGTCACATGCTGAGCTCGATTGGCCTGTCCATCTAAAGATTGCTCAAGGAATGGGTTATCTTCACACACAACTCAATCCCTCTAATATACCCCATGGAAATCTCAAGTCCAGCAATATTCTTCTCAGCCCTAACTACAACCCATTGCTCTCAGACTACGGATTGAGCACATTGATCAGGCCAGCAACGCAGCGCAAGCATTCTTTTCATATAAGGCCCCCAGGCAATCTTCATTCTTGAAATCCTCATTCTTGAAATCGTCATAGGAGGCAATCATCATTCTAGACGTCTACAGTCTATTAAAGTGTTCTACATCGCTAAGATTTCCTTCATCTGAGCATTTTATAAGTTATGGTGTCCCATCTTTTCTCAAGGCATCTTTTGAGAGTGTCAATGGGTCCATAGACTTTTTACATGATATCAAAGCCACAAGTTTCTTGCGATGATCACGATGGGTCTTTCTCTCCCGTTGTCCACTTGTTTAGCTATTAGTTGCCACACGTAAGGGGGAGTGTTAAAGTGTCTCATATCGCTAAGATTTCCTTTACTTTGGCACTTTATAAGCCATGGTGTCTCATCTTCTCTCAATACGTTTTTTGAGTGTGTCAATGAGCCTATGGACTTTTCACACTATCTAGGAGTCTTCATTCTTGAAATCCTCACGGGAAAATTTGTTTCAAACGATTGGGTATTTTCTTATTTATTGTATTTTATGATTTTTTTTATGACTTATCTACTTATAATTGGTTGCTGTAAAATGAGAGGTTTACAGCCTATTCGAATAGAAGGTATTCCCTTTTGAAAAATGAATAGCTATTCCTCTTGTCCATGAAAATAATTATTTCTAAAAATGGTGGTGCAACCATACCAAAGACTAGCTATTCCATTTTAGTCTATTTATGCATATCAAATGTCCCCTAAATTTTGCTTCTTGGTGTCACTCGTATTTCTTGGGGTACTTGCAAACAACAATCAGTTGCTCATAATACAACTTAAACATACTCTTAATTATAACTGTCACACACACTACGATGGTGGAGACCTCTCCATTCATAGTTACATAGTCATTGTTACATGTGTATAAAATAACAACTAAATACAATCATATTAATCGAGACTATTCATTTCCTATAATTGTTGGAACGTGAAGTAGAATAATCATCTAATAATTCTGTTCTAATAGCTCACTTAGATCTCTCCCAAAGCAGAGTATCTAGTCAAGGCATTTGAAAATTCACGAGTTCAATCTCTCTTCACTGAGTTGACATCTGGTTTTTCATTCTCAAATAAAATATATTGCTTATTAATATATATATTTTTTTTTCTCGTGATCCTGTGAATAAAGGACAAAGGAGTGAAGGACTGCTTCAAGTCTCACTCGCCGGCGCGTGGATCTCAGGCGCTATTTTTCTTTACCGTTGCAGATGTTGTTCGGCTTTTTGTGCTGTTTTGTATTTCCTTTTCTGAGTTTCTATTTTATGTATTGTTATTTTGTCTGTGCTGTATTTTTCCTTGTGTTGTGTTGTATGGGCTCTGTGGGTTATTGTCTCCCTGTGTCATTGTTGTTTGATTTTGCCGTCGAGACTCATGAAGCCGGAGCTCCGTTACTCTCTTTATCGGTTCCAGATGAAATTTCAATGCTTCTGAAAAGATTGAGGGATCTTTTGAAGTTCGACTCCTTCTTTCTTTAGTGCTCCTTTTGCTTCAATTACCACTTTCTAATTTTCATTTTTTGGCTTTGTCCAAGATACAGAACCCGGTCATTTTCTTTGCCAATTTCCTTCTCTCTTTTTCTTTTTTTTTTTTTTTGTTCTTTTTTTTAAAAAAAAAAAAAAATATTTCTGCATTGCATTTTTTATTTGGGTTTTGTTGAGAGCCCACCCCATTTTCGACTTTCTGAATCCATGTTTCCCTTTTCTAATCTCCTTTTTTTTTAAAAAAAAATACTCAGGATATTCTCTTAACCAAACCACTATCTCACAAGCAATTTATCTTTGGAAAAAAAATTAAATTTAGTCCTTAGGTTTTAATGTAATTTCAATTTAATCCTTAAATTTTAAATTTTAACATTTAGGTACTTAGATTTTTCTCTAATTCTAAGTAAGTTCCTTCGTCAACATCATATCTAATTAGTTAATGATATGTCATGTCAGACCAATTAATTAATACTACAACTCTCATTTGACCATACATATGGTAAGGGGTGGCTCTGCTCACCAATTAAGGATGGTCAGTCACCCCTCTTAAAAAAATGTTTTATATTTTTTATTTAGGGTATATTAATAATTTAAAATAATATGTCACATGACACGTACAATTGTATAGTTGGCACATGATATGTAAGAGCCACGTGACATTAATTGATTGGTCTGACGTGACATACCATTAATTAATTGGATGGTAGATTGATGAAACGACTTAATTAAAACTAAATAAAAACCGAAGGGTCTAATTGTTAAAATTAAATACCTAAAAACTAAATTAAAATTGCATAAAAATCAAGGGAGCTTTTTTTTTTTTTCCTTTATCTTTCTCATACCCAATATCCGTGTCTGCCGGGGGGGTCATAGTAAGGATAACACCTCAAATCAAGCTCATTCAAAGGTCAAACCACTCATCATGCCAAATCGCTCAAATCAAGCTCATCAAAATTTTAAACAATTTATTCAAGCTGAATCATAGGATATAATTAATTGTCAAACCATTTATTCTAGCTGAATCAGGGGATAGGATAATTTCTATCTTGATTATTATTAATTTGTATTTAAATCTTTCGATATAGATATTACCTTGTGTGTTAATTTAGAGAACAACAAGAAAATCTGATTAAAAAAAAAAAAAATTTAAGAATTTTCCCTACATCTAAAGAAGAGAACGAAACTTTCAAAAACCTGATGCTAATACTCTAACAAAACAAATTATGGGCTTCCATTAGGTAGAGGATTGGTTGGCGTAATTGTGCATCCCAAGACAGAACATCGATCTACCAACTTAACTCAAATTGACATTTTCAGCAATTTGCTGTCAACTATATGTCCACTATATGCAGTAATTGTGAAAGAGCCCATATAAAATTATTTGTCCAAATAAATTTTGAATTGTACAACTCACTACCTGAGTAAGTCAATCCTATAGAGACTCACATTTGCTACTCGTACTACAAGCAATCCGAGTAATAAAATTACTGAAAATCTTTATTCAACTTAACTCACCGAGGAAGCCATTCCCCCTTTGCTTCCAATTACAGGGCCTGATACCTACAGGTGAGAAGTCACTAGCCATGCTTAAAAGGGTCTGCAACGTTGCTGTCAATGTATGGATTGCAACCATTTTTGATAAGTATGTATGGATTGCAACCATGTAAAGGGAAGATACAATATCAACTGAACACAAGTTCGTATTTGAGAATCAAACCTCAAGCTACTAGAGAACTTGAAACCCAATGAGAGTTGATAACAGAAATTCAACACTTCACCTATGTTACATCCCATATAATTTGAACACATCCAGTACAGGCGTGATGAGGATATTGTTTACAACCATGTGATTGGAAAACGCATTAAAAGGAGAGAACACGTTCATGATTTCAGAAGAAAACCTGAAAGCAATTAGAAAACTTGACACCCTGTAAGAGTTAAAAAAACAATTATCTGCTAGTTCAGTAACCTGATTAATTTGTACATTCACGCAGTGAAAGAAAAACCAAATATTAGAATTACTTTTCCAGTATTTTCCACACCCTGGGGATTAACATAAGCAAATGATAAACCTATTCAACATCTGAAGATCCATCATTCTCATTGTCAGAAGGCCCCTTCTTGGTTCTCTCTTGCCATCTTGCCCATATCCACCTCAATACAAGGAACCCCCCAAGAGCATAAACCTGAAAAGTAGATATAGAATAACATAAGAAAATTAAAATCAGAGGAAGAGGGTGAGGGTGAGGGTGAGGGTGAGGGTGAGGAGAATTACAACTTCAGTTCACTGGAAAATTAGGTTTACAACCATCATTGTGTAACTGTGTTTATGGTCTGAGTTCACAATAAAAGACTGATATGTAAGTCCAATAAATGAAATATGCCCAAGCTCGGTCGTTTATGTGCAGTGCCAAAAATCAGCTAAAACATGTCCCAAACTAGGTCATTTCTATGCAGTGCCAAAAATCAACTAAAACTAGCTAGGTTAAAACTAAGCAGCTGACACCTTTGAGCATTGAGACCAACATAAGAAACCACCAAAGAAAAGCTGACAGTCGGCTTAATAAGAAAATAAAAGAAGATTAATATATCACCCACATTCATTATCACCATCACTAAAGATTTGGCTGATTATAGACAGGACTAAGTAAAACTGTTGAATGTTTTGAGTTCACCCACCCAACCCAACCCAGCTCCCCCCTTTTTCCCCCTTTTAATAAAATCTTGTTTTATTTAAATTTTACAAACTTGTTTATATTCACATGGGCTTCATCTCAAAATTCGAATGCAGCACGAAAAGGGTCTACGTTAATTTCCCCTTAATGTTAGTGAAGATCAAACAAGTAGAATATCATATTTTATTTTAATTATTCATTTCAATAGTTTAGCATCATTGTGTGTTGTGAGGATTGGAACATGGCCTAAACTAATGTCTCGACATAAGAAACTACTTAAGGAACTGGTGACATTGAACTAAACAGAGTTAAGATGTTACGCTCCTAATTAAAAATTAAAAATCAATAAATAAATAACAACATGGCTTGGTAAAGAAAAGGGAAAAAAATCGGAAAAGAAAATAATTTAGCAGAGGGCCTTAAGAGCAAAAAAAAAAGAACAAAAATAAAATGCATGGAGTACCATTAGCACTTCAAGTTAAGGCCAAGAACACCAAGGGGTTAAGAAAACTAGCATAAAAAGAAGAAGCGCCTCAAGAGAAATATGCAAAAAGGGTAAGAGGGAGAATAATAATAAAATGCTGTCATAAACATTGAAGGTTTATATGGTTAGAATGGCATTACTAAGAAAGTCACCAAGGGCATAGCAACACAGAATACTGAAGGTATGGTGCCAAGGACAATTACTTTTCCAAACTGTAGTAAACCCATCAGAAAAGCAAGAAAATTATCATAATGAAAGGACCTTCTCTAAGAAGGCCAGATTAGTATCACATACATCACCTTTAACCTTCATGTTGAGGAAACTTTAGACAATACAATTATGGAACTATAGCTAAAAGATTTCTTCTTTCTTTTTTTTCTTTTTGGGAAAGGATTCGATCAGACATACATCATGTTATAGTTGTACCCTTGTGATCCAAGAATGCCACAGACTGTGACATGCGTCTGAACATTTGTTTAGTAACTAGCCTCTTGAATAACACACACAGTTGTTACCCACCCCTGACAATTATGCAGCAATAATACAAGACAAATGTTAATGAGATAGTTTAAGTTGCAGCCAATCACCTCAACTAATTAAGCTCTATAATATACAAAGGAAAAAAGAACAGAAAAGAAGAGAAGAATATCTCCAACAAAAAAAAAAGGCACATTGATGCACGTGTTTGTGAGTGGTGTGGGTGTCCATATGCATGCGTGCGTGCATTCATGGGTGTGTGTGTGTGTGTGTGTGAGAGAGAGAGAGAGAAGGGCAGACGACTTATCACAACTCTAGACCCCTTCTACTGTTGTTACTATAATCTAAAAGTATCATCTGTAGAGCTGTTATGTTACACCTAGAATGATTCCAATTATATTTCCTTCACATTCCTGAACTGTCATTTGTACACTTCAAAATGAAATATGCATCTTTACTCAGAACAAGAAAAGGTGGCCATATTAATGATCTGTTCGAGCCATCTCTTCTCTGGACTGACTGGACATCACCAAAGCATTAAATGAAACCATCAAACAAGAAATTTGATTATTGTGGCAAAGACATACTGGAACACCTCAAAACCAGCTAATCATAACTTTGCGCCAAGAACTCTTAGCAAACTCACAACTCCAGCAATTTGTTATGCTGCAATAACTGCATTTTTTTTATTCCAACTCCAACTGAATATATTCCACTTGAAAAATAAAATAAAATAAAACTATCAGATCATGAATCCAGTCAAAGACAACTCTACTTCAGGGAAGGAAAAACAAACCCATCGTATACACAGGAATACCTCCAGAATAGGGCATAGATTAGCAATCCAGCAATCTACTCAATCATACCCTAGCATAATCCACCTACAAAGATGCACCTTGCAACCTTCTCATGAAAGATGAAAACTCATGCAATCCTCAGTGATCAAAATGATCCACAAGCTGAGGATTTTTATCCTCTTATAAGACAGAATAATCAACTAACAGTGCTCACTATTCCTCTCCCTCTATAATGAAAACCCTGCACTTGTTGATGTTTTCCATGCCCCAGTACCTTCACAAAACAAGCAATTACTAACAGTACTCACTTCCACTCTCCCTCAAACATCAAAAGTCTCTAGTAACTCTGATTGATTTCGCTATGCCTTTAGTTGAATCAATTCTGTCGACACAATACCTTTAACTTAAGCAACTTTTCCATCCTACATAATCAAATCAGTGGGTAAAACTTCTTTTTCGGCATCTTGCCCTATCCCTCTGTCCCCCACTTCTAAATTTTTTTTTTACCGAAAAATTAGTGGACATCTTGCGAATAAAGGTGAACATCAAACAAAGGTGAACGAACTACTGAACTTCCAAGTAGGTTTCACCAAAAAATCAGTAATGGCCGTAAAAATCGCCTCTTTGAATCCAACCATCCAAGTTCGGTCCTCAAATCCAAATATCCAAAAGATGACACATTACACATCCTACGGGAACAAGCTTACCAACTACACACATGATTTTTGGGAATAAATTCCTGTAGAAAAATTCTCACACCCAAAAATCTTGAAGCAAAACAAAATCAAGAATGGTCCCCTCTCAGCTAACAGTGTATTCTCAACAATTAACAACCTACCTTTCTAGCCCCAATTCTTAAATGTTAAGGTACTACAATTCGATCACACCCATACTCAACCAATCAAGCCATTACATTCAAACTCTCCTAGCCAACAAAAAATGAATTCCAGATATATACCTGCCAGAGAATAACAGGATTGGAAGTCTTGGCAGAAGACTCTTCGGCCTCAACAACCAAAGGGGGTGGAGCCAATGCTTTCCTCTCCGCAAACTTCACCACGTCGAGCTTCTGAACAACAACTTCTTCTCCTTCATTCCCAGCAACCACTGTTTCTCTCTTCACTTCCTCTTTGACACCAACCTCTGCCTTTGGTCCTGGCTTCAGAAATGGGAATTCAAGCTTGAACTTGGGGAACAGAGAGAACAGGTTTTTGGGCGCTTTGGAGTCTTCTTTGGTGCTCGCGATTTCGGTGTTCTCAGCCATTTTCTTGTGAGGGAAAATGGGTTTTGCTCAGAATGTGGGCTTGTTTTGAAAGCGACGGAGAAAACAGAGCAAAACAATGAGAGGAGTTTTGGGTTTTCCCGAAGGTACGAACTACGAAGTCGCCTCTGGAAGATCTTAGCGCTCGCTGTTAAAAGCCCGGCGGCTCATCAGCTAACGCCCCGTTTGGCAACCAGGCCTCTCGTATAAAGGACAAAAAATTTATATGAAAAAGTAAAAAAAAAATTGTATTGTAATGAATTTTTTTTATTTTAATAAAAATAAAAAAAATGTTGGTATGATATAAAAATAAAAAAAGTTAAAATATTTTGAAGTTTATTAGAATAGTTTCTGGTATAATAGCTGATGAACTAAAAGAGCCTATTTCTGCTGTCCTGTAAAATAGAAAATTACGTCGGGGGGAGTTTGACAATCCTCCTCCGATGATTTTGTCAGTATTATCCTAAGTGTATATCACTCTTAATCACTATGAGCAATCTAAAATTTATTTGTCTAGTCGTGAGGTATTTATACATAAAATGTTGAGAGCGATCATGTTCTTCTATTGGACCACATGTCAAATTCGGAGTGCTTGTCGACTATTCGGATCGTGGGATTAAGGTGTACTTCCCACGATCGTTGTCGAGTCGGTCTTTAACTGACTTGAAATCATGGCGTCGTGGTTCAAAGTCCGTAAAGGTTGCGGAGTCAACCCTCGGATCATGGGATTGAGGTGTACTCCCCACTATCGTTGTCAAGTCGGTCTTTAACCGACTTTAGATCATGGCGTCGTGGTTCAGACTCCGCAAAGGTTGCGGAGTCAACCCTCAACCGGCATTAGATCGTGGGGCTACCTCCGTTTTGTGCGGATCATGGGACTGAGATGTATTTTCCACGATCGTTGCCAAGTCGATTTTTAACCGACTTAATATCTTAGAGTCGTGGGACTTCCTTTCTAGTCGTTGTAAGTTGCCAAGTCCGTCTTTAACCGATTTAATATCGTGGAGTCGTGGGACTTCCTTCATGGTCGTTGTTAGTTGCTAAGTCGGTCTTTAACCGACTTGATACCGACTTCTAACCTTCCTTGATCTTTATGTAGTTACGTCTAATCTTTGTGTCTGTTGGATATGACAATCTTGGTAAGCCTTAATGGGCCACGATCCTAGCCCATTTGGGCAGAATCGGATTTCTATCATAACAAAGTTGATATTTTTTTTTGGAAGAAGTGAAAAAGAAAAAAGAAAAAAGAGGGAATGGGTTGCCAAACAGGCCCTAAATATAAACAAATATATATAAATATTCACACAAAAACAAGAATAAAATCTTAAAGGAGAAGTTAGATGAGAAAACAAATCACACTATATTTACTTAATAATCAAGGAAAACAAAAGTGGTTATCTTAATATTTTTTTTTCTTTCTCTTTTAGTATTTATTTGAAATAATATTTAAATAATTTGAGGATAGGTTTGGGTAACACCTTTTTTTAATTATATTTTATTATTTTTCAGAAACAAGTTTGGGTTATTTTTTGGAATTCAAATTCTACTGAGATTTTATTAAACTTTTTTTACTTTTATCTCAAGTTCTCTAAACCATCCAAACATAATTTCAAAAAACAAGTACTCTAAGTATTCATAATTTTAAATGTAATATAGAATAGTAGAATATAATACAAAAAAAAAAAAAAAAAATCGCACACCCAAACGAGCCATTATCTTTCATCTCTCTTTCTTCTATTATTTAATTTAAATAATATAAGAAAAATATAAAAGAATTTATTGTAAAGTGAATTTAATTCCTTAAATTGACGATTTTTTTTTTTAAGAAAAATTTAGCAGCAAGTTGCCAACTTCTTTAAAACTCATTCAATTTTTTAAATGTAGGAAAAACTATTAAAGACCAAAAAAATTAAAAGTTGTACCATAAATTTAGGGAAGCAAAAATAGTTCTCTTAATATTATTTTAATATAAAAGAGCTTTCTCTTTTCTCGAGCATTTATTAGAAACAAAATTTAAATGGTTTTTTTTCTTATCATTTAATTTAAAAAATATTTAAATAGTATAAAAATAATAATAATTGTTGAGCTTATTTAAATAAGAAAACAAAAAATGATTTGGTTTCAAAATTTAAGAAAAACTATTGATAGTACTCTTAGAACAGTGTTGTGGTGACGATAGAAAATATTGGGAAGAAGAACTTAGTAAAACAGCTTGTTGGTCTGCAAAGAGTTCGTCGAAGCGGATCAACAGAAAATAATTTCAATGTTTAAGTTAGTAAGTTAGTAAGTAATGTAAAAGAGTAATGCTACACATCATCCCCTTGTCCTCCTTTTGTCACCCCAAAATTGATGTGGCTCTTAAAATCACCATTGAATTTTTGATATATCACTCTTGGATTTTGATCCAATGGTGATTTTAAGAGCCACATCAATTTTGGGGTGACAAAAGGAGGACAAGGGGATGATATGTAGCATTACTCATGTAAAAAATAATGAGGAAAAAAAAAAAAAAATCCTTTTTATTTGGTGTATGTTGCCTTTTATAGCATATTTTCCGTAACTGGACGGTCATGTCTCACGCTTAAATATAGTTCATTATTAGGTTGGTCCTAAGTATCAATTCAGATAGTTAGGTTTGTTTGAGTGTTTGAATTTTTTTGGATTATATTTTATTATATTTAAAATTGTGAATAGCGAAAAAAAAAAAATTGAGTTTTAAAATTATGTTCGGGTGATTTAGATTTTAGATAATCTGAAAAAAAAATTGAAAAAAATATTTGAGAATGTGAATTGAATTGAATATAATTAAGAAAGATATATATAAAAATGATTTAATTATTATTATTATAAAACTAAAAAACTGATTTTTTTTTTTTTTTTAAAAAAAAAAAAAACGAAATTGAGGTGGTTTGAAAACCACCCCAACAAGGGTGCCCGACCACTCCCAACAGTTGTTTGGGGGTTGCCGACCACCCTTGAAACCACTTAGGGTTGCCCAAGCCACCCCTAGCCACTTTTTTTGGAGGTGGTTGAGCCACCCTCAAATTAGACGGGGGTGGCTAAGTCATCCCTTAAAATTGATCGTGAATGCCTTAACCACATCCTATTAATTGTGAGGGTAACTGATCCACCCCCTAAGGACTGGTAGAGCCAACCTTGGGCGTCTGGGGGTGGGTCGAAAAGCGAGTCTGGTAAAGCCCGAAAAACCCACCCAAACAACATTTTCAAACATAATAAAATATAACGCAATATAATACCACTCTCAAACATGCCCTTGTGTTGTCTGAAAATTGTATGAGAATTTTGATACTCCGAGTCATTTTAAATTAAAGTTGAAAAATTATAATATTACCATTGAATTATAGGATAATCGATTCTACAACTATCAATCATTCGCATTCTCATAAAAATGTATTAGTTTATTAATATAACATACCCTCGATTTGTAAATTGTTTATAAATTATACACTACACTAGTAAAAATCTTTTAATTAATTGGGTTAAAAAGAAAGAACGATTAAGATTTTATTTGATAAAGAGAATTATTTATTTTTCAAGAGAAAAATATTAACAAATAATATAAATGTAAAACACTCAAAATTACTTTTATATCTATATCACATCATCTAAAAATATATTAACGAGCTAATTTTTAATTTTATTTTGGCATACCCAATGAACCTTTTAGTTTATTTCAATACCACAGTGAGCTATGTGAGCTAATTATAAATTATGTGAACTACTAAGTCTGTTTTTACATTTTTCCTAATAAAAAAAAAAGGCAAAAAAACAATTTATAATCATATAAATTTCACATTCACAATGCATTTGAATGTGAAATTGAAGTAATGCTAAAGATAATCTTTTTATTGTTATTCTAGTATCTCAAAGTTGATATACTTTTTAAAATTATAATTCGAGTTTAATAGTCATCAATCTTAAATTCAATGGTCTTTGATAAAAGTTTTAGAGTTAAGCTTTTTCCAGGGATAATTACAAAAAGTTTATGGAGGATTCTTGTGGTAAATTATAATTACGAATCACTCTTTAAACCCATTTTTCGTTAATCAAGTTAATGGAATCCGTTAGTTTGTCACGTTATATAAATAGTGAGACAGCCTCTAAATATCATTTGTATTGTAATCTACTAACGGATTTTTTTTATTTTGTGGATGAAAAACAGTTTTAGGGAGTGATTTATAATTATAGTATCATATGGAGTGATTCGTAATTTAGGCCAATTTCATATACCAATAATGCAATTATTTTTTTTAATAATAATAATAAAAAGTAATTAATGTAATATAAAAATTATATTGAACAGACTAACCCTAATTAATCAAGCAAATGCTTGCCCACTTACCGCGGTGATAGGACATTGAAACCACCGACTGAAAAACCCTTGTGCTTGAAACCCACGTACTTGCCAAAAGAGAGAACAAAAAAAGGTGCGTGAATCCGAACCGTCCAACACCATGGAATCGAGCCACATGGACGCACCAAAACAGGGTGTTAATTTTCCTGTTTTAGAAGACATCTCTCTCTCTGTCACCGCGATTCTTCCCTGTTCCTAGTCTTCGAGTCCTAGACTGTGACCGTACTCGCTTGCTATAAAGCTCAATTGGACTAGCAAAAGGAGCATCATATACAGAAAAGAAGCAGAACCCATCAAATAATTTCCCCCATAAGCTGTTTTTCTCTCTTTGGTTTCATCCTCTGATCACCAGAAAATGAATGCGAATCACTTGCTTCTTGAGGAACCCATAAGGATGGCCTCGATCCTCGAGCCCTCAAAGCCTGTGAGTACTTACTAGTGGTGCTAATCCCAGTTAATAGTGTGTTTTTTTCTTTTTCTTTTCTTTTTTTCTTTTTTATTTTATTAATGGTTAAATCAATGTTCACAGAAATGAAAAGAAATCAGAGAAAAAGTTTATACTATTTGCAGGATTTTATATCGTTGTTTACTTAGAAATTTTAGTAAAACAGTGATTTGTTTCAGTATTGACCATTTCATTTCTTCTATGTTATAATGAAATACTGATACCCAGTTGCCCTTATAGTTGTAATTATTCGGAAACAGTGACTTCGTTTATATGCTAAGCTTGATTTTTCTTTCTTGTTTTTCTTTTTTAAATCCCATGTGGAAACCAAACAGAAATGTTTTTGGTTTAGGTGCTTTTGGTGTTTGCAGATTTTTTTTTTCCTGGTGAGATTAGGTTGTGATTGAAATAAGAGTTTGAATGTTGTTTCTGATACACTGTCTGCAGACTTTCTTTCCAGCAATGACGAGGATTGTCGGAACACTCGGTCCGAAATCACGATCAGTTGAGATAATTTCCGATTGCCTGAAGGCAGGAATGTCCGGTATTGCCCCCATCTGTTGCCTTGTCTAAATATTGAGTGTTATAATTTCTTGTCCCTTTTATTTCACTTAATCCATGTTTCTTGCAAGAAATGATATAAATATCATTGTTTTTGCGGGCTCGGGAGATATGACATAACCAATTTATTTTTTTTGATGAATGGGAATCAATTTTATATCAACAACTGTAACCCTTTACAATCTGCCCGTAAAAAAGAAAAAGCAGAGATCAGATTTTGAAACATACTTCAAAACCTCAACTCTCAGAATCATTGTAAAACAAAACAAAAACCAACAAAACAACCTATACCATAATTTGGGGATTAATCCCCCAATTTGAACAAATGTGAATATTACCCTTAGTATTCCTAAATTTGCCTTTACCCACCTTATGACATAACCAGCAGTTTAGACTCAGTTTACTGGAGGTCTGAATTTAGTTGGTCTCAGTTATTGAGAAACACATTCAATAAACTTTACTTTGGATTTGCATCAATACATTTTTCTGGAGCCGTGAAATTAGTATCACTTGCTTCTTCTTTTTTGATTTTTTTTTTTTTTGATACTGTAGTTCTCCCCTCCCCTCCCAATTAAGTTTTGCAGTCAGCTAGACTTGTTTTCAGGGTTAAATTTAACGTTTTTTTTTTTCTCAATTCTTTTTTCACGAAATGTTAGTGGCACGGTTCGATTTTTCATTGGGCGATGCTGAATTTCACCAAGAGACATTGGAAAACTTAAAGATAGCAGTTAAGAGTACCAGGAAGCTCTGTGCGGTAAGGCTGACGTTATTGTATTCACAATACTTTCATATTCTGTAGCGACATTAGTATTTTCACTGATGCAAATTTAACTGTTTAAGGTCAAATTTAGCCAATAATTAGATTTCTCAGAAATAATTTGCTACTCTAATTTAGTTCTTGAATTCTTTGCTTTGCAAAATGGGACAATGTGAACTTAATTTTTTTATTCTTCTATTTCAGGTAATGCTAGATACTGTGGGTCCAGAGTTGCAAGTTGTCAATAAAACTGAGCACCCAATTTCCCTTCAAGCAGATACATTGGTTGTCCTCACACCTGATCAAGAAAAAGAAGCTACTTCAAATCTATTACCCATAAACTTTTGTGGGTTATCAAAGGTCAGCATTTTTATTTTATTTTATTTTTTTTTGTTTTCTTTTTTCATGATCTATATTAGTTTTTGACTTTAGAAAAACTTATCACTTTGACAATGGCTGGGCTATTTCTGTAAGATACATATTTTGGTTCACACATTAGTAGCTGTTTTCCCTTCTGGAAACTGTCTTTCTATTCATAAAATTCTGCTGCATCTATATGTTTCTTTCAGAAAGTTTATGAAGTAACTCTTTTGAGTCTACCCAACTCTATACCAAAAAACTGGCCAGCATATCCTCACTTGACTGGATTTTTGGTTTCCTTAACAGTCCGTGGAGTTAACTATGGGCGTTTGAGTTTAAGTTGGATGCCAGTGGCATACTTACTGTTAGGTACTTGTTCAGATGCTTATTTATTTTGGTAAGTAAATGAATTTGTCTGAACCAAGGAATGTTCAGATGCTTTTCACCGAACAAAGAGAAGAAAGCTATATTATGTATTTGTCCAATAGAAATTTGGCATATGATGGGAGTAAATATTCATTTTTTTTCTGCACTTCTTCACAATTCCAGTTCTGGTTTGCTTAATCTTATTTTTGTTTGTCAAACTTGATTAGGACTGTACATGATTTCTTGCCATCAGTCGCTGTAGGTCTTCCTTATCATGTATCCAGGTTTTGAAAGGAATCATGGAATGTCTTGGACTCTCAAATTGGCTTAAATTACTTGCACAATGCGTTCACTTAGTGAAGACTTGTCTTCTGAGAAGCATTAGTAGCAGAAATTGGAAGTAAAAATAGTCAATCTCAGGCATTTAATTACAAAACCTTTAAATTGACAAAAAGTTCTGTTTTGGAACTCTTGCTACTCATGCCATTCTTTAGGGTTTTTGAGCTATATCAGATGTTTTTGCTTGTCTACACAGTTAGAACACTTTTTTTTTTTTTTTTTTTTCTCTATGTTATATCCTATGCAGCTGTGAGAGTTGGCGGGAACTCCTCTTCAGGGGACTATTTTCAACGAGTTTTCTTTTCCTCTTACTGTTATTTCCTGTTCCATCTTGTTTACTCCTAAATTTATGATGGAGATATAGAATGATATTCTAGGTATTTATTTATTCTACGGCATGGATTTTTGCTGCTAGATATTTGTTAGTATTACTGATTTGGTCTTTGCAGGCAGTGAAGAAGGGGGACACTATATTTATTGGTCAATACCTGTTTACAGGAAGCGAAACTACTTCTGTGTGGCTGGAGGTAAGGCAACACTGAAAAAATGAGTTTAGTTATCAGGTTCATGCTTATTGGATATGATATTTAACTATAAAATTAGGGACATCAAATTACCTACTGGCATAGTCAGACATTATCTGTCTTGATCATGTGTTTCAAAATGCGACAAAAATATTTCCATTCTCAAGTTTGCTTGTCTTTATACAAGCCATGCGAGTGAACTTTACTCTGAAAAATGAAATGCTGCCGATATTTGAAGAAAATTCACAAATTTGGTGTTATATGGTTACCAGTAATACATGAAGTTTTGCTTTCACAATGCAGGTCACTGAGGTGAACGGAGATGATGTGGTCTGTTTAATAAAGAATTCTGCTACTTTGTCTGGGACATTGTATACTTTGCATGTCTCTCAAATTCGTATCGATCTACCTACACTCACTGATAAAGATAAGGAGGTAAGTTGTTCTCTTTTCCCCAGACATGCCGCACAAAAAATCAGCTATGACTGTTATGTGTTTACCTAATTCGTATCACCCATTAATGTTGGAAAGGTAGGGTTGTCTTATATATTTCCAAGGGGAACATAGAATTAAAATCGAATGTTCAGACATTTTCAAAGAATGATTCAACACTGGTTGGGTTTGAGCCCAGTGCTTGTTCAGGCTTTCCACCTACTAATTTAAGCTTTTAGATTGGATGTTTTAACAGATATATGAACTCTTGAGTTACATTACTTGATTGTCATTCCTTCTGGCAGCCATAAAAACCTTTCAAATTTTATAATGTCAGGCATATGTTCCTCCTAATTCCTTTTAATAGTGACATTGGGCCCTACTTTATTGTCATTGTTTCGAAAGATTATGATTAACTGAACACTTCTAATTATTCATTGACAGATCAGGATGGACATTCACTTTAATAGGATGATGTCTGTAAAATTGGTTTCATGACCAACTATATGAATAAAATTGGTGCAATTTCCGCTCTAGGATATTTTACACGTTCTGATTCAACTCAACTTAGCTCAGGCTTAATCCCAAAAAAATTGGGTCATTTCTATGGGTCCTTGTCAACTAATTGGAGTCAGTCACATTGAGTTCTTTATGTCATGAAAATGATATTTTATATGTTCTCAGTTTTCATATTAAGTTCTTTCATGACAGTTTGTTGATTAATATCAGGTTATAAGCACATGGGGCGCTCAAAACAGTATAGACTTCCTCTCATTGTCATATACACGGCATGCAGAAGATATTCGCCAAGTAAGGACTGTTCCTCCTGGGAAATCTTGTTTAGCTTATTTTTCTTATTTCAGTTTTATTATTTTGACTGCTACCCCTCTCCCATCTTAGTCATCCTTGTTCTTTTATATTAGCTTCCAACTTCATCCTCGTTGTTTCTTATTAGTTCTTGACCTCATGATGGGTTAGCTTATAGATCAAATTTATGATGTCTTTTCCAGCTCTATAGTGTACTGCAATAAATTATTGTTCTTTTAATTCCCTCTCACATTCGACTGTGACTGTTCTTGCCATTGTGTAGGCCCGTGAGTTTCTTTCTAAATTAGGTGGCCTCCGCCAAGCTCAAATTTTTGCGAAGATCGAAAACGTAGAGGTGAGGTGCATGAACAATAATTCTATTCCTGCAACCAGCTGCTTATCCCTTCATTTACAATGTAGACACAAATGGTAGGCACACCACCACATTGTTGTGGAACCCACCATCTGCGTCTAGGCAATGCAATGGTGGAAAAGAATGGTAGTAGGATAGGAGCTATACATTTTTTTTTTTTTGATAAGTAGGAGCTATACATAAATGGTGTTGTGATTGAATATGATTTTGAGTATGCATTTTTTTTTCTTTCTTATGTATTCTTGCAGGGATTAATTCATTTTGATGAGATCTTAAGGGAAGCAGATGGTATCATTGTCTCTCGTGGAAATTTGGGGTTAGATCTCCCACCAGAGAAGGTAGTTTTGAAACCTGAACATGGAATAAATATTATGTTGCTAGTCAATGGTCTTTAGACCAAATGGCTTCTTATCCCTCCCCCACCACCCCAAAAAAAAAAAAAAAAAATGGATGGAAGGTGAAGTTATGGGTTTGATCCTATTTGGTTGTGTGATGGCGCTAGATATGACCTTACACTTATCATCACAGGGAAAAGAAGGGGCCTGATAATTCAACTACCACACTGATTAAGTTGTTTGCTTCACTTGTTATTTATTTAGAGGGATGTCAGATACGTAAACTGGAGGCATTTTAGGAAGTCCAGATTTATACTGCAGACTAAGAGAGGAGGAATCGATTTTAGGATTTTGAGAATGTTGAGGTCTTAGAACTGCTACCCTTTCAATATTCTAGTCCATCATTTGCAAGTATAGCATACACAACACTTATCTGTGTATCTACTTGTCACTTCATGAAGAATTCCACACTTGTCAAGCTAATTATCATGGGCTAACTGTTTGATTGTCACATCAGCACTGAATGGCTGCATGCATCTATGTGCTAGTTAACATGCATATACTACATTCCATTTTGAGATGGACTTGGGTATTGAAGAAACTGACATCAAAAGGCTGATTTTTATTCCACATTTGTATAAGGTAATTATCATGGGCTGACTGTTTGGTTGTCACATCAGCCCTGCATGGCTGCATGCATCTATGTGCTAGTTAACATGCATATACTACGTTCCATTTTGAGATGAACTTGGATATTGAAGGAACTGTTATCAAAAGGTTGATTTTTATCTGATGCCAATCAAATTAAGGAAGATACTTTCATTAATAAGAACATGCATTATCACAAGTCTCTTTTTACTGGTAGGAGTATGTTTGTGTTCCATTATTGGACCTGTTATGACTTGCTGGTAATCTTTGTCTATGGATTGGCAGGTGTTTTTATTTCAAAAGGCTGCTGTTTACAAGTGCAACATGGCTGGAAAGCCTGCTGTGGTTACTCGTGTTGTGGACAGTATGACTGACAACCTGAGACCTACTCGTGCCGAAGCAACAGATGTTGCCAATGCAGTATTGGATGGTAACTTTCAGAATTCAGACAGAATGTATTCTATTATTACTTTTGGTGGATAGCCGTTGAATTTACTGTTGTTCTGGATGTTTATTCATTCCGTTGATATGAAAGACTATGTTGCTCTATCGGTGTCTTTTTGCACATATTGCGTTTTCTTGAGCACCACTGTCACTACAGCTACGGATATTCACCAGTCTGGAATCTTATAGTTGTTGACCTCTTTTTTTGTTAGGGAGTGATGCGATTCTTCTAGGTGCAGAGACCCTTCGGGGATTGTACCCGGTTGAGACCATTTCCATTGTTGGAAAGATATGTGCAGAGGTAAGTCTTGCCATTGTTTTTCAAAAGTCCATTTCTTAACCCCTACCATTCTCTTTCTGTCCTCTGTCCTCTTTCCTCTATCTTTTTTTTTTCCTCTTTGCTGGGTAAATAAATGCCTTGCGACCCTATTTTGATTGTGTAACTCCATTTACTAGAGTTGAAGTAACACTCTTCAATATTTAATCTCTCTCTCTCTCTGTTATTGTTGGAAGGAGAAAGGTATTAAGCTGAAGCATGTCTATAATTCTAAGATGAATTTTTCCCGCTGCTGGCTTTACTCATGACATTGTACAGGCATCAGGGGTAGTTCAATTCCAAATCTGCACTCTGTAACCTAATCAGCTTCTTTGTAATCTTGTTTGCCGTCAATGGCTCCTTAGAAGTCACAATATGAGAAAAGTCTTAATAAGAATCTTCTATTTCTGTTTTTAATTTTTTAATTTCTTTTTCAAATGGGACTTCTTCATGCAGGTGTCTAATCCAAAGAGTTAGAAGTCCACCTAGTAAAAATGTCTTACATGGGTTGTCATGTTGGTGACTACCCTTGGTTCTGTTCAAAACCTTGATCCAGAAAACTGAAAATCCAGTCTACTTCTCTAACAATGATTACACCTGTTATAGTTTACATTGTTGTTATAAAATTACATATCCAGCTTAGTTGCACCATGTTTTGTAGAAACTCTATGTATTAGACTTTCCCGTATTATATATGTATAATCTACCTGTTTTAGTGATATGGAAAACAATATCCTCTCTCTCTTTCCAACTTAAGTTTGCAGGACTGTTCAGTCTTTTTTTTCCCTTCTCTCTCTCTCTCTCTCTCTCTCTCTAAATTGTAGCCATATTTCTGTCACATGTAGCCCTTGGCTAGTGGTACTATGCACAGGTCTTGTGTATGACAGTGAAAGAGAAGTTTCAAAGTTCAAAGAAAATGAAACCTTCTTTGGTCTTATTATGATGCACACACCATGTTCTGGATCATCACAAGTTTTTTTGATATGGAAAAATCTCCAAGAAGTTCTTGCTTCTGCAATTACCCCCGTTTTTTTTGGTCCACTTTGGATTGAGTCTATTTAATTAAAATGTTGTCTGCAGGCAGAGAAGGTTTTCAATCAAGATCTGTATTTCAAGAAGACTGTCAAATATGTTGGAGAACCAATGACCCACTTGGAATCTATTGCTTCCACTGCGGTACTTTCTTGTGATGTTTATACATTAAATCTATCCTACTTGTTACCATAATGTAGATTACTGGTCAACGAGATTTTTTTTCTTTATTTTTGTTAATAAAAGATAAGTTGAGTCTCTTTTGAAAATATAGGCTACGTTCAGTTTCAAAAAGTATAAAGTATTTTTTTTCTTTTCAAAACCAAAAACACACTTTTTCTCAAAATATTTAACAAGCGATTCACTTTTCAAAACACAGCAACAAACACTTTAAAAACAAACAAAACACAACAGACTTTTTGGAAAACTTTTTTTAAGAAAACTTTTCACGCCATCTTATAAGAATTTTTTTAGAAAATAGGTGCTTAATTTTTTAGGTGTAGGGAGTTTACTTATTGTTTGTAAAAAGATTAAAAAAAACATGAAAGAAAAAGAGATGGCCGCACAGCACCCCCAATGGAGGAGAGGCGGCCGCACAACACCCCCAATGGAGGAGAGGGCCGCCTCTCCTCCATTAAGGGTGGCCGCACGACCACCCTTTTCTTTAATTTTTTTTTTTTAATAAGTAAGAAGTCGGCACCATACCTATTTGTGTTTTCTCAAAATAAGCACATTTAGTATTTATTTCTTTGAAAACATATAACACTTTCCAAAAAGTTTACCAAACATTTTTCTTAAGTGGATCCCATGAAAAGCATTTTCTCAAATTTTGGACCCCACCAAAATACTTCTCAAGTTTATATCACATCAAAAAAAATTTCAAATCAAAACACTTCTAAATCGTTAACAAATATACCCATAATTTTTCCCCCTTAAATTTTAGGTACGTGCAGCCATCAAGGTAAAGGCCTCCGTAATCATTTGCTTCACTTCATCTGGAAGAGCTGCAAGGTCCTCTCTCTCTCACTCTCACTCTCACTCTCCCTGCCCCCTCACCCCCTTCCTTTTCATTTTTTATTTTTTATAAGTAATAAACCAATCTCATCGAAAGCGTAAGGTGCCCCTAAGTACACATGAAGTTATAAGTGTACCTTTTCATGTTTTTATTGTCAATTATAAGTTTACATTCAAATGCAAATACATAATGGAGATAAAATTGAAAGGATTGAATTTATCTGACTGCTGCGCAACTCAAAATAGGGTTGGACTGTTGTACTTGTGTGTAAAATCCTGTGAAGGATGTTAGCACATAAGTACAAAGTACAAGTACAAGTACAAGATAACTCTAATGGTACAAGCATACTCTATTTCACCCCTCAAAACAACAGCGTGGATCAAGACGTGAAGGAAGGTGATGGAAGTCTCTTTGTGAAAATAACATCTAGCTGGTGAGAAGAAGACACAAAGGCAACATGAACAAGGCCACGAAACTCCAAATCATGGAGAAAATGATAAGATACGTTAATATGCTTGGTTCTGGCATGGAAGGCTGGATTAGGTGCTGATTGTCTAGCAAACTTGTTGGAAGCAGTAAGTGGGTAGAAACAGGATAACCAATATAGGATACCCACATAAGATCAGAAGTAGTAGTGATGTAGAGAGCCTTATATTCAACTTTAGTACTTGATTGTGAGACAGCAATTTGTTTCTTCATAGGCCAAGATGTAGAAGTAGTACCATTAAAACTACAATCACACATTGTAGATTGATATATTGGGACAACCAGCCTAGTTAGCATCCACATCACAAGTGAGAGGATCAGAAGGCATAGTCCGAAAACATAAACCATGTTTTGAGGTGCCCTTAAGGTAGCATAAAATACTGTTGTCAGTACATAAATGAATACTAAAACTTCAGTTTAGCTTGTTCTGTTTTTTTTTTTTTTTTTTTTTTTTTTTCCATTTTGTCCTGCTGTGTTCGTGTTCCATGATGCGGTTTCTCAAAGTTTGACGATCGAGGCCATTCATGGAGCGTAGATTTGTCGTGGAAGCTAAAGAGTTCTTTTTGGCGAGGTTCGGGTCTTCAAAGCTTCGATTGGAGGAAAAAAGGAAGTGTTTTTCAGGGGTGGTGTTTTGGGCTCACTGTGTTCCTCTTGGTTGGTGGCCATGGTGAAGGAGGCGCTGAAGTCACGGGGGGTGGAGGACTTTGTGAAGTTTTGTCGGGAGGTTTCAAAGGTGCTGATTGTTCAGAGAGGGGGAAATCAGGCTTATAGGTTTTTGGAGGTGGCCTCTTTTGCTGTTGATGGCCGGAAAGGGTCTATTTGGCTTCCTGAGGGTCGAGATGGGCGGGGGTGCAAGCGAGTTGCAGGTGAGCTGAGCAAGTTGGTGGCTTTTCTAGAGTCTGCGTCTGGGTTGAGGGTGGGTGCTAAGGTTTCTTCAGTTGGGAAGGTGCAGCTTTCTTCCGACGGGTATCCTTTCAAGGTCAGCTTTGAAAAGGGTGGGGTGGTTTCATCTTACGCAGAGGTGGTGCGTGGGACGGTTGGTTCCTCTGGTAAGTTTTCGGCTACAGCAGAGCCGATGGCGGAGATGCACGAGATGGATTTGCTGCCGATGTCACTGTTTAGAGACGAAGAGGATTTGAGAGTGGCGGTGAATTGCTTTGATATGGAGAAGAAGATACCGGGGTTGAAGGAGAAGTTTTCAACGAACCGGAATCATGGAGGCGGCAAGAGAAGGAAGTTGAAGCTGGAAAATTCTAGATTGTGGAAGAATCTTCTCGGGCACCTCAGGTCAGAATTGGACCAAGTTGCCTCGACTATGGCCCAGATCATTGGGCTGGGACTGAAGCCCAATCGTTCCTTAGGTGTCAAGTGTGCCCGGGTTGGGTTTAAACCCATTTTGAAGAAGGTTAGAGGGTCGGTTTTGGCGGGGCATGTTCTCTCTTTAGTGGTTGCGGAGTTCGATCCTTTTGTGAAAGCCCACGCAGCTTCTTCTTTACATGTCTCTGCAGATCCAGTAGAAGAGAAGAACTCTACTGAAGATCCTAGTCGGATTTCAGAGTTATCCACTGTTTTGACTTTGGGAGAGAAAGTTCGAGATGCAGTCTATTGGTGGAGGAAGGAGGTATCAAAGCTTCAAGAGAAGAAGGATCAGCCTATTGTTTACGATCAAAATTGGGAGAAGGATTGTTGGAGAATCGAGGCAGAGCTCTCGGAGAAGATCTTCAAGGTGTATCCGTTGGTGACTAAAGAACAGAGACAGAGGGAGATTTGGGGTGAGATGATTGAGAACAAGAAACGCGAGAGTAAGAGGGAGCTTCGAAATCTACAAAGTTTCGTAAATTACGGAGACATCAAAGCTTCTTCGAGGTGTAGGAGAGACAAGGCCAATAGGTCGTAGGGTTGGTCTCTTTGAGGTTTTTTTTGTGGGTTGTTCTCAGGTTTTCTTGGTTTTTTGGGTGCTATTTGGTTTCTTTTGCGGGTAGTATTTTAGTTGGTTCTTTATTTTCTAGGTTTTGTCTTGGGGGTTGTTTCCTGGGTTTTTTTTGAGTCAGCTGTGGTTCTCTTGTGTATACTTCCTGTATACGTAGGGGTGCCTTACGCTTCTTTTTTTTTCAATAAAATCTGCTTATAAAAAAAAAAAAAAGCTGCGGAGTTCGATCCAGATCCGGGTATGGGTTCATTTTCGGGTACTTGTCCAGATGCGGTTTCGGACCCGGTTTCGGATCCGGGCACCGATTCTCTCCATTTTCATCTTCCAGTTACCTCTTTAGCTTCCTCTGGGTTGGGTTTTGATGGTTCTGCATTGGGTTTTGCTGGGTCTGCCTTGGGTCCTCATGTTTCGCAAGAGATGGGCTCGCCGGAAGGGAGGGTTCCTCCAATCTCTTCTTTGGAAGAACCCACATCCAAGCCTTTGATTCAGTACAAGCACAAAGGGAGGAAACCAAAGTCGGCTGTGGGTCTAGGAGAACAAAAGGATATGGACTTTCTAAGGCGGGGGTTTATCAAGTCGAGCTTGTTCTCTCTTCCTCTAGCAGATCGTGGTGTCTTGGGCGGGGGTTGTTCTAGTCAAGCTCTTCCTTTCTCTGTGGGTGGTCCCCAGTTTATCTCTCCATTGGAGTGGTCTATGTTTTGTTCTTCGATGGGGTTTGGGGATAAGGGGAAAGAGGCTGAAATTGTGGCCTTACTCTTTGCACTTGATGTGGAGCATAGGCGGTTGTATAAGATTGAGGGTTGTGAGCTTTAGGGGCTTAGGGGTTGGGTTTTTTTGGGTTATGCTTGGGTCGGGTCGGTGTTGAGGCTGTTGCTTCTTGTATACTCCATTTGTACTAGGGGCACCTTATGCTGTTTTTTTAATAAAATTTGCACTTACCTATTAAAAAAATAATAATAATAAATGAATACTAAGAGGAGATTGCATAAATTGGAAATCTTGTTGAACAACATAGAAAATATTTGTGACACCCCTAAAAATTTAGTCCTACATTAGGTGGGTGGATTTAAAGGTTCTGCATGGGTGCTAAGTTCCAAATGGATTCTTTACTTGGTGAAATTGAGCTTTATAAGTGATTTCAAAGAGTTTCAATTGTAAATTTGACTAGTCCTTTCGGGAAAATAATGCAGATGTGGTTTGCGTTTTCCCTAAGTCGTGACAAATAGTATCAGAGTTAATCAAGTAACATCCTGCAGCACTAGGACACTGCAACATGACATGTACCCTGACAAGGATGTCGAGGATTTGAGTGGGGATATTGTGACACTCCTGAAATTAACTCACATTGGGTGGGGTATGACAGAGGTGCCAAGTCCCATATTGGTTCTTTATTAGCTGAGATTGAGCTTTATAAGTAACTTTAGGGGGCTCCAATTGTAATTGCAACTAATCCTTTTAGGTTAGTAACGCAGATGTGACTAGTACTTTCTCTAGGTTGGGACAGGTTAGATGTGAAAGTGAGATGCCAAAGCACACCAAGAAGTTGGTGAGCGGGATCATCTAATGGTTGACAATCAAGTGTAGACAGCTTATGATCAGGGCAACTGGTATCGGGTACGGCTTACAGTCAAGCATATTCATCCAACAAAGAAAAGAGAGTACATACATAGTATGAGTAACATTAAGTTCTTAGGAAGACTGAGTAGGTTCAACACCAAGAAAGGAATGCAATTTACCCCAAGGTCCTTTATTGCAAATTGAGAGAGAAATTATGAAGAACAAATGAAGTGTTAGATGAACCTGTCAAGATAATATCAACTTATAGTAAGGGAACTACAATGTCTTTACTACAATGGAGGAGAATCATGGAGGGATCAACGCGTTAAAACCTGAAGAAAGAAGTGACAAATCCATGGTCGGAGCTTGGTGAAGTCCATAAATAGATCTGTGTAGCTTACACACATCATCAATGTGTTAAGAAGGATCAATAAAACCAAGGGTTTGTGACATATAAACCTTCTCTGTAGGATGCCCATGGAAAAAGGTATTCTTTGCATCGGGTAGTTTGATAGGCCAGTTGTAAGAGATACCAACAGATAGAATCCTACGAATGGCAGTAGCATTAACCACGAGCTGAATGTCTCATCACAATCAAGTCGTGCCTGCTCAGGGAATGCCAAAGGCAAGCCTTAAAGTGCTCAATGATACATTATGAACGCTCTTTGACCTTAAACCACCATACCCAACAACATTCATAGGAAGGTGTGAAGGAACATACAGTTTTTTCTGAGTAAGAGCATCATGCATATCTTCCATAGCTTGACATCAACGAGAATCGTTGACTTCTGCTTAAAAGTTGTTGGTTCAGAAATTGCAGAATGAAACTAAGCCATGCGAGCACAAGGGAGAACATGTTTGCTTTGCTAGAGAATCGCTTAAGGTCAACAAGTCCCATATCTCCATTGTGTAATCATGGGGATCACGAGTATGAACTTGACAATTAGTCACAGCATGTCCTACGTTCAATCAATTTGACCGACCTCATGACTGTTATTATGGTCAGGAAAGAGAGAAACCTTGCCTAAAAAGATGAGGATCCTGTGGCTGCTGAGTGTGGGTGTTGGAGAAATGAAAATTTTGACCGTTAGAACGCCTGTCACTTCGATTGGTTATCTCACCCTGATTTTGCCTATCTTGGGAGGGAGGGAGGGAGGGGCTCTAATACCATGAAAGGAGATGTGTTTAATGTGGCACAATCCCAACTAGGGTTGGACTATTGTTTTTACGTATTTTAAATACTGTACTACATGTTAGTACATAAGTACAAAGAACAATACACGGTATCAAAATAATTTTTCAAAAAACATAGTACCCAAATACAAATCAACTCTCATAGTACAAGTCAATCTACTCTATTAAATATGTATTAAAAATTAGCACGTATCTGGAAAATTTAAGGTTTGATCGTTTTATGATGCTTTAACAGGGTCTATGGTGTGAGTTTCCTTGAAGAGTACAAATGTGCCTAGGAAGGTTACTTCTTCTTTTGGACAGTGGGCGTTAATAAAGATTTGAATGGTAGGCAATCTTAGTAGGAGGAATATATTCATCATAGGATGGTTTTGTATGTGCAGAAGTGGTGGGGACTTAGTTATTCATCTTTTACTTCACTGTTTGGTAACAAAAGGAATATAGTCATTTGTGTTTTCCTATTTGGCTGTCTTATGGGAAATGCCAAATAATGTGATTCGACTGCTTACATATTGAGGAAAACTTTGTACACATGGCCCACGAATTAGATGAGGTAGTGTGTTAATGCATGGATAAACATCGGATACCTGGAGCGGTCCCTCACCCTCAGGCGTCAGGTAAGTTGCGAGTTTTTTTGCTGTGGGGACTCGAGCCAGGGCCTCCCAACTGGAAGGTGGTACCTTTGGCCAGTTCATCCACACCCCAGGGTGCTTGATGAGGAAAATTTGGTCGTCAATAAGAGTGTAAAAGTTTGGAATGTTGTTTGTGTTATTGGACAGTTTGGACACAGGAATAGCAGGATTTTTGACAGTGTAGAACATGCACGGCATGCTATTAAGTCTTTATTTTTGAGATTGTTGTATGGTTGGATGGCTGTTTAGGTAGTGTCCATTCCGTTACTTCACTTAATTTACTAGATTTTATGAATTTTTATTGCAATTGTTTGGGAGTAGTTTTACTACACCTTGTGTATTGGAGCTTTCTCCTTTGTCTAGTAAAGTTATATTACTTGCAAAAAAGAAAGAAAGAAAGAAAAAAATGCATTTGCATATTGGTTCTGTACCTTTGGACATTAGGTTTTATATATACTTACTTTTGCTCTTTCTTATAGAGGTTGGGTTTTGACGATCAACAATGTTATATATAATTTTGTTGCAACTTCCGTACTCACTCTTGCATGTGTAGTAATTGAACCTTTTATATTGTTTTCTTTTAATGCAGGTTAATTGCAAAGTACAGACCGACAATGCCTGTCTTATCTGTTGTAATCCCCCAGCTTAAAACAAATCAACTCCGCTGGACTTTTACTGGTGCTTTTGAGGTATATTGACTTTGATTTATTTATGGATTCTGTTGCAGCAATTTCCATGTGTTTGGTGGATATTAGAATAAGCCATAGTAATGCCCCCCACAACCCCCCTCCCCCCCCCCCCCCCCCCCCCCGGTTATTGTTAAGTTATACATGCACCCGCTGGATCTTGATCCCTCAAGGTCACCCTCCACTGTCTTCTTTCCAGGCATAGTAATGTTTCTGACTTGTGGGGAAGTAATTCTGTAATAGACAAAGGAAAATTGAATTTTGTCTTCATCACTACACTTATTCATATTGAAAATTTTCATTGTTTTTTTATCAGTATACTGCTTTGTTGTGAATGAATGAGGTTGAACTTGATTTTATAGAATTGGAGAAAGCGGTTACTCATAGTTGCTAGTTGCTAGTTGCGACTGACTTTTCATGTCTTATGTTCGTGCCAAGAGATGTAATGATTATTATTATATGGGGAGATCAGGCTCTACACTTTTGTTCGACAACTAAATTTCTTTTTTCATAAATCCTTGCCTGCTGTTTTAATTCTCTCCATCCATTTTTTGGGGCAATGGGGACAAGATCATTTTTCTGCTTTAGTGGCCTCATAAAATTATGGTGAGTTTTGTGTCATATTGCTATTGCAATAAGTAACCCCACCAAGAAGGGCCTGTCTTGTGTTCTGTGTTGTTCCACCGGAAGTGATAAGCAAATAAGTTACTGGGTTATTGCTTTTGGTCTTCAAGGGAATCCTGGGGGATCATTTAAAGCTGTGCGAATTGCCCGTAATATGATCTGGTGATCGCAAGATTTCCTTCTATTCTGTTTAAGCATGTGCAAGCTATAGCTTTTTGCCCACAGTAAAGTGTTACTTTGGATACTACTTTCCTTTCTTTCTTTTCTTTTTTTTTTCTTCTTTTTTTTTTTTTCTTTTTTTTTTTACTTTTTTTTTTTTTTGGTTGTTAATAATGTTGACGTTTGACAGGATTCATAAGTGATATCTGAAGAGCAATTTGTGGCATTATTCTATTGTGCATGAGCTTTTTGAATTTTTTAAATTGCATTCATGAATATTCATGTTTTATCAAAGAAATATATTCCTTTTTTTTTGGTGTCCTTCCTAATTATATTATTTATTTGAATATGATATTATTTCATTCTGTCTACAGTATTAAGCATTGCATCGACCGACTGAAACCGACTCTAATCATTGATATCTGTTCTTTTTCATAATTTTGTGGCAGGCGAGGCAATCACTAATTATTAGAGGCCTTTTTCCTATGCTTGCAGACCCTCGACATCCGGTAAGAACTAAATTTGTTGCTTGAGATACCTCTTAGGCCAAGATGGAATTTCACTGATCTGATGAAGCCACTTTATGGAACTCATTTTACAACGAGACACTGTTTTGCTGAACTATTGGTCTTTACCTTTTTCTTTTCTTTTGACTTATATAATTTAATATGTACTCGATCTTAATTAAATGGTAATGTTATTACAACTTTAGGTGGACTAACATTTTTGGTTTTTAACTTAAGGCTCCCCGTTTGGTAATCCCCTCCCCTCCCCTCCCCCTTCCCTTATTTTCACTTCTCTAAAAAAAAAAAATCAATTTCAAAACATTCTTTTAACTTTTTTCACTTTTTATATCACATCAAGACTTTTTTATTACTATTTAAATAAAAAAACCCGTTACAATACAATTTATTTTATTTTATTTTTCACTTTTCCATATAAATTCTTTCAACTTTATATCATAGCAATCACATTTTACTATCACTCAAAAAAAAAAAAAAATCCTCCCCCAATATGACGGGAGGGGGCCTAAGTTTCACATATACTAAAATTTTTGTGTGGCATAATGTTGGGACTTGTGAAATGGACATGTACTCATATGCAGACATTTTCATTCATCTTGATAATGCATATACTAGGGCATATAACATTGCATATTTACATCTTTCAATTATAGATAGCATATCAATGATTGAGATTTTTCTGTCGTAAAATGACTGAAACATGCTTCTTTAGATGAAATGAAACATGCTCGTTTTGCAGGCTGAGTCTAGAAATGAAACACATGATTCGATTCTAAAGGTTGCTTTGGATCATGGCAAGGCCTCTGGTCTTATAAAATCACACGATCGTGTGCTTGTCTGCCAGAAAGTTGGTGATGCGTACATGGTGAAGATCATTGAGCTTGATGATTAGAATTAATATTCCACTCTGAAGATTATATATAAATTTGTGCATCAAGACACCTGCAGTTGGAATTATGTTACGTTTCTTGCATAAATCTCAACCGTGAGAGTTTTTTGAGCTCATCTTTTTCTCTTTCGGTATAAATTAGAACAAAACTATTAAATGAAGAGATAGCCCCCTACTTACTACAAGGTTGCAATCGGGGCGAACGGAGTTGAATATTGGGAGTTTAAGATTTGTTTGTTTAATTTTGTTTCGAGCATGAATTGAGGTTGAGCTTATCATCAAACAATATTGTGTGTTCAAGTCTGATTAATTGATTGTTGGAATAGGCTTGAGCTTGTTTACGAGATATTTGTTTAATTTGCATTTTTCTCATTCAAAATGAATATCAGGATTAAAATTTTGGACTCCTTCACGAATCCATACTAACATTTAGTTATTTAGTGATGGTTAACACGATATTGGTTGAATTCATTAGATAGATTGATGTTTCGTTTTGAAGCTAACAAAAGTATAATCCCTATAATATGTCAATTCCCATGTTCCTGGGTCTGTTTGTGAATATATATCATGTTAAAATTTAGGCATCGTTTGGTTTGGGAAATATACCCTTGAAATGGAATGCTTATTCTTATGGAATAGTTATTCATTTATTTGGTAGGAGTCGATTCATTGGAATAGCTCCTTGCGAGGAATACCTATTCTTCTAAAAAAATGAGAGGAATAGCTTTTTAATGGATTTTTTTTTTTAAAAAAAAAAAAAAAAGAACTAAAAGAAATAATGTGGGGCTTTTTTTTTAGTACTTTTGATTCGATTCTAATTAAAGTAAATGTGTTGTCATCAAATTAAAAGTAGGAATAACTATTTCATTACTCTATTTCATTTTCAGTAACAACTATTCTCTTTCTCAATAAAATACTCATTAGGCAAACCAAACGATGCTTTAGGCTTGTTCATTATTAAGCTCTAAAGATGAGTTTGACCTTGATTAGTTTACTAAATAAGTTTTGTAAATGTGTTAGGTTTTAGAGTTGGCAAATTTAATGTTCAAAACAAAGTAAGTTGTAGGGTTTAAGTCTAGAGTAGATTATGTGGAAATTTACTGCTGGAATTTAGAGATTGAAGATCTCATTCGAACAAGAATGTGCATCAAATTTTTAGAAAGTTTCAAAATGTCTCAATAGCAAGCACGTTCGAATGAAAACATGAAGATTGTTGAAGACTAAGTTCCTAAATGCCTCGATCGCAATCACGATTGCATTCGGCTCAAATGCAATATTAAATGTACTTATAGAAAGCCTCAATTGTAGTCTTGTGTAAAGGGTATTCAAATGAGAAGACCTCACAATGCTCTGATTGAAGTGCTGTTTAAACTCTGTTTGATTGCCGCTTGAGAAAATTATGAAACTTTAGATCTTGTTCGAACAAGACTTATTCTTGTTTGAAGAAGATTGCAGCAGGCTATTTTAAACTTAGCTTACTTAGTCTAAAACTCTAGTTTTCTCCCCATCTATAAAAGCTTCATAAGTCTCAACTCTCAAAAGCTAAAGAAGCTATTTTTTGTTCTTCTTGTAGAGGTTTTCTAAAAACTGTAGAGCCCTAAACAATTTAGTCATTTTCCTTGATTTAAATGATGAAAAGCCTATGTCCACTAAAGTTTTGAGTTGAAGCGGACAAGGTTTGTTCGTGAAGGTGATCGGTGTAAAAAAAGGCTAGAGGTTCTAGAACTACTGTGGTGAGAGATGAACGAGTTGTTTGTCGTAACTACAAATTGAGTCTTGGGAGTTACAACAGTTTTTTAACTAAGATTAATATGTAATACAAGTTTTTATTAACTTTTAAGGAGTTTTTCAAAAGATTTACACTTTGTTATCAAAATTTCTGCGTTGATTTGCTTTGATTTTGATATTGACATCTATAGTGTTTTACATTAAAGTTGATAACTTTGTTTATCATTATTCTATTTGGTAATGTGAATTGTTTTAACAATTTGGTCTCTTTGTTCCTTTCTTTTTCTATGATGATGCGGATGATTTGTGGTCTATGCATAACTGCATAGTAGGACCTAATTAGAAATTATTTGTTAAATTTGTTCAAAAAAGAAGGAAATTATTTGTTAAATTACCACTTATCATAATAAAAGTTTAAACGGATAGAAAGATGTAAAATTTTTAATCATTTAATTAGTACTTTAACACTCTCTCTTACGTGTGAGCTCAAAGTCTCTTTTAATAGGTGATGTCGAACACGTAGAATATTTAATTAAAAATGGGGAGGGAGGGTGAAGTGATGGAGTCAACGTTTGAACTCAAAACCTTTGACTCATATACCATGTTAAATTACCACTTATCCTAAAACCTTAAGCAAATAGAAAGAGGTGAATTTAATCACTTAATCAATACTTTAACAATATTTTAACATTAAGTTTTTACGATAAGTAGTGATTGAATATGTTATCAGAACATAGGTCATAAGTTCGAATCATGTCTCCTTCATTTACCTTGAATTTCAATTAAACATTTTACATGTTGGACCTCACTTATTAAAAAATAAATTTTGAGCCCACACGTGAGCGGGAGGGTGTTAAAGTATTGATTTAATGATTAAATCTATCTCTTTTTATAAGCTTAAGTGTTTGGAATAAGTGATGATTTAACATTATTAATGATCGAATGGTAAACCACTTTGGCAAACCACTCCATTTTTTTATTTTGAAAAAAAAATTCAACTTTAACACATTTCATTTTTTATATCACATCAATCATTTTTTAACATTTTTTATATATTTTTTATATCACATCCATTACTTTTTAACAACTCTTTAAGGCTTTACAAAAAAAAAAAAATTAAATAAATCAAAATTTATTTTTACTTTATATCATATCAATTACTTATTATTACTATTTTACACACACACACAAAAAAAAAAATTAAAAAAAAACTTATCTTACCTATTTCCGGGAGGACATGTAGTTTAATCATTAGCCCACTTTCCAAAGTTGAGCAAATAAGTTGTTGGGAAAAATGTAAAATTAGTCATTGTAGTTGGCCTAAATTACTCTTCGAAACAGACCAAAACAACAATTTAATTTATTCAGTCAAATTCCATCAAAATATTTGATGGATTCTGTTAGTGTTCAATGTCAATACAATTAGAATGATTATACGCGTCACTCTTAATAAAAAAATTATTAATCTATTAAAAATATAAATATATAAAACCTAAAAATTAAAAAATTAAAAATTATTATTATTATTTTTTTAAAAAAGAAAAAAGAAAAAAGAATGAGGGTGGCGCGTGGCCACCCCAAGGGTGTGTGTGGCTGCCATTTGCAGGCACCCCTTTCTTTTTTAAAAAAAAAAATAATAATAATTTTTAATTTTTGTGTATTTATATTTTTAATATATTACTATATATTTTTTTTTTATCAAGAGTGACACATGTCATCATTCTATTGGTGTGGATGTGTCACATTAACGGAATCCGTTAAGTATTTTGACGGAATTTGATTGCAGGACTAAATTATTATTTAATTTGACTACAGGGACTAAATTATTATTTTGACCGACGATTGGGATTGATTTTGCATTTATATTGATTTTGCATTTATATAAAGTTATTAACCACTAAATCACTAACCACAACCAATGGTCCAGTACGTTGAAATATTGAATAGTTGAATATGTGACTATTGCTCATCTTCTTTGTTTTCTTTTTGTGTGTTTTGGAGCTCCCTTGAATTCTTGGCATGAAATGCATTCACATTATTACAAATTGATAATTTATGAAAGCGGTTACCGGTTAGTTACTAGGTTTTAATATCTGCATAAATTCTGGTCGAGGTTATTTAAAAATGAATAACTATTTAAACTAATTGCGGTTGCGGTTATAAGAGAACAATCACAACTAGTTGTATACCCTTAAGCTGAATCACCCTCATTGCCACCCCCTTTGGTTTTTCATTTTTTTAAAAAAATAAAAAATAAATTATGAAGGGTATTTTTGTCATTAGGGAGTCATTAACATTTTTTGGTGGATTAGGAGGGATGTTGACATAATTAGTAATTTTGAAGGAAATTGAGATAATGGGAGGATAGTTTTGAGGGGTAAGGATATAAGGTGTACTTTTCACTAATAGTGAATAACTATTATTCGGGTAGATATGCATCAACAAGAAGCGCCCATGGCCTAATGGATAAGGCGTCTGACTTCTAATCAGGCGATTGTGGGTTCGAGTCCCACTGGGCGTGCAGGACCATCTTTTTTACGTTTTTAACGTTTGTCTTTCAACTAGCATCCGCATCGAGTTTTACTTTTATAAGTGCCCTTCAATAATAGCTTGCCACATCATATTTAGAACACCAAAACCCTTTCAATTCGACACTTCCTCACACTAGAATTTTTTTTTTTTTTTTTTTTTTTTTTTTTTTTTTTTTTAACGTACAAGCTCAAACCAAAATCCAAAATATATATATATACCAAAGAGCAAACTGACCAACACCCAACAGAAACAAAGAGCCAACTGAAATAACAATTACAAGAGAGTGATAAATCTGTATTCTGCAACAAAAAAGCACGGCTATTTTCTTGGATCAAATAAACCCAAAATGAAAACAGAAACAGTGGAATCGACTTATTGGAAACAACAAGAATTGGGGTTTCGTTGGGAATATCTGTTTGCTGGTTTTCCGTCTTTTGGGAACTCACTGTCAGATTTTTTTTTAGCCTCACCGGCAATTATTGCAGGTCGCTGAGATCGTACTTTAGAACGACGAAATCACAACATGGAACTGGCAGATGTCATTGAGGAGTTGAGAAGGCTCGAGAACAGTAGATTTTATTTGGTGGAGGTGTTTGGAGCGATGGTCTGACTCTGTTTGAGGAGGCCCCACAAACATTAGAACGTGGGTTTGGTGTAATCTGGTGTTTCACCCTAAATTATTTTGGTGTTCTAATCTGATGTGGCAAGCTATTATTGGAGAGCACAAAGAACATGGTTTATGCCATGTTTTTATAGAAGTTAAACTTATTTTTCTCACATGGTATTGGTTCACTACCTATTGCTGTATTTTTTTTTTTTTTTTTTTTTTGACATAGATTTACCCTTGGGTATACAATTCGCAAGTTTTTGATAGATTGAAATGCAAAACTTCACTATGGAAGGAGAAAAAAATAATAAATAAAAAAATAACTGAAGTACCATGCAATTGACACATTTGATGCTCTAAATGAATTGAATTCGGGTGAGTAGTGCCATTTAAATTTTTTACAATCTTGAGCTTGCTTGCTAGGCAAGTGAGTATTTGAAGTTCATGAAGAATTTATCTTTTAACTTAACAACTCTTCTTCCCGACTATCAAATAAGACAAATTAAAGTAAATAACATTAGTAAAAACTTATGGCTTTCCAATCATCAAATTGAGGACAACTTTGTAATTAAAACTCAAAGTTACTTTTTTGTTGGCATTTGTGATAACACATGTGGCTTGGTTCAAAAAGAGATTCTTGCATCCCTTTCTATAGATTACTTTGGGCAATGAATTCTCTTTGCTCTTTTTGAGTGGGATAACCGGAGTTTTGGCCAAATAAGAGACGCTTGCATCATTTTTAGAGATTACTTAGGTGAGGAATTATCCTTACTTTTTTCATGTGAGACAACTGGACAAGCCAATTATTCTTATGAGGGATGTGTGTTTGCTTTTTATTTTACTGGTTCAGGACACTTGTGAGCAAGCAAAATACAAGAAAAATTCAAAATAGTTTACTTTTAACAGTAGCAAAAAAAAGAAAAAAATTTGTTTAATATACATGGTTAATTATATATATATATATATATATATATATATATATATATATATATATATATATATATATATATATATATATATATATATATATAAACTAAACCAATTAACTAGTTAGTTAAGTAAGTTTAATACACACAATACACTAGTTAACTATAAATAATTATACACTGCATGACTACATTCTTAATATTTTAACAATAAGATATTTAATATTTATGCTACATACTATATAGGGATAATTGCACCACTAGTCCCTGTGATATGCCATAATTATTTTTCACTCCCTATGGTTCAAAAATTTAATGGGAGGTCCTTGTGGTAAGCAATAATTACAAATCGATCCCTGGAGTCAAATTCTGTTAAATTTTTTGACAAATTCTGTTAAATGCCACGTCAGCAGCACGTCAAATCAATAAGATGGCGACACGTGTCCATTTGAAAAAAAAAATTAAATTTATTAAAAAATAAATAAACAAACTTATTTAAAAAAAAAAGGGGATAATTGCACCGTTGGTCCCTGTGGTATACCATAATTATTTTTCACTCCCTATGGTTTAAAAAGTTCATGGGAGGTCCTCGTGATATGCAATAATTACAAATCGATCCCTGACGTCAAATTCTGTTAAATTTTTTAACAGATTCCGTCAAATGCCACGTCAGCGACACGTGTCGCCAATAAGATGGCGACACGTGTCCACCGTAATAAAAATTTTTTTTTAAAAAAAATACTTATTTTTTTTAAAAAAAAAATTCAAAAAAAAACTGAAGGGGCCGGCCACCCCTTGGCAGCCGCACCACCCCCAGTGGCCGCAGGGGAGGCGCACGGCCACCCCCAGTGGCCACCCCCAAGCCATAGGGGGTGGCCTTCGGGCCACCCCTGGAAGATCCAGGGGTGGCCCGATGGCCACCCCAGACAACTCTGGGGTGGCGCGCGGCCACCCCGAGTGGCCGGGGGTGGCCCGATGGCCACCCCCGGCCACTGGGGGTGGCCGGCCCCTTCAGTTTTTTTTTTTTTTTGTATTTTTTTTCTTGAGTTTTTTTTTTTTTTATTTTTTTAAAAAAATTTATATTTTTTTATTACGGTGGACACGTGTCGCCATCTTATTGGCGACACGTGTCGCTGATGTGGCATTTGACGGAATCTGTTAAAAAATTTAACAGAATTTGACGCCAGGGATCAATTTGTAATTATTGCATATCACGAGGACCTCCCATGAACTTTTTAAACCATAGGGAGTGAAAAATAATTATGGTATACCACAGGGACCAACGGTGCAATTATCCAAAAAAAAAAAAAAAACAAAACAAAAACAAAATTGGGGAGGGGTGGCTAGGCCACCCCCAGTAGCCGAGGGTAGCGTGTAGCCACCCCTAATGGCCTAGGGGTGGCCTTCGAAGCCACCCCTAGACCTTCTAGGTCTAGGGGTGGCCTGAAGGTCTAGGGGTGGCTAGGCCACCTCTCCCCTTCCTTTTTTTTTTTTTTTTTTTTTTTTTTTTTTTTTAAGTTTATTTATTTATTTTTTAATAAATTAATATTTTTTTTATTCAGATGAACACGTGTTGCCATATTATTGGTCTAACGTTGGCTAGCGTGACATTTAACAGAATCTGTCAAAAATTTTAACGGAATTTAACTCTAGGGATTGATTTGTAATTATTGCTTACCACAATGACCTCCCATGAACTTTTTGAAACATATGGAGTGAAAAATAATTATGGCATATCACAAGGACCAGTGATGCAATTATTCCTACTATATAAGCACAAGTATTTATAATATATATATTATTTAATAAGTTATATACTATATAAGCTATTTTCATATGGGGAAAAATATAAAAAAAATCCCCCTGAACTAATTGATGATTTTATAATTAAATTTTCAAGTGTATTAATGTGACCCATAAAATTACCAAAGTGTGTCAAAAATGTCTCTTTTGTCGAAATATTCTTATAATACCCCTATTTTCTTAAAAACTAAAATAAAAAATGAATAAAAAAACTATTTTTTTATTTTAAAAAAAAACTGTTAATATAAAACCAAAAAGTTAAATAAATTAAAAAAAATTGTTATTATTTTTTTAGTAAAAGTGATACATGGCATCATTTTATTGGTATTAATGCTGACTAACAGAATCCGTATAGTATTTTGACGAAAAATTTGGCTACAATGACTAAATTGTTACTTTTTGCCTACCTTAAAGACCTTTGAATTATTTCTTATTCTGCTTTAAGCGATTTGTAATT
The DNA here is from genome assembly GCF_958979055.1 of Alnus glutinosa. Lineage (NCBI taxonomy): Eukaryota > Viridiplantae > Streptophyta > Magnoliopsida > Fagales > Betulaceae > Alnus > Alnus glutinosa. The sequence goes on from NC_084895.1 coordinate 13,968,301, forward strand.
TAGTCCAACTACATAAATTGATTTTTGCATTTTTTTTTCTTCTAGAGAATAGGGGTATTATAGGATTATTTCAACAAAAGTAGTCTTTTTGGCACACTTAAGTAGTTTGATGTATCACATTAGTACACTTAAAAATTCAGAGAGATATTCTAAACTTGGCTGTTGGTTCAAGTAGTTTTTTTTTTTTTTTTAATATAATTAGATTAATAAATATATACGACTAGAGTCGCGCACGAGCCAAGTTTTACGAAGTGAATCTCGACCGTGCTCGCAAGTAACTTTGTTCATTTACACCCACACATTGTGCTCAAAGATAGGAAGCTTCCCGCTAACTGCCATGTTCTTTTTTTCTTTTTTCTTTTTTCTTTTTTTTTCTTTTAATGACCGATAACTCTTCCAAGATGGGATTACTTTATGTACCTACTCTTGATGGGCAAATCCTGAAACTGTGTGCAAGGTGCCCCCAACAAGAATCAGATTAGACTTGATTTTGCCTCGAGCATGGCTCCCAAAGAATATTTGTACTAAAGAGGATTCGAACCTTAAGACTTTATGGAAATGCCACCGATTTTAAGGCCTTCACTACTTGAGGGCACATTCTTGAAAAAAGCTTGGTGTTCTGCCACGTTCTTGAAAAATGCTTCAAATCATCAAGTAAAACATAACAGTACAGACATCAAGTAAAACATAACAGTACAGACAGAGATGGCACCCTTTAGGGAAATGATAGAGAATGGACCAGATTTCACTAAATAGACACAAGCTTAAAATACTTACAGCTCCTCAATGGAAATTAGGCCTAACATTTCACATTGATTCAGCTTTAATTCGTATATACAACCTACACATAAAAATGAATTTAACCAAAACTAGAGTCGACCAACCCCAATACCACATCCTGGTGCTTCCCTTTGCCATCCACACCCCTCTTGCTTGTCTCCAACCAGGTCAAAGCGCCTCCGAAAATCGTAAATCTGCAGGGCCGGGACCCAAAATCCCTTTCTGGTCGTTAATCTTGCCTAGGGAAAGAGGCGGCTCTGTATGTCCACTCTTTTCATCATCTCTCCACCCAGTCCCCTGCCATTCTCTCTACAACATCAACAGAAGCCAAGCCAAGCAAATAAATAAATTATTGGAGAAATAGAAAAAGATTATCAGGCCAAGCAGACAAAACAGTTTTCTGCATCAGAAGAGCAATTCACCACATCACTACAATCAGATTGCAATAACCTCAAGATTTCCTTCTAACTCAGTTTGAAGAAGTCATGCTCGGGTTTGGATATGTGAAGAACATGACATTATGCCTTTTACATGATGCTCTTATTATAGCCTTTGCTAAATATTAGAAATACTTGCCTCATCATGATTGTAACTACTCTCCTGCAATAAAGGGGTCATTATTGGGGGGGCAACATCTGGATCTGGCTTTTGAAATATAAAACTCGTATAAAGACCTGTAAAAGGGAAATGCCAAAAGAACCCATTAGTAAACTGCTGAAAAGGGAAGTAGCAAGTAAAAGGGGAAGGTTGCGGAGTAGATGATGGAGTGTGAATGCATCACCTAAAACATCATAAGATCGAGGAAGCAGTCTCCCTCTAGGATCAACAAGGTTTGGACCGGAATTCATTAGCATGCCTGCAAATTGGGCTCTTTTGGCGAGAACCGAATAAGGAGAATGAATAATAAGATTTCAACAGCAATGACAAAATACATAACATAAAGTAAATTTAAAGTGGAGGTACCATTGAGATTTTAGTTCCTTACAATGATTTGCAAGGAATTCAAAAAGAAAAGACAAATCTGCAAACCTGTTGTCATCATAAAATTCCGTTAAGTTTTGTATTTCGACATACTCGAGACCAGCTTCTCTTGCCAACCTGATTTCACATCAGAGAAGTCGATCATTAGAACATTTCAGAGCCAACATCAAAGCTAGAGAGCATTTCAAATAATAAAACCATTTCACTACTGGCATCCCAAAGAAATATGAGAATAGCAAACAAAGGAAGCCAACTTGAAGTCTTCAAACCTAACAATTAGAAGAATCTACAACAGAGTGGAGAAGCTCAATTATATGTTGGTGATCCATAGTGGATTGTAATTAGCACCCTCCATTTTTAAACACACCCGTCCTATTCCAACCAAAGTTCTAAACTTAAATCCTGCCTAATCTGCACTCACTTTGGAGGTAGAAAGGATTTATGGCAGTTCATAGTATTGAACAAAGTAAAGAACCAAAATAGAAACATTACTATGAAAGCTTTCAAACATTGACATGCGTAAATTTGGTAACATGGTCAGACCAGATAGTGGTATTGACATAAAAAGTACTAAACAAGGCAAAACACCTATAACCAGTGTCAATTCTTTCACAAATCATAAGATAGAAACAAACCTGATGAAACTTGGAAAATGAACCAGGCAATGGGTTTCAGCAGAAATATCACTGGCAAATTTCAGTTGGTATTTCTTTCCAAATAACGGGAACCTAGAAATGTACAGTATATTTGATTGGAATAAGTGAAAATAAGGAACAAGCAAACGTGGTTGAGATCTAAAATTCACCACGTACTTTTCTTCCTCGACTTCAAAGGTGATCATGTAGCTCTCTGATCGAATGCAATTGGGAACAATGTTTGGCTTCATGCTGCTGCTTTTGTTGTGGTATGCTTCAACATTCTTCTGGTACTTTGCCCTGCATAGCCGTAATGTTAATATTGGTAGTACAACTCACATGTTCTCATAAGAAAGATCTCATACAACATTGATCACCACGATCAGATATTAGCAATGTCATGAATAGAAGAAAAGATCAAAGAAACCTGAGCTCAAAGCTAGAGGAGTCCTGGCTCAAACAGCAATGTTAAAGGATTGAATTAACACGCAGCCAGAGAGTGTCAATCACTGCAAAGAAAGTTTTGTTTTTATTCAAAGTTGAAGGTTGACAATCTCAGGCTTGACCTGAAAATTGCCTCTATACTTAACATGTTAAATAAAATGAAATTACAAATGTTTGATAATTCCAATACAAAATCTTTCTAATTCAAACCGCAAGCCAAGAACATGTCTATGGTTATATATATATGGAAACCGAAATCAACTTAAAGTTCTCCATAATTTGGTTACAGCATCGACCTCAGTCCAGGATACCAAATCAACTGAAGGAGAGAGAGCAAGCAGTGACAGGTCCCATTATCTTAGTTTCAGTACCAAGAAAAGCTACCAATATACATAAACAATTAAGCAATCACCAAATTGCTATAAACAGCTGAAAGCACTAACTATTTATCTGAATACATATAAATAAGAAAACACATCAAATCCCAATGAAATTAACAAATAACTCCAAGAACAATAGGTCTACAACAATCACCATTTCATACCATATTGTAGATGAGTCAGGAGTAATACCAAAAAAATAACCCCCCGGTTTCAGCAACGACGACACATTTTGTAGAAGTTTCCTTGCTCTCTCCTCAGTTTCGAAGCACAACTGCAAGTATAAATGCTTCTAAGATTTGGAATCTGATACTCTGAAGGGAAGTACAGAACCATGAGAGAGAGACAGAGCCAGAGACAGCAAGGAAAAGAAATACAAAACCTGCAAATGCTGCAAGCAGCACACTACATCAGCCTGATTGGTCTTCTCCTGCAAATGCATCTCTATATTTTCCTGCCAAAGCAATACACTGTCAAGTAAGGAGGGGAAGGGGTGGGGGGGGACTGTCTGTATTCAGATTAGAAAGGACCAAAGTCCCAACTAAAATACATATAAACTTCATATGTATGAAATTTGTATGATAAATGAATCTTTTGCAGCAAAGACTCATACACCTCATAGAACATTAATAAGACCACTTAAGAAAAAAGATCATTCAATGTTTTTCCTAACATGCTTAGTTTTTATGATTTTTTTTTTCTTTTTTTTTTCTCCTCTCTTGTATGCTTCCTGTGTACCTAGATTGCGCCTTTGCTTTTCTATGAAATATCGATTACTTATAAAAAATAAAAATGTCTATCAGGCTTACTTAAGCAAAAGTCAACAGACACCACATTCAGCAAATCTGTCACAAACAGCAAGGTTGATTAAGACTAAAGTAGGCCAAAAAGTAAACAATTAACTTGGCTCCTTATCTTTCTTTCTAGAAATAATGTTTGTTATCAAACCAAATAGTATGAAAATGAATTTAGAGCTATGCATAAAGGCTTCTGGAGCCGACGGAAAATCCATCGGAAAATGATGTTCAATGCCATCAAAATCACTTTGGCCTATGCAATGGCTTAGCTCATTAGCAATCTCCAAGCAACTTAACTTTATTGTACTTGCAAAATCATCATTTGATACACTCATTTACAGCCTTTGCATATTGACAATAAAAGTGCCAGAAGACATCACACTCACTATCATCATTTTAGAGGCACACGAAAGAATAACTCTTTTTCTCAGGGGTAACACCAAAAGGAATTTGTATGATCATCTAAAGTATATCATACAGTGGACATATTGGATAATGATTATCTTACAACTAGTAAATGCCTTGATCGATTAAATATCTTCCAACTACCAATTGTAGTATTCCAGCACTAAAAGCCAATAAGTCATAGCAATAGAGCTATCAAAACAAATACTAGCAACCCATTATAATATTCACATATAAAAACTAGACAAAGTGAGAGATGAACATACAAAAAAAAAAAAAATTGGAAAAAAAGAAAGCACTCACCGAGCAAGGGTCAAGCTCAAAGAACTCAGCAGTGTAAGCCTTCCTCTGGCTCTCCCACGCTTCTCTTATTTGGGTTATTCCAGATGACGATACATCTACAGGATTATCAATTTTTCACTTTCAAAAAAGCTGAAAAGCCAGACCCAAAACCCAAAATCTGAGAAAACCAATCAAGAGAAGAAAAAAAAAAAAAAAAAAACTGGGTACCGATTCCCATGTAGTGGCCGATTTGGGCATCGTCCCACTTGTCAGCGTCCAATCCTCCTCCACAGAACAACTCGCACACCGTGGCGTAGGGGTGGGCAAAGATCTTGACGAGAGCGGTTCTGGCGAACTCGTAGAGCCTCTGGTGAGTCGACTCGCTCCTGGGGACCGCGAGTTGATTCATCGTCTTTTCTTGAGGATGAGATGACAGTGGCGTGGAAATGGGAAGGAGCAAGAATAGGAGGTTTTGCGGATTCGGATTGCTCGGATACAATTAATTAATTAATTAATTAATTAATTAATTATTATTATTATTTTTTTTAAGAGACAGATAAGGGTTTTCTAGAGAGAGAAGGTCCCAAGAGTTTTCTAGAGAGAGAGCTTTTTCGAGGAGCTTGTTGGGGGGGGGGGGGGGGGGGGGGGGGTGGCACTACGCACCTTCTCCCTCCCGGTGGTGGTTCTCAGTTTTAGTTTTTTCTTTCTTATGTCGTTTGTTTACGTAGGTTAGGAGTCCCCAAGCCATTAGGGCTGTGGGTGTTTTGTCCTCTCGGTTTTTCGGGGGTGGTTGCTAGTCCCTTGACAGAAGATTGCACGGGAGTTTTGGTGTTGGGGAGTGGTTTCTTGGTGTGTCGTCGTCGAAGTGTCTGACCGCTTGTTCCTGGGTGTTTATTTGGAGTCAGATCTGCTTACTTCGGGCGGGTTTCTCATGACACGCACCTCTCCACGGCGGTCGCCGGCCTCTTCCGGTTCAGCAGCCCCCAGCTTCGGCCGTGTAGCGCGTTCCTGCTCGGCGCGTGGCCAGCACGCGCCTGGGAGGTTTCTTCCTATACCGGCGCGTGAGGGCTACTGCATGATTTCTAGGGTGTGGCTAGTGGTGTTTGGTGTTTTCGAGTGTCTCCGGCGGTCGTCTGGCGTAGAGGAGGTCCCTGGTGGTTGGCGCGTGTGGTCCACGCGCCGGCTACAGTGACGGCGCCTCCGATCCCGACTTCTGTGTTGGTGTTCTGTTGTTGGGTTGTTCTTGTGTTTATTTCAACAGTTTGCTCTGTGCTTGTTTTAAACCTAGTCACTTATTTTGTCAGAATGGCGGACCTACTCCCAGATCAAGTAGTTAGACCTGATATCAACGCAGTAGGCATCATTCTGGTTGATTAGGTTTTTGGTTAGCAACTGTTTGTTGGAATCTGAGTCTAGTTTGGCTCAGTTTGGGTATACACGTTATTGTGGTGATGTTTGTAAACCTTTTATGGTTGTGTGTTATGTACCCTTATCTTGATTAATGAAAGATTGATCTTTCCTTCAAAAATTTTTAAAAAAAAAAATTAATTAATTTTTTTTTTTTTTAAAGCACATATGACTACTGAAATTTATAATGTTCTCCCAAATTTTTAATTACTATGCAATTTATAACTAACCCTTTACAAATGTCTTTGGGCTTTCAATTTTTGAAGTATCTCCAAACAAACCTTTTGGGGATTTTTATTTTTATTTTTTTAAAAGAATTTCAATGGCAATTTTGTCATTTTCAAGAGGTTGTACAATGAAACTTCAATAGTAATTTGAGGAGACATTACATCAATTGAAAGTATAGAAGAACATTGTAAATTACAGGATAATTAGAACGGAGTATATATAGTCCCCCTTTACAATCGTTACAATAATACCAAAAAAGAAGAAGTTATTTTGGAGCAGCTGAACTACCTTTTTAGCCATAAGTGTTGAAAATTATTTCATTAAAATTTAAGTTTATCTCTAATTTGAATATTTAAACTTCTTTCTATTTTTTTTATTACTTTTTGTCCCATATTGAAAAGCTATGAGTATTTTGTGTAATTTATAAGCATTTATCATGTTCTTATACTAGATAAGATTTTTTTTGTATACATGTGCTAGTTGTGCTAGTTGCGTCATCCAGTGCAAATCATAGGTTGTCGCACGCACGCGTATCGCTTTGACGCTTTAGACGCACTTAGCACGTTCACATCGTCACACACAAGATTATTAATTATGTGTGTATTTTTCTGATGTGTACAACTGCTTTTCTAACTGTAATATTTTTGAATACTTAATTGTTTTTCTAAACTGTCAGAAACTATATTTTCTAACTGCTATTTCAACAGTCAAAAATTGTGTTTTCAACAGTTAGAAACTGTATTAAAATTGCTATAAACTGTTTCTGATATTTAGGTAAAACTATATTTTTCCAGCATATTTTTTTTTCATCTCCTCTGCTGTTACAGAATTTCTGAATTCAGAGTAATGTTCAGAATTTGCGATCTGCACACTACATTTTGACAATATTGTATCCTAAGGACAAAATTGTTGTATTCCATTTTGCAAAACTTATTGTTTAAGTGGGAGGTAATATTTGTGTAAGAGACAGATTTACATTCGCTTTATTATCTAGTGTTCTTTCTATACAATTTTTATTTTCCTGCTTTCTTCAATTTCTTGTAATTACACATCTTTATTTCTAACAATAAGGTGGTCCCTTCAATAATCGAATTGAAAGTAACCGAACCATCCCTTGACCTGATAACTAATTAAAGTGGTTGAACCTTTCAATTTGGTGATTCGGCCGTAAAACATAACCCTTTCATTTTTATTTTTATTTTTATTTTTAAAATATATTGATGTCACAATTTGGGCAATTCAAAAATGAGAACACATAAAAAAAAAAAAATGTATTGCGCCAAAAGAAAGAGCAAACATAGAGACCCCAAGTGACATTGTGGTTCCAATGGGTAGTTCAATTGGTTGGGGACTACACCTCATAAAGTGAAGGTTTCTAGTTTAAATTCTCTCATCTTTCTCTTGTGTGGACATATTAAAAAAAAAAAAAAAAAAAAGTGACATTGTGGAATGGATTCGTTCACGTGCAAAACCATTTGTTTAAAATAAATGATGTACCATTTACTAAAGGGCTAAATTTCTTTTTGCTTACAGTGATTTAACACTTTTTTTTTTAAAAAAAAAAAAATAGAGAAAGAAAAATAGAAAATTAAAAAACGAAAAAAAATTGTATTATTGGTCCATGTGATTGGCTTAAATTACAAATCACTTATTGTGGTATAAAAAATAATTGTAAAGTCTTTGTGATAGGAGAAAATTATAAATTACTCTCTAAAGTCGTTTTCCGTCCACAAATTTAAAGAATCCGTTAGATTGCCACATTAGTCCAATAAAAACGTGATATGTGCCCCTCTCAATAAAAAAAATATTTAAAATTAAAAACCTAAAAATTAAAAAATTATTATATTATTATATATTTTTTTTAAAAAAAAAAAAGAAGAGAAAAAAAAAATTTGGGACTTGTGATGGCTACCACTCAATGGGGAGGGGGCCGGCTCGCCACCATTCCCATGGGCCAGGGCGGCCGTGAGCCACCCCAGAGCAGGCTGGGAGTGACCTCGCAAGTCATCCCAAGTCCCAATTTTTTTTTTTAAAAAAAATATATATATATTTTTATGTTTTTAATTTTTAATATATTTTTTATTAAGAGGGATACATGTCTCGTTTTTATTGGACTGACATAATAACTTAACAAATCCTGTTAAATTTGTGAATGAAAAATGACTTCAGTGAGTAATTAGTTTTTTTGTTTTGAAAAAAAAAAATTCCTTGATTTTTAAATTTTCTTACTTTTTAATAGAATATATGACACGTGGCAATGGTATTATAGGAATATTTCAACAAAAGTGGTATTTTTGGCACACTTTGATAGTTTGATCGGTCACTTTAGCACATTTGAAAATTCATAGCCTATTTTAAAATCGGTTATTAGTTTAGGGTGCTTTTTTTTATATTTTTTTTTTCATTTTTTTAATATTTTTTAATTTTCTAGTTTTTTAGTTATCTATTCCTTCTATTTTTAATTAGTCATAGTGACACATGTCAATTTAGGTACCATCTTCATTTTTAGTGATAATTAGGTATTATTTATGATACAAATTAAAATCGATATGAGAAAAAAATAAAGTTATTAAACTACGGAGGGTCAAAGCCTCAAATGTATTTAACCCTTTATTAAAATAAACGATCTAGATCAGAGGTATTGCACCCCAGCTTAGGTGTTTTTTTTTTTTAAAAAAAAAAAAAAAATGATCGGGAACTCCTTTAAGGTAGTGCCGGCCATTTCGTGTACCTACTCATTCTTAGCAGAGTAATGCTACACATCATCCTTTTGTCCTCCTTTTATCCTCTTAAATTTGATGTGGCTCTTAAAATCACCATTGAATTTATGATAGATCATTATTGAATTTTAATCCAATGGTTATTTTAAGAGCCACATCAATTTTGTGAGGACAAAAGGTGGACAAGAGGATGATGTGTAGCATTACTCTTCTTAGCATGCACCGGTTGATTTACAAGATATATTCAAGAGACTGGCCCTAAAATGCAATTTGCACTCCATAAATTCCAAACTTGAGACTACGAAAAAAAACTCAAATTTCCAGCTCCCCAACTTAAGTATTGCTCGTGGTATAAGTGACAATGTCACGCCATTCCTGATTTCGTACATGTCAAGAAAGGCAAATTAGAAGCAATCCAATACTTAAGGAATTCAAGAAAGGTATTTACAAAGCAACTTCAATGCCTCAAGGAATTCAAGAAAAGTATCACAAACAGTAAAAAAAGAGAAGAAGAATATTATAAAAGCATCTTCAGCAATTAATATTGATAAGAAAACAATAATATTTACTAGTCAAAAGAAAAACTTAATTAAAAAAGGCTAGAAATTAGAATCACTCAAACGCAAGGATTCGTTTGGTACAACAAAGCAAATGCAGCAATTCAAATTTAACATTTAAAATAACAATATCATAATGATATATTTTGAGACTACAGAAAAGGTTCATTAAACCTTCAACAAATTAAAAACGCAACACATGTTCTTCTAAATAAAAAAAAAAATTAAAAAAAAATTAAAATTATATATATAAAGAATAAAGAAAAAAAAAGTTAGAACTTGTAGGGGCTGCCAATGGTAGCTACCCTCTATGGGAAGGGGTGGCTCGCAAGTCACCCCAGAGTAGGTTGAGGGTGGCCATACAAGCCAACCCCAAGTTCCAATTTTTTTTTTTTTTTAAAAAAAATATAATATTTTTAAGTTTTTAATTTTTAACATTTTTTTTTACTAAGAGATCCACGTGCCTCGTTTTTATTGGACTGACGTGCCAACCTAACAGACTTTGTTAAATTTGTGAACGAAAAATGATTTGAGGGAATAATTTGTAATTTTTGCCTACCACAAGAGCTTTACAATTATTTTTTATACCATATTGAGTAATTTGTAATTTAGTTTAACCACAATGACCAATTATGCAATTTTTCTTTAAAATATTTAAAAGAAAATTGAAAAAAAAAATATTAGGGTGCCTGAGCCACCCTATGGCCGGTCTGGGGGTGGTCGAACCACCTCAAGGGCCATGGGGGTGGCTGAAACCACTCACAGGCCAAACGGGGTGGCTTGAGCGCCCCCTCTTTTTTCTTTTCAAATTTTATTTCTATTTTTATTTTCTTTTTATTTTAAATTTTAAATTTTCTAGTTTTTTAGTTATCTATTTTTTCTATTTTTAATTAGTCATAGTGACATGTGTCAATTTAGGTACTATATTCGTTTTTAGTGATAAGCAGGTATCATCTACGATACCAATTGAAACTGATGTGAGAAAAAAATAAGTTGTTAAACCATAAGGGGTCAAAGCCTCAAATGTATTTAACCCTTTATTAAAATAAACGATTTAGATTAGAATTGCACCATAACTTAGGTTTTTTTTTTTTTTTTTTTTAAATGATTGGGAACTCCTTTTATGCTAGGTAAATCCAAATTCATGTCTCGCACCCCTCTTAACATGTACCGGGTGAATTGCAAGATTTATCCAAGAGACTGGCCCTAAAAGACAGTTTGCACTCAATAAATTTCAAACTTGAGACCAAGAAAAAAACTCAAAGTTCCAAGCTCCCCAGCATAAGTATTGCTCGTGGTATAAGTTACATGTCACGCCATTCAACGCATCTCTCTTGGGAGAAAGTTTTTGATTACGTACATGTCAAGAAAGGCAAATTAGAACCAATCCAACATTACTTAAGGAATTCAAGAAAGGTATTTACAAATGACGGAAAAAGAAGAGAAGAGTAACGAGGAAAGCAACTTCAATGCCTCAAGGAATTCAAGAAAAGTATCCCAAACAGTTAAAAAAGAGAGAAGAATATAAAAGCATCTTCAGAAACATTGATCAGAAAAACAAGAATATTTACTAGTCAAAAGAAAAACTATGATTAAAAAAGGCTAGAAATTAGAATCACTCAAACGCAAGGATTCGTTTGGTACAACAAAGCAAATGCAGCAATTCAAATTTAACATTTAAAATAACAATATCATAATGATATATTTTGAGATTAAAGAAAAGGCTAGGTTCAAAACCTTCAACAAAAGCCAAGAATCTAATTAATTAACCTTTTCTTTTCTGTATTTCTTGTGTAACATCCAAGCAAGGGAGCTGATCAGGGTGATACAAATATATATATATATATATGTACGCCTAGTCCTTCCCATCCACACACCAAACATATCTTCGTTCAATTCTCTACCCTTCTTAGCATTCCTTCACTCACCATAAAAAAATGGCAGAAGGTGTTCTCTTCAACATTGCTCAGGAAATCATTGGTAGTTTGGGCCCTTTGGCTATCAAAGAGATCAAACTGCTGTGGGGTGTCAAAGATGAGCTTGAAAAGCTTAAGGACACGGTTTCTATCATCAACGATGTGCTTCTAGATGCGGAGGAGCAACAGGTTAAGAGAAATGCAGTTAGAAATTGGCTGAAAAAGCTAGAGGATGCCATGTATGAAGCAGACAACTTGCTAGATGATTTCTCCACTGAATCTCTGCGGAGAGAAATTATGACCCGTGATAAGATGGCAAAAGAGGTACTCCAACACTCTCAATCCGTTAGAACTAGGTTTTTTTATTGTGAAAATTAGAACATATATTACTCTTTCTTAGATCTGTATCTCATCATCTCAAGGCAATATATGAGAGGGTTTTTTGTTCCTCTCTCTCTCAAATCTTTCCTTTCTTAGAAACATCATTGCACCATGTGTTATTCGATTGAGTGACATCATAGAATTTTCCAAAACCTTAACATCACGATATGCATATAAAAGAACTACCTCTTAACTAAAATAAGGCCAGACAACATCTAACTACTAAACTACGGAGTTTAGACACGTCAGCCTTAGCTCTACGGTCTAATCTAAGAGTGAAAATACGGGTGGATAATTACCGTCCGCATCCTTCGTTATCCGCACCTAACCGCTAACCACATATGTAAATGCAATTAGGGTTAGCAAAAATTACTATTCGTATATGAGGATGCAGATGTTTTAGGTCGCATATATATATATATATATATATATATATATATATATATATATATATATATATATATATATATATATATATATATATATATTTAATTAAATTCACCAAAATGATCGGTGTCATTTTGAATTTAGTAAGTTTATGACATTTTTAGATCTTCAATGACCCTTTATGGCTAATAATCACGAATTGTGTAACAAATGAAATATTAATTTATTTCAGCTTGCATATAGTAATAAATCTAAAACTTTCATAACTTCGTACGCGGATATTGTGGTGAAAATGCCTTTTATTTCTATTTAATGATTTGCAAAACCATTTTGACTTTGAAAATTATTTATCTTCCCATGTGTACTTAAGAAGATTGTCAAAAAAAATTTAAAACTAAGTCTCTGACTTTTAATTTGGGGAATTGCCTAGAATGACCCACTTAGTTGGATCTTCTCCTAACTAGTTTCTCAATTCTAAAGCTACATACAACTTAAACATAATTTTATTTTATTATTATTATTTTTTTTAAAAGAAGAAGAAGAAGAAGAAGAAGAAGCTAGTTTTGGGCCTAATTAGCTTTAAACACCTTTTTAGGCCCATAATCTAATTACAATAGATCAAACACACTTCTCTAAACATGTCTAACAAATTTTCTGAAAGTAAATTCAAATCAGTATATTTTCTTAGATTTTTTTTTTTGGGAGAAATTTACATTATTTAAAACTGGTTTTCCTTTATACATTATACATAGTTATAATTAAAAATCAGTTCTAATTTTTTTTTGGAGATATCCATATGAAATTTTCAGCATTGCAAGACTTGGGCGCCATGGCTGATCGTTCTAGTTAAATCATAGGATTTGTAAAATAATTTTTCATAACAAAAATACTTTACAATATCTAGAATAAATTTTGTAATTAAAAAGACGTACGGGTCAATTTATTTAAGAACTAAGTTTGGTTCGGCTGGGGTAAATTCTACCCTCTTGGCCAATCCTTACTTGTTTCCTCAACATGTACATATATAAGATTTTGAAATTTAAATCACTAAACCATTGGCCGGCTACATGATTATATCTAATCAAATTTGAAACTTTAGTATAAAATTATGCCTATCGGTTCGGTTAAGTTCCTAACAGAACCATCTAGTGGTTTTTGATGATGTTTATGCCATGTTTTGCTTGTAATCAAATCAAAACCTACATGAATCAATATGTCTTTATCCGATTTTAGATACCAATTAAGTTATGATTTTATGTAAATATCATGTGAAATCTAATTAGTGTGATAAACAACATCGATAATCTGACAAAGTTTTGTGTCTCTAATGTTTATCATCATGCATATTAATTATCAACTAATTAAAAAGAGAACAATTTCATGCAAAATCACATAATTGATCTAAACTTACATAAGCTTAATAAATAAAACACATAGTTTCATCAAAACTAAAACTAAGACATTGAACTTTGCATAAAGAGCTCAAGAATTAAAATTGAAATACTCACACTTGGGATGTAAGAGATTGAAGAGATCGAAGACTTGTTGCTTGAATTTTCTTGGCCATAAATCTTAGAAGAGAAGTACGAAATTTTCTAGAGAAAATATTTAAGGGGCAGCGGAATTGGTGCTTGGGTTTTGATGTTTTTGCTCCTCGTAGAATTTTGGAAAAAATACATTTTAGCTCCCTCAATTACCACTACTTTTGCATTTATGTCCCCAAACTTTAAAAGGTGATATTTAGGCCCTCTTAAACTACCACCCCATCTTAAATGATTCAAATTTCCTATAAAGAAATATTCTACAAACCATTCTTTAAAAGTGACATGTATCATTTAATATGTAAGTATCACATGTTTGAATAACATGTGCTTCTCACATACTTTTTTAATAACTTAAAGGATATGTGTCACTTTTTGATAATGGTTTGCGAGAATTTCCTATAAACCAGTTTGTTAGGATTTTGTATCTCATGTGAAATAAGCCACTACATTAGTAATTGCAATTGGCATCAAAATAGATGGAAAAGTAGTCGTGTGCACTGTACGTGAATATTTTTGCATTTAACTTTCCAAAAAATAAAAAAATAAAAAATAAAAAGAAAATTATTAAAAAAGGGGGGGGGGGGGGGGGGGGGGGGGGGAAGGGGAGGGTTGTTCGACCACCTTCTTTGCATTTTGAGGGTGGAGTTGTGTGTGTGGTTCGACCACCCCTTGTGTGCCAGATATTTTATTTTATTTTATTTTTTTTAAAAAAAATAAGTTTCAAAGTTTACTTTTTTTTTTTCTTCTTTTTATATATATATATATATATATATATATATATATATATATATATATATATATATATATATATATATATATATATATATATATATTTTTGGTTATAAATATTTAAAAAGTAGTCACCTGCAGTGCACGCGCGTGACTACTTTTCCACCTATTTTAATACCAATTGCTAATGAAGTGCTTATTAATATTTGACATGGAGAGGTAGTTTAAGGGATCCAAACGTCGCTTTTTAAAGTTTGTTAGTATAAATGCAAAAGTGGTAGTAGTTTAGGGCCAAAATTATATTTTCCCCTAAAATTTTTGAAGAATGAAAATGTGAGGGGGACTAAAGGGGTAGGTCGAATATAGGGTACTTGGTTGGGATTTTTCTTTTCTAATTGAAAAGTGATTCGGGTTTGAGTCATAGTTTCATTAGGATTTCATTTAAGGCTTAAAATTAAATTTTGGACAAAAATACCACTAGAGGGGTGGTTAGGGTAAAAGTTGATATGTTGTGGTCCCTCCGATAGCATTTGGTGGATGAAAATGAGTTTTTTGGTTGGGAGGTCATGGCACATCAGCTTGGGTGGATGAAAGGTAGATCCTTGGGCAATATATAGCATTTATCCATGGAATTTACTTGCCAAAGTAGGATTTGGATTGAAATAAAATACCTGGAATTCAAATCCCATGCAAAACCATGCAACATGTGGCCATGGATTCCATTATCTAGTGTTCTCGAAAATTTTTTAGAATAAAAAAAATTAAAGTAATAATGTCACACTAATGAGTTTGATCCATGTAATTTTTTAAAATATATATATATATATATATATATATATATATATATATATATATATATATATATATATATATATATATATATATATATATATATAATAGAATTAATAATAATAATGTCACATTAATGAGTTTGATCCATGTAGTTTTGATTAACTTACTTTCTAGGGTTGAATGTTACAGGTACGCATTTTCTTTTCCAAATCAAACCAGTTTTTATATGCTCTCAAAATGGGTCATAAGATTAAGGCGATAAGAGAGAGGTTAGATTCCATTAATGCAACCGCAAAAGATTTCAAATTAAAGTTGGGCCATGAAAAGATACCAATCCAGAATAAGAAGAGGTATGACAGTTATTCTTTTGTACGTGTAGAAGAAGTTATTGGTAGAGAGGATGCTAAGAAAGAAGTTATAGAACGTCTAATGGAATCCAATGTTGAAGAGAATGTTTTGATCCTTCCAATTGTTGGTATCGGTGGATTAGGAAAGACTGCACTAGCCCAACTCATATTCAATGATGAGGAAATTAAAAAACATTTTGAGCTAAAGATGTGGGTTTGTGTCTCCGATAACTTTGATGTTCAAATCATTGTTGAAAAAATATTAGGATATGCAAAAAACAAGAAACTAGAACAAGTTGAAATGGATAGGTTGATCAATGCTCTTCGAAATGAAATTGATAGAAAGAAATACTTACTTGTACTGGATGATGTGTGGAATGAGGATCCTAAAGAGTGGTCTGATTTGAAAGAATTGTTGATGGGTGGTGCAAGAGGCAGTAGAATATTAGTAACTACACGCAGTGAAAAGGTTGCGAAAATTACTTGCACAATTAAACCATATTCATTAAGGGGTTTAGATGAGCTCAAATCATGGTCTTTATTTAAACATATGGCATTTGAGAAGGGACAAGAGTCGGAAAATCCAAGAATTGTTGCAATTGGGAAGGAGATTGTAAAAAAGTGTGTAGGTGTCCCTCTTGCTATAAGGACAATGGGAAGCTTATTGTACTTTAAAAATTCAGAAATAGAGTGGTTGTCTTTTAAGAACAATGAACTCTCAAAAATATCTCAGAGAGAAAATGACATCATACCAACTTTGAAGCTGAGTTATGATCAACTTCCTTCACATTTGAAGCATTGCTTTGCTTATTGTAGTTTGTTTCCAAAGGATTACGAGATTGATAAATCAACACTGATTCAGCTTTGGATGGCACAAGGGTTTATCAAGTTATCGGATCAAACCCAATGCTTGGAAGACGTTGGCCATGAGTATTTTATGAATTTACTCTGGAGATCATTCTTTCAAGAAGTTAAAATGGATAGTTTTGGTGACATAATTGGATGCAAAATACACGACCTCATGCATGATCTTGCCATATCAGTGGCAGGGCCGTTGATCACCACCTTAGATGATAAGGAGATAAACATTGATGAGAAAACTCGTCAAGTAGCAGTTGCTTACCATATAAGCAGTTCATATGAAGTTACAACTTTATTGTGTAAAGCAAATAGGATGCGAACATTTCTTTACCTTGGCCGGCGGCACTTTAAGGCTAATATTGATTGTGATGCAACCTTTTCAAGTTCCAAGTTCTTACGCGTGTTGGATTTGCAAGATGCAGAAACTTTGCAAAATTTAAGCTTTATTGGGAAGCTGAAGCATTTAAGATACCTTGATTTTTCTGGAGACTTAAAAATAAAGAAGCTGCCTGATTCTATAACAAGATTGCACAATTTGCAAACACTAAAACTCTCCTATTGTTGGTCACTAAAAGAATTGCCGAGAGACATTAAAAAATTAGTGAACCTCAGGCATCTTGAGATAAATAGATGTCCTAGGTTGAGTTATATGCCAGTTGGATTGGGGCAACTGACTAACCTTCAGACGTTATCCGCATTTTATGTCGACTCGGGTTCTCCCTCCAGACATAGTGATAGTGGTGGTTTACAAGAACTAGGCGGATTAAATAAGCTGAGAGGAGACTTAGAGATTCAAAATCTGGGACATGGGAAAGGTGTTGCGTTAGAATGTAAGGCTGCGAATCTGAAGGCGAAACAACATCTTCGTACTTTGTCTATAGAATGGACCAATAGTCGATATGATGCCAATAATTCGGATGAAGCGTCATTGGAAGGCTTGGAACCGCACCCAAATCTGAAAAGGCTTTCCTTAGAATACTATGAGGGTTCAAGGCTTCCAAGTTGGCTCTTGTTACTCACAAACCTTGTTGAATTTGAATTAACGTATTCTCCGAAATGCCAGTATCTGCCAACGTTGAGTCAACTGCCTTCTCTCAAGTATCTTAGTCTTGATTCGTTGGACGCTATGGAGTACATATCAGAAGACGGTGATAGCAATGAGTTCTCTTCTTCTTCAACGGTGCAAACACCATTTTTCCCGTCTCTCGAGTTTATTTGGCTCTGGCATTGCCCTAATCTCAAGGGGTGGTGGAGGAGGAGTAGGATGGATTCTTCTGTGGAGCTCAATAGTGATAGTGATAATTCCGTTGAAATAACGGAGCATCATTTACTCCCTTCCTTTCCTCGTCTCTCAGAATTATCGATCAGGGATTGCCCTATGTTGACTTCCATAGAGTGGATCCACAACTGCAAATCACTTCAAGTGCTTAAAATTGAGGATTGTCCCATCTTATTGCAAAGATACAATAGAGACACAGGTAAGGATTGGGCCGAGATCGCTCACATTCCAAAGTTATATTTACAGCAACTGCCTCAAGAGTGAGAAAATTCAAGCACCGATTGAGCATTTCGACTGATTCGGGTATATTACTCGTCATTTTATCTTAATCCTTCATAGAACTTGAAACACCCACCTTCTTCATCTTCATTTTCTTCATTTTTCTCTCTCAGTATGTCGTGTTTGTTAAATTTTAGATGCAGAAGCAGCAGAATCCGTTGAAGGCACAGAAGAAACAGGGGATCTTCGATTTATTCAGGTATTTAGGTCAACACTTTATCTTAATTCTTCAAAGAAATTTGAGTGACCACCTTCTTCACCTTCACCTCCTTCATTTTTTTTTATCTCTCAGTATCCCTATTTTTGATACAGAAGTAGTAGAACCTATTGAAGTACAGAAGAAACAGGGACAAAAATTCAGATCTTATAAAAAAATAAAATCTAGGGCAGTGGATTCGTGATTCTTCACATATAGGAGAAATTGTTAGTAAATTATTACTTCCTATTTTCTTTCTTCATTTCTAATGATATATAGTTTTGTGTAAACGCAGTTGATGAGGCGATGCGTATTTCTCTTTGTGTTAACAGAGTGAAAATTGGCATTGGTGAAACCCAGAGCAAATATTAAGCGGAAGATCCAAGCTAGCAATAACACTCCAAGAACTACCTTACTGCACGGGTATTCAATTTGGTTCAATTATTTTTACATATAAGCTTCCCACATATCACTTTATCTACATATCAATGCCTATTTTTTGGTTAATTAGCTTAGTTTGAAATAAAAGAGCAGTGATACAATTATATTTGTATTGGCTCAGCCCTTTAGAGTTTAGATTTGCATGATTTTAGGGATGCGTTTCAGTGTATGCTCTAATTTGACTGGATATCTCTCACCATTAATTCAACTAAGTGGAAATTATTCAAGGGCTACACCAAATTCAAGGGCTTCCCATATTCGTGGTGGTTTATTTTTGGCTATGTTGGAGCTCCTAATAGCACAGTCTGTTTTTCATCTACAGATAGAGGTGAGTGATTTTTATTTGGATTATCATTTTTGAGCTATTGTTTCTTTTATTCATTTGGGTTTTTGAATTCAGAAGGAAATGCATATGAAAGGATAATGGGGTACGGGAATTATGGCGGATTTGTGTAACATGCTTGGACAAAACATCTCGCTTCCTCAATCTTTACAAAGACAGAGTATTGCTGACTATCCCACTTAATTGGAGAGATGCTAGAGGCAAATAGGTGAGAATTAGCCAAAGGTTGCTCACATCCAATATTAGAATGTGAATATCGATCTATTAGTGAAAAATGTTTTAAGAAACAAAATACATTTTCTACTACTTCAATTATTAATCAAATCCTACATAGTCAATCAAATGCCAATGTTACTTATAATAAAGTGCCATGGGATACCCTCAGTTGACTAGTGCCTTTTATAAACAGCATATTTCTAATTAGCGAACAATTAAGCTGGATTAAATGTCTTGAATTTACTGTTCATTAGAACTTTGTAGTTTGATTGGTGAGTTACACACAACCAACGGATCGATACTGTGAAGGAGTGAAACAACTTGAGTAGTACTCAAGTGAGACTAGGATATCCATGTAGGGCACCGGCTTAATTATATTTTAAATACCAACCTTCTTCGCCTGCACCTCATTAATTTATTATTCTCTCTCAATATTTCTTGGTTGTTAAATTTCCAGTAGTAAAAGCAGCAGAAGCAATTGAAGCATAGACAAAACATTGGATGGGGATTCTGACTTTATTCAAAAATCCAGGGCACTGCAATTTTTGTAACAAGTTAACAACTTAGTAGTGATTATCTTTTTTCTTGTTTTCTTCTCTCATATTCATCAAAATTTTACCGCATACATGATTCTTCAAAAATCAGGAAAAACAGTAAGTAAATTACTTTTTTTTTTTCTTTTCTTTTCTTTTGTTTCTTCATTTCTAAGAATATACAGAGTTGATGATATGATGTACTGGGCATTTCATTTTCCATTGTGTAACCAGAGAAAAAATTGGCACTTAGTGATATTGGATAAAATATTGTAGGGAGCGTCAAATCTGGCAACTACATTGTAAGAATTAACTTGTTTTATAGGTATTCATTTGTCTCAATTCTCTGTTACACATAAGTTTCCAATATGTCATTCTGTCTTCAAATGATCAATTAAAATATATGGCACTTGAATGATTCCACTCTAAATATCAATTCCAATATGTCATTCTTTCTTAAAATGGTCAATTATGTTGGTTCACCCTTTAGAGCATAGATGTCACGATTTTAGGGAAGCATTTCACTTTATGCTCTACTTTGACTGGGCTTTTTGTCATCAATTCAAATAATAATTTTCAATTAAATGGAAATTGTGCCTAAAATTTATAGTAGGGTTATATTTCTTCTAACTTCTATATCAGTTAGGTTGCCTTAGTTTAAGACCATAAGTCAATGTTCAAGAGTTTCTTATTTTTCAGGTGGTTTATTTTTGGCTTTTTAGAAGCTCCTACAGCCCAATCCGTTATGCATCTTCAGATACAGGTGATTGGTTTTCACTTTAGCAAATGTTCCATTGTACTGAATATCATTTACAAAAACGCTAGAGATTACTGACTATAGTTACTAGCAATACACACAGCGGATTAGTGATAGCCTTTCTAGGTGAAGCTATTCTTTCTATAGATATTAATAACAACAAATGATGCCTTTCCTGCTCTAATATATAGGTGGGAGTGGGCAAGACGTTATTCAGTAAGACTACTAGAATCACAGCACTAGAGTTGGTTTGAAAAGGACTCAACACTCTATTGTTTATGCAGCTCAATACATATCATTAATTGGTTTGAAAAGGATACAACACTCGATCTGTTGTTTATACAGTTACGTACGTGACATCTTTTCTTAACTCTTTGTACGTAATCAAATACCAACCCAGTTCTTTTTAGATTATTCCCTTTCATTTCAGGTATTTTGATTCTTTTTTGAAGTTAGCTTCTTAATTTTTTTGATTCTTTATGTGGAAGCTAGATGGGAATCAAATGCTTAAACATACAATAGAGTATGTCTTTCGTCAAAGAAAGCTACATGTTTCTACAATTATGCAGCAACTAGCAAACAATTGTGTAAGTGTCTGATTCCTTATGTAATCAAATTTATATTAAATTCATTTGTTTTGGATGTTATTACTTTAACTACATAAGCATGGTATTACTTTCATCTTTGAAGTGATCTTATTTTCTAAGGAAGCTTAGCACACCACAGAGTTATCATCTAGCCATGGACAATTAGATATATGAAATCTATAAAAAAAAATCATAAAAATCCAGAATTTTGTTGTCACAAACATAGGCTTCCTGTTGACTTGTCAGAAAGCTCTTAAATTGATTCGAAAATTGCAATTCAAACAATTGTAGATACGAAGTTGACAGCTATAACCTGGTGATTTAAACAATGCTTGGAATTCCTGTACTAATGGAGGTTAAAAAATACAGAGACGAAACCTTGCTAGGAGGGTGAAGGAAACGAAGCGTAGTTAAAAAATGAGCACGGCAAGTCATCAAGTGTGTCACAGTTGGTGATGGAGCTTTTGGAAAGACTTGCATGATCATATCTTATACCAGCAATACCTTTCCCACGGTATGATTGATGATGTTTCATTATGAATCATACAAATCCAGCTTTAATATGTACGATTAAGAATAAACTCAGTCTAACTATACTAGTAATTATATTATGATATCTTTTTCCTTCTTCAAATTCTTATAGGATTATGTACCCACTACGCTCAACAACTTTAGTGTCAATGTCGTGGTTGATGGTATAGCACAGTTAACCTTGGACTATGTGGCACTGCTGGTAAGTAATTGCTTCATGGGTGTAATCAATTTGTTGCTATTACTCTGTCTGAGAGAGTTTATCAAGCTTATACTTTGGTATTCATATTATAGACTCGAAAATTGGTAAAAATTAGACATCAGCAACTTGAATTAGATATTTTGTTTTTGTTGGTTTTTTTTTTTTCAACCCCACACCCTTTACATGAATACAGGACAGGAGGATTATAACTTGCTGAGGCCTTTGAGTTACAGAGGTGCAGATGTTTTCTTGTTGGCCTTCTCTCTCATTAGCAAAGCCAGTTATGGAAATATCTCCAAGAAGGTTTTTCATCAAAACCCAATAACATTTTTCTCAACTTCTTTAGTTAATTTATGGGTAATTTTCTAATATCAGTCTGACACATTTATTTTTTAGCTTCCAGTGAATTCCTGAGCTGAGGCATTACACCCCAACTGTGCCAATAGGGCTTGTAGGAACCAAACTTGGTATGGGTTAATTTTACTACTCGAATCATATTAATCTTGAGTAGCCAATTCAAGCCAATTTAAATTTAACCATGCAAGTTTGGATATGATTTGTTGCAGATGTAAGGGAAGAAAAACAGTATTTGATTGATCATCCTGGCGCTACATCAATGATCTTGCAGTTGACTGCTGTATGGAAATCAGGGTTGTCGACCAAAAGAGGGAGTGGGAAGATTCACATACTAATGATATGAAGGGTGATTGAGATACAAAATGATATTTAGTCAAGATTTTCTTCTACGGGGACTCGATGTTCATAATTCTTGCTTGTTTTGCACCTTTGCTATATCCATTTATTGGCGTGTATTAATCATGAGGTAATTTATTGGCGTGTATTAATTTGAAAATTCTTTTAATTTAATCTATTAAACTAATATCTATTTCCAAAGCGAGTAATTTGAATGACATTTATTGGTTTAATGAACTGAGTTTAAGATATGTTTTTCTCAAATGTATATGGAGAAAAACTTATTTATCCTTCATTTATTCCAAATTGGGAAGTAATATATTCCATTTTATCATCCTCTTTTACATGTTTCTATTTCTATTGAAGTGAAGTGTGGTTTAGGGATAGATTCTTCTCTTCCCATCAAAGTAAACATCATCAAAGTTCCCTTTGGTGTTTTAAGAATTAGTCTTTTCTTTGAAAAAAAAGTATGAATCTCTTAAATAATTTTGTATAGTTGCAAAAGCAATTCCTTCCTTTTTTTAAAAAATAAAGATAAGTGGGAGCAATTCCTTCCAAAAAGCTTTGTTGTTTTCTCATAAAGAGTTTTTCTCCGATTAACAAAAGACTTTTAAATTTTCTAAGGTAACAATATATATAATATATATATATATATATATATATATATATATATAGTAGAGTTTTAAAAAAGTTTAACCTGTCTTTATGAGCAAATTTGTTTAATCCAAGTATAACATTTAATTTTTTTTTTAATGAATAAGTAATCAATAATATTACTGACTAAACAACAAAAGTACAAACAACGTCCTACAAAGACAAACAACACAACACAACCAAAGCAAAAAATAAGCCTAGTTACAACAAATCGAAACCAACAAAAAGGCTGGTATTAAACCAGTACAATATCATCTACATTCCAATTAATGCTGACATTTTTCCTAGGGATTTGATTGCTGCACTACATGGGCACAACACCCCCTCACATGAGGGTGAGCCCCACACACTGGTCCCCACTCTCATGTGAATGGGTGTTGTGCCCATGTAATAAATCTAACATTTCCCTTTTTCCTATTTTTTTTGAATTTTCCTTTGCTTGAAATCTGGAAACGAACTTTCCAAAAAATCATCTTTAAGATCTACTCCTCTAAAGTATTACATTTAAATTGAACAGAGTATCTGTTCAAATTGGGGAAAAAAAATGAATGAATACATTGAATTGGATTTCATTAGGCAAACTATACAAACAAATATTTAAAGCTACAATCCGATTATTAATAGTCATTCATGGTGTACCCAAAAATAATTTCCCAAACGACTCTCTAAATTTCATTCTCTTTCTCAATGTGCAAATCATAACTTTGACATCAAAGTGTTCTCTCACCGGCCCATCCAAGGAAGTCACTCGTGCTTGTTTTCCTTCTCTTTGCAAATGTCATCGACCTGGAATATGATGTCCGGTCAATTGATTCATCAATTAAAAATAAATGTATTTACTATTAAAATCGTCTTATTTAATGATCAAATTTAAATCATTAATAGCTATTCGAATAGATGCAATGGATGGACACATTGGTTCATAATAGAGACGAAATTTCATAGAATATAATCTGCATCGAATTATGAAATAATAAAATTCATTGACCCAATAAGCTCGATCTAGCTCAAATAACATATATTATCCATCTAAGAAAGAATCAAAATCTATTAGTTGCAATAATTCATCATCAAATAATTCTATGATCACATTTGAAGAAAGCATAAACACCTATTCGGGTATCTCAAAAAGTGAATATCCATAATCAAATAGGTATGGTGAAGGAACACGTACATTAAGCTGCATGCATAGATTGCTATTGATATTGTTCAATGATAGAATAATATATTTAATATTTAAACTTAAGTATATATAATATATTCACATGTATATTTCAAACATGTTACCGACGAAAATGTGTGAATTATTCACGAAGTTAATTTATATAATGTCCATGATCATACATACATATTGATTCAGTCACACATTCACATACATCATGCATGCATATGAAGCGAAATGCAAAACTAATTCAAATAATAAATTCTAGAAAGGATTTAAGGCTTTGAAAATAATAATATATATATATATTTTAGGAAAAAAAAAATACCTTACTTAAACTACCACGTAATTCTCAATGTTCTTCAAATTAAAAAAAAAAAATTAATTTTTTTTCTATTATTAATAATCATGAGGTGTAATTCAAGACAAGGATCCTCTCTATTTAAATGAAGTAAATATTATATATTTTATAGTTAAGATTTAAAATTGGTGCATAACGGTATATATGATATCACATTATTTAATTTTTTTTTTAAAAGATGTTTTAACATTGACTTTATTTATACGATTAAATATACAAACTTTAATTTCTAACTTTTAATGTATACTATCTATTTCATTTAAAATTAAAAGAACTCTATTTTATATTAAAGTTGGCGACGTAGACGTCGAATAACAAATACTTAAAAAGCAGTAATATACGAGATAGTCGTACGGAGAAGGAAATTGGAGAGGAGCTGATTCTTTATTCAAGAGTGGCAAAAAGTAAAATGACAATTTTGTTCCTCTAAATGAAATGGAAATGATCTGATTTCTAGTCAGGTAGTTGTAAAAACGGGTGCATTCATTGTGAGTTGAATTCAAATCGCACACACGTTACAAGAAACTGGGGCTTTTACTACTGATCTTTTTCCGACAAAAATCGATGCCTCATAGTTGAGTGGGATTGTGGGAACCTTTCATAATTCGCAAACTAGTCTTGTTTCTTTGCAAAAGTTACTTGAGAAATATATTTCTTATAAATACAGGTAAGGCTACAAAAAAGATTTATTGCGTATTTGCGTCATCTCAAATGTTATGTGACTTTTATAATTATCATTAAATTTAAAATTATAAATTAAAATAATTTTAAAAATCATGTGAAAAAAGAAGAAGAAGAAGAAGAAGAAGAAGACCGTAAAAAGAGCACGAAATTGAAAGAAGGGGACAAGTTCAAACCCACCTTAATTCCACCATCCAATCCTCCGCTCCATTGTTAATCGTGCGAGTGGACGTAAAAGTCTTCTTTGAAAAGATGAATTGTTATTAAAGAACACAAAGAAGAGATAAATTGTTGATCGAATCTTTCTTAGTTTTTTTATTTTTTTTATGCATATTCCATTGAGGGTGGCGGAACATAATAGCCGAAGGAGAGGCCAACCGTACAAGTAAAGTGGTTTTCTTTTTACAGTCTTACTAAGGAGAGTGGATTGGTGTGCGGGTCATGATACTTTCAAATTATTTGTTCGAATTTAAGAGAATTTAGGTAGATGATTGTGAAAGACCACTTATAGGAAGACTCACCTAGACCAAATAAAAATTAGACTGCCCAACCACTTATCCGGTCAAGTGAGTCTTATAAGTGGTCTCTCACAATCACATGTCTAAATTCTCTCAAATTCAGACAAATAATTTAAGAAGATTATAATCCAAAGCAAGGCACTGTTTCAATTGTTAGAACAACTCCTCACACCCTTTATCGCTATCAAATTCCTTTCCCAGCATCTTCAAAAAGGAAAAAACATTTATGAGTGGCTCTGGATGTAAACTAAATAAGGACAGGAACGCAACCTATAAGCTGGTTTGTGTTCCAAGGAGCATGTATCTTCAAAATTACCTTTATTTTCTCATGGTTTACCAAACATATGTTGAAATTTTTGAGAAATATAAAATATGAGAATTATTGTGGAAGTAATAGAGAGAGAAGAGAGATTAAAAATTGTAGGTAGTTCAGTGTTAGACAACTACATCTAGACTGTGTGTAAGGCACTCCCCTCACAAATTGGATAAGACTCGATTTTGTTGCGGGTGTGACCCATAAAATTGTTTGCACTTAAGAAAATTCGAACTTTAGACTTTATTGGGATGGCACCAAGTCCAAAGCCTTTACCACTTGAGTTAACCCTCATCACTTAAGCCAACCCTTCTTGAAAAATGCTTCAAATCATCAAGGAAAACATAACAGTATAGAGACAGATAATTGGGAATCGATTATGGGTTTTGGTCCTTACTGAAATGGCACCCTTGAGGTAAATGATAGAGAATGGACCAGATTTCACTAAATAGCCACAAGCTTAAAATACTTACAGCTTCTCAATGGAAAACAAAATGGAATTTAGGCCCAACATTTCACATTCATTGAGCTTTAATTCGTATATACAACCTACACATATAAATGAATTTAATCAAAACTAGAATTGACCAACCCCAATACCACATCCTGATGCTTCCCCTTGCCATCCACATCCCTCTTGCTTGTCTCCAACCAGGTCAAAGCACCTCCGAAAAATGTAAATCCGCAGGGCCGGGACCCAAAATCCCTTTCTGGTCATTAATCTTGCCTAGGGAAAGAGGTGGCTCTGTATGTCCACTCTTTTCATCATCTCTCCACCCAGTCCCCTGCCATTCTCTCTACAACATCAACAGAAGCCAAGCAAAGCAAATAAATAAATTATAGGAGAAATAGGAAAAGATTATCAGGCCAAGCAGACAAAACAGTTTTCTGCATCAGAAGAGCAATTCGCCATAAAAAAGAGACAATTTGAGGGTCCATCACTACAATCAGATTGCAATAACCTCAAGATTTCCTTCTAACTCATTTTAAAGAAGTCATTCTCGGGTTTGGATATGTGAAGAACATGACATTATGCCTTTTACATGATGCTCTTATTATAGCCTTTGCTAAATATTAGAAATACTTGTCTCATCATGATTGTAACTACTCTCGTGCAATAAAGGGGTCATTATTGGGGGGGCAACATCTGGATCTGGCTTTTTTGAAATATAAAAGTGGTATAAAGACCTGCAAAAGGGAAACGCCTAAAGAACCCATTATTAAACTGCTGAACGGAGGAAGTAGCAAATAAAGGGGAAGGTTGCGGAGTAGATGATGGAGTGTGAATGCATCACCTAACACATCATAAGATTGAGGAAGCAGTCTCCCTCTAGGATCAACAAGGTTCGGACCGGAATTCATTAGCATGCATGCAAATTGGGCTCTTTTGGCGACAACCAAATAAGGAGAATGAGTAATAAGATTTACTCAATCAAACAAAGGCAATGACAAAATACACTACATAAAGTAAATTTAAAGCGGAGGGACCATTCAGATTTTAGTTCCTTTCAGAAATTGGCAAGGAATTCAAAAAGAAAAGACAAATCTGCAAGCCTGTTGTCATCATAAAATTCCGTTAAGTTTTGTATTTCGACATACTCAAGACCAGCTTCTCTTGCCAACCTGAATTCATATCAGACAAGTTGATCATTAGAACATTTCAGAGCCAACATCAAAGCTAGAGGGCATTTCAAATAATAAAACCATTTCACTACCAGCATTCCAAAGAAATATGAGAATAGCAAACAAAAGAAGCCAACTTGAAGTCTTTAAACTTAGCAATTAGAAGAATCTACAATAGAGGGGAGAAGCTCAATTATATGTTGGTGATCCATAGTGGATTGTAATTAGCACCCTCCATTTTTAAACACACCCGTCCTATTCCAACCAAAGTTCTAAACTTAAATCCTGCCTAATCTGCACTCACTTTGGAGGTAGAAAGGATTTATGGCAGTTTATAGTATTAAACAAAGTAAAGAACCAAAATAGAAACATTACTATGAAAGCTTTCAAATATCGACATGCGTAATTTTGGTAACATGGTCAGACCAGAAAGTGGTATTGACATAAAAAGCACTAAACAAGCCAAAACACCTATAACCAGTGCCAATTCTTTCACAAATCATAAGATAGAAACAAACCTGATGAACCTTGGAAAATGAACCAGGCAATGGGTTTCAGCAGAAATATCACTGGCAAATTTCAGCTGGTATTTCTTTCCAAATAACGGGAACCTAGAAATGTACAGTATATTTGATGAGGTGGCCGATTTGGGCATCGTCCCACTTGTCAGCGTCCAATCTTCCTCCACAGAACAACTTGCACACCGTGGCGTAGGGGTGGGCAAAGATCTTGACGAGAGCGGTTCTGGCGAACTCGTAGAGCCTCTGGTGAGTCGACTCGCTCCTGGAGACCGCGAGTTGACTCATCGTCTTCTCTTGAGATGACAGTGGAGTGGAATTGGGAAGGACTCCGAAGGAGCAAAAGAATAGGAGGTTTTGCGGATTCGGATCCGGATTGCACGGATACAGACTATACAGTACAGTAATTAATCTACAAAAAAAAAAAAAAAAATTATTTTTAAAGCACATATAACTATTGAAATTTACAATGTTATCCCAAATTTTTAATTACCATGCAATTTATAACTAATCCTTTATAATGTCTTCTGAACTTTCAAATTTTGTAATATCTCCAAACAATCCTTTTGGGAAATTTTTTTATTTTTTTTTTCAAAAAAAAAATATCAATGGCATTTTTGTCATTTTTAAGAGATGTGGTACATTACAACTTCAATAGTAATTTGAGGAGCCATTGTATCAATTGAAAGTATGAAAGAACATTGTAAATTGCAAGGTAATTAGAAGGGAGTATATTTAGTCCCCATTTACAACCATTACAATAATTAAAAATAAAAAATAAAAAAAATAAATTGTTGTTTTGGAGTGGCTAAAGTACCTCCTTTAGCCTTAGGGTGATTAGGTCACTATTCAATAATCGATTTGAAATTGATTGGACCATCCTTCAATAAAATATCACCCTTTCATTTTTATTTTTTATTTTTAAATATATTGATGTCACAATTTGGGCAATTATAAAATGAGAACACAAAAAAGAATGTATTGCGCTCGATGCAATTCGCATAAGAGTGTAAACCCAGAGTCAGTTTCTAGTTATTGGCCAAAATTGGGAATCGGCTCCGGAGTCCCCAGTTATTTAAAAATCCTAACCGACTCCGAAACTGGAAATCCTGATTAAGCACTCAGTTAGTGTCCAAATAACCAGGTGAACTTGTATTTTCAGCTTTCAAACTTGCTATCGGCCTGGTTTTCAGCTGGTTTTGCAAAAGCAGCTCATACCCGATACCAGAAATTCAGCTATGCAAGCGGAATAATCAATAAGAATAGTGTGGGCCAAGAATTCTGGCATGTAACAATGAAGATGCTGATCACTGTGATGTACATGGCAATTGTCATGCTCATAAAAAAGGGGAGGAAATTCCATTAGTCTAAGCATCTTCACATGAAAAACCTGATCACACTTCTATTTTATATAAATAAAGTATATAGTGGTCTACACACGATAGGGAGTAGGATCTGCTAATTAATATACAAAAATGAAAACTAACATTGGTCTTTGATTTCTTACCCGACTTAGAACTCTTCCCGAAGGTGTGGTGTCAAAACATGACATGGGGGCATGCAAGATACTGTGTGAAGAGAATTTGGCTGTCTTAAGCCCCACATCTGTTACAGAAAATTGGCTGGTTAGAGGGGTGGCCCGCGAGTAGGCTGGGGTGGCCCCGCAAGCCACCCCAAAGTCCCAATTTTTTCTAAAAAATATAAAATTAACATTTTTAAGTTTTTAATTTTTAATATATTTATTTATTTATTTAGAAGAACACGTGTCTTGTATTTATTGGATTAACATGACAACCTAACAGACTATTAAATTTGAGCCACCTTATGGCCGGTCTGAGAGTGGAAGAACCACCCTCAAGGGCCTTGGGGGTGGCCACCAAATAGCAAAATGGGGTGGTTAAAACCAACTCCAGGCCAAACGGGATTGGCCGAGCCAGCCCCATACCGGTTGAGTTATACCTCTTTTTTGTTTCTTTTAATCTTTTTTAATTTTTAATTTTCTAGTTTTTTAGTTATCTATTTTTTCTATTTTTAATAAGTCATAGTGACACTTGTCAATTTAGATACCATCTTTGTTTTTAGTGATAAACATGTATTATCTATGATACAAATTAAAAGCGATGTAGGAAAAAATAAAGTTGTTAAACTACATGAGGTCAAAGCCTCAAATGTATTTAACCCTTTATTAAAATAAACGGTCTACATTAGAGGTATTGCACCCCTAACTTAGGTTTTTTTATTTATTTTTTAAATGATCTTGAACTTCTTCAAGGTATGGTCATTTTCCGTACCTACTCCTATTAGGTAAACCTAAAATTCATGCCTCACACCCCTCTTAGCGTGTACCTACTCCGTTTTAGTTTAAAAGGGCTCAAATTAGAGCTGTTTGTTAAAACGGCTCCAACGAAAACGACTCAAAAAGCCCTTCTTTTTTTCTTTTTCTTTTTTTTCTTTTGTAGTGAAGATTTATCAAAGAGACTGGCCCTAAAAGACAGTTTGCACCTGATAAATTTCAAACTTGAGACCATGAAAAAAAACTCAAAGTCCCAAGCTCCCCAGTGACGCCGGACAGAATAGTGAACCAACAGGTAGTTTGTAAGAAAGAAAACAGAAAAATTACCCCAAACACAGAGACAAACTCTTAATTCGATAAAATTATCAAAAATCAATAAATGTTGGAAAACGCCCACAAGCCAGGCTAATATAGCTGAAAATTCAGAATTTTACCAAAAATAGCAAAATCCCAAAAACCCTAATAAAACGAAATACAAAATAAAATAAATCTTCTACCAAAAATCTGGCCCAGATCGGACTCAAAATCACCTCCTAATCAATAAACGAAAAGTTACCATAAAAGGAAAAAAAAATCTAAAATTAAGGTTTTGAAAAGGAAAACAATGGATTTTGGGCTCGAAACGAGGCGCACCAAACGTAGCTGGGTGGCCACGACGTGCGCGCCAAAGAGAGCTTTTCGAATTAGGGTCATATGCGCGAATCGGATACTCGTAGCCAAAGTTATGACCAAAATACTGCAGCACACTTGAAAATTGCCATAATTAGGCTAGATCACGATTTCTTTCCAATCTTGCGCTGATCTGCCTACCCCAGGTAATTCAGCGCCATCAATGTACAATCTGACAACTTAGCATCATCTAATTCGGATCCCCCTACATCACCTAACTTAAGTATTGCTCATGGTATAATGCTCAATTTGTTTCGACGTAAAATGTTTTCCGTTGTAAAATATTTTCAACGAAATAATTTTTCACAAAAAATGATTTTCCTGAAAATATTTTTCGGCGTTTGGCTCATATGAAAAAACCACTGGTGACAAGATTTCATCACTGGCCAGTAGGATTTCGACCACTTTCACCAGATTTTGGCCACCTTCGCCGGAATTTGGGTTAGCCCGATTCCGATGAAGGTGGCCAAAAAACAACAAAAATTGCAAGATTCTAGCCAATTTTTGCGGAATATGGTCGGTCGGAATCCGGGGACAGTGGTTAGACGTCACCGGATTCCGACACAAATTGCCAGATTTCGACATTGGCCGAATTCTGGACTATTTTGCCAAAATTTGGTTTGCCGAATTCCGGCGGCCATCACCAAAAGCCAGATTCTGGCAATCAAATACCAAAATTTAGGGACCTTCAGAGTTAGATTTAGGCTACCAACAAACTCTAATGCCCAACGATAACGGATTTCCACAAACGTGCGCGTAATAATGAATAGTTTAAATCTAAAAAACGATTTACGATTTTTAAAACCATAAAACGTTTTCCAAAAATTAAAAAGGTTTTTACCTTCAAACTGAAAATGATTTTCGTTGACTATCATTTTAAGTTGCACCAAATACCAAAAAATATAAAAATATTTTTAAAAAAATATTTTACACATAAACAAACGTAACATACTTTCTCTTGGAAGAAAGTTTTTGGTTTCGTACATGTCAAGAAAGCCAAATTAGAACCAATCCAAATAGTTAAGGAATTCAAGAAAGGTATTTACAAACACGGAAAAAGAAGAGTAATTAGGAAAGCAACTTCAATGCCTCAAAGGAATTCAAGAAAAGTATCCCAAACACTAAAAAAAAAAGAGAAGAAGAATATAAAGGCATCTTCAACAACGTACATTGATAACAAAACAAGAATATTTACTAGTCAAAACAAAGAAAAGCTATAATTAAAAAAGGCTAGAAATTAGCACTAAAACTCTCCGATTGTGGGTTACTAAAAGAATTGCCGAGAGACATTAAAAAATTAGTCAACCTCAGGCACCTTGAGATAGATGAATGTGATAGTTTGAGTTATATGCCAGTTGGATTGGGGCAACTGACTAACCTTCAGACGTTATCCGCATTTTATGTCCACTCGGGTTCTCCCTCCAGACATAATAGTGATAGTGGTGGTTTACAAGAACTAGGCGGATTAAATAAGCTGAGAGGAGACTTAGAGATTCAAAATCTGGGACATGGGAAAGGTGTTGCGTTAGAATGTAAGGCTGCGAATCTGAAGGCGAAACAACATCTTCGTACTTTGTCTATAGAATGGACCAATAGTCGATATGATGCCAATAATTCGGATGAAGCGTCATTGGAAGGCTTGGAACCGCACCCAAATCTGAAAGGGCTTTCCTTATGGTACTATCAGGGTTCAAGGCTTCCAAGTTGGCTCTTGTTACTCACAAATCTTGTTTTATTTTATTTAGTCAATTCTCCGAAATGCCAGTATCTGCCAACGTTGAGTCAACTGCCTTCTCTCAAGCATCTTTATTTTTATCATTTGGAGGCTATGGAGTACATATCAGAAGACGGTGATAGCAATGAGTTCTCTTCTTCTTCAACGGTCCAAACACCATTTTTCCCGTCTCTCCAGACAATTAATCTCCATAAATGCCCTAATCTCAAGGGGTGGTGGAGGAGGAGGAAGATGGATTCTTCTGTGGAGCTCAATAGTGATAGTGATAATTCCGTTGAAATAACGGAGCATC
The DNA here is from genome assembly GCF_958979055.1 of Alnus glutinosa. NCBI lineage: Eukaryota > Viridiplantae > Streptophyta > Magnoliopsida > Fagales > Betulaceae > Alnus > Alnus glutinosa. The sequence continues at coordinate 14,001,750 of NC_084895.1, forward strand.
ATTTACTCCCTTCCTTTCCTCGTCTCTCACAATTAAAAATCTGGGATTGCCCTATGTTGACTTCCATAGAGTGGATCCACAACTGCAAATCACTTGAAGTGCTTGAAATTCGTGGATGCTCCAGTTTGACATCACTGCCCGAAGAAATGCATAGGCTAACATCTTTGCAGAAGCTAACAATTGATGAATGTCCCATCTTATTGCAAAGATACACAGGTAAGGATTGGGCCAAGATCGCTCACATTCCAAAGTTAGATTTACAGTATCTGCCTCAAGAGTGAGAAAATTCAAGCACCCTGATTCGGGTAAATTACTCGTCATTTTATCTTAATCCTTCATAGAACTTGAAATACGTGGCTTCTTCATCTTCATTTTCTTCATTTTTCTCTCTCAGTATGTCGTGGTTGTTAAATTTTACATGCAGAAGCAGCAGAACCCGTTGAAGGCACAGAAGAAACAGGGGACAGAGATTCAGAGCTTGTAAAAATTAGATGAAGAAAATGAAAATTATTATATCTGCCAGACTACCTCAACTGAGAAAAAATTAAAACACCCATGGATCTTCGATTTATTCAGGTATTTAGGTCAACACTTTATCTAATTCTTCAAAGAAATTTGAGTACCCACCTTCTTCACATTCACCTCCTTCATTTTTTTTTTTTATCTCTCAGTATCCCTATTTTTGATACAGAAGTAGCAGAACCTATTGAAGTACAGAAGAAACAGGGGAAAGAGATTCAGAGCCTATTAAAAAAAATCTAGGGCACTACGTGATTCTTCACATATTAGGAGCAATTGTTAGTAAACTATTATTTTTTACTTCCATTCTTCATTTATATATATATATATATATATATATATATCTGTGTAAACACAGTTGATGAGGTGATGTATTCTGGGTGCCTTATTTCTCATTGTGTTAACAGAGTGGAAATTGGCACTTGGTGAAACTGGAGCAAATATTGTGCGGAAGATTCAATCTAGCAACAACACTCTGAGAACTATCATACTGCACGGGTATTCATTTTGGTTCAATTATTTGTTACATATAAGCTTCCCCACATGCCACTTTATCTACAAATAATCAATTAAAAGATTTGGCAGTTGAATAATTCCATTCTAAATATCAATGCCTATTTTTGGTTAATTAGGTTAGTTTGAAATAAAAGAGCAGTAATACCTTGTATTGGCTCAGCCCTTTAGAGTTTAGATTTGCATGATTTTAGGGATGCATTTCAGTTTGTGCTCCAATTTGACCGGATATCTCACCATTAATTCAACTAATTAAGTGGAAATTATTCCTAAATATTATACTATCATTTTTCTTGTAACTTCTAGATGTTGATCACCTTGGTTTAAGACGATAGGTTGATGTTAATGCTTATAGCATACACCAAATTCAAGGGCTTCCCATATTCCGGGTGGTTTATTTTTTGCTATGTTGGAGCTCCTAACAACACAATCTGTTTTTAATCTACAATTATATTAAGTGATTTGTTTTCACTTTAACTGATGTTCCATTATACTGATTACTGTTTACAATAATGCGAGAGATCCATTGACTATTATTACTAGCAATATGGACGGACAGTGTATTGGTGAAGCTATTCTTTCTATAGATATTAGCAACACCAAATGATGCCTTTCCTGCTCTATATATTTTAAAAATATGAAATTTGTGGTATACGCTTCTCTCTCCAGTGCCAAAGGGTGAAGATGGGTAGAGTAGTGCAGGACTCTGACAATGATGTATTTTCTTTTTCGTATATTTAATGGTAATTTTAATCCTTACGAGCTAATGTGGAAGTTGTTTGCACAATTTTGTATATTTGATTAGCTATAGGCCTACAACATTAAGTGGTGTTTGTTTTGCTGGTGTGAAGAGAGATTTGCATTATTTTTTGAGGATAAAAGGGTGAACAAAAAACAGTAAGTGGTGTTTGGTAGGGAAGTTTGGATAAAAACTATAGCTTGGAGATTCAGAAATCCTCTGAACTCTCACTTGAAATGTGTACATATTTCTATAAACCAAAACAACAAGAAACATAAGATATAGGTGGGAGTGGGCAAGACTGGCGTAAGCCAACTAGAATCCCAGCACTAGAGTTGGTTTGAAAAGGACTCAACACTCTATTGTTTAAACAACACAATACATATCATTAATTGGATTGAGATTGAAAAGGACTCAACATTCCGTTGTTTATTTAGTTACATACATGACATATCTTTTCTTAACTCTTTGTAATCAAATGCAAACCCAGTTCTCTTTAGGTTATTCTGTTTCATTTCAGGTATTTTTAGCTTCTCAACTTTTTCGATTCTTTATATGGAAGCAAGATGGGAATCAAATGCTGAAACATACAAGAGTATGTCTTTTGTCAAAGAAAGCTGGTTCTACAATTATGCAGCAACTAGCAAACAATTGTGTAAGCATATGATTATTCCTTATGTAATTAAATTTATATTAACAATTTGGGTTACGCAGAATAGCTTCATTTGTTTTGGATGTGAAAAAGTTTGTTGCAATATGCTAGAAATATCCTTTATTTTGTTTTATTTCATCCGTTATGATAATTTTTTGTGTTAGCAGTACTTAAAGACCTCTACTTAACTTCAAGGACAGCTTTTAGTTTCCCTTCAAAAAAAAAAAAAAGGACAGCTTTTAGTTTCAAGAACCTAGCTAGTTCTTGGCTATGATTACTTGTGAAGCATAGGTTGACGTTGAAATATTGCAAATCAATACGTAGTTAATTTATTTTACTATACTTGTTTTGCTTAAAAACAAATTTTCAATTATTTTCATCTTTATGCCTAACTGTAAACATTTTAATCATAAAGAATTACTAGACATGTGAATTAATCATTTGAACAAGTTTGTGAAGTTCTTATTTTCTTTAGCTTTCCCTTTTTATGAAATTCAAACATGGAATAGAATAAATTGGTGATAAAGGCCTTGAGTTCATGGATCTTACTACAAAGAATAAGCGGTTAGCAATTTAATGAATCATATTAGATTGATTAGCTGTTTTTGCAGAGAAATATGTGATTACTCAATTGAGACGGCTCTTAAAGACTAAAAATTTTAAAGCTGGCATTTGGTAAGTGCTTTAACTACATGAGCATGGTATTACTTTCATCTTTGAAATGATCTTATTTTTTAAGGAGGCTTAGCACACCACAAAGTTATAATCTAGCCATAAACAATTACATAAGTATTTTATTTTCATTTAGATATTAAATACATTTGAGCATCCTAATTTAAGAGTATACGATGGGGGAGGAGTAGACCAAATAGTCGTTTTACTAATTATATTATCTACCATTCATCCTGTATTGCTACTCTTTAAGGCCGAAAACACTATAGGTGTTGTTTTGGATACCATTTTAACTACATAATTAAGCATGTAATTTGTAAAATTAAATGTCTAGTAGTTGGAGTTTAACACACTTGAACGATTTACTCTTGTGTTTGTCATAACTGACGCCAGGTAATTCACTTTTCAAATAAGATGACAAGAGCCAGCAGTATCATATGTTGGAACTGTGAAATGGCCAGCTCAACAATTTCAAAGGGACTTGGATTTTTGTCAAAGTGGAAAATTATGGTAATTGGATGTTTATTAAAGAATTTTATTTTTGGTTTCTTTCTATATTACCACCTTTAAAAAACATGTAAATTCTTTTGAGGTTGTCAAGTCTGTGGCGGTTGAGAATGATCATTCTTCTTGTGTCAATTGGAGGGAGAGAAGAGCAGCTGTTTTGATATGCCTCTTTGAAGGCCAAGAAGGTGAATTACGAGTTATTCTTACGAAGAGATCCATGAAAATGGCCTCTCACCCAGGTATAGATTTGCACCAAATTGATGATCCACGGTGGATGTTGACAGTTTGAGTGAAGAAGATTGATGTGAGTTTAATTCCATGTAGCAAACAGGGGATGTAGCATTGCCAGGTGGGAAAATGGAGGAAGGAGATGTAGATGACTCTGCTACTGCGTTGAGAGAAGCCATGGAAGAGATTGGCTTGGAGCCCAATCTGGTTCAAGTTGTTGCCACTTTACAGCCTTTTACCTTTCTTTTTCTTTTTCTTTTTTCTTTTTAATTGAAAACGGAAAGGGGTTACAAAGGGGTCCTCCCATTTTTTATCTTAATGGAAAAAAGAATAGAAAACTGGTTGAAAATGCTTCCAAACACATGTCCTAGCATGCAGCAATCATTTAGCTCATAAGTTGGAGTAGATATGAAGTTGACAGCTATAACCTGCTGATTCAAACAGGTGCTTGGTACTCCTGTTGGAGGTAAGGAATACAAAGACGAAGCTTTGCTAGGAGGGTGAAGGAAAACTTGCATGCACATATCTCATACCAGCAGTAGCTTCCCCGCGGTATGATTGATGATGTTTCATTACGAATTAAACATAAGCTCATACAAATCCAGCTTTAATATGTTAGATTAAGAATAAACTCAGAGTCTAACTAAACAAGTAATTAGATTATGATATCTGTTTTCCTTCTTCAAATTCTTATAGGATTATGTGGCCATTGTGTTCGACAGCTTTTGTGCTAATGTCGTGGTTGATGGGTGACTAGTAACCTTGGACTATGGGACATTGATGGTAAGTAATTGCTTCATGGGTGTAATCAGTTTGCTGCTATAATTCTGTTCCAGAGAGTTTATCTAGCTTATATTTAGAAATTTATATTATAGACTGAAAAGTTGGTAAAAATTAGGCATCAGCAACTTTAATTAGATTTTTTTTCAACCACACACACCCTTTAGATGTACTTAACGAAGTTGGTGAATACAGGATATGAGGATTATAACTGGTTGAGGCCTTTGAGCTACAGAGGTGCATATGTTTTTTTTGTTGGCCTTCTCTCCTATCAGCAAAGCCTGCTATGAAATGAAAATATCTCCAAGAAGGTTTTTCATCAAAATCCAATGGACATTTGTTCTTAATTTCTTTGGTTAATTTATGGGTAATTCTCCAGTATTAGTTAGTCTAACACATCTATTTCTTGGCTTTCAATGAATTCCTGAGTAGTGGCATTACGCTCCAACTGTGCCCAATTGTGCTTGTAGGAACCAAACTTGGTATGGATTAATTTTACTACTCGAAACATTTCAATCTTAACATGCCAATACAAGCCAATTTAAATTTAACCATGCAAGTTTGGATATGATCAGATGTACGGGGAGACAAGCAGTATTTGATTGATCATCTTGGCGCTACATCAATGATCTTGCAGTTGGCTGTTGTTTGGAAAGAGGATTGTCGACCAAAAGAGGGAGGAAAATTCATATGTTATTGAAATGAAGGGTGATTGAGATACAAAATGATATTTAGTGCAGATTTTTTTTTATGAGGACTCACAGCAGTTGCCTGTCTAGATTTTAGTCATTTCAAATTCATTGAGACCTGAATTATTAGTTTGATATATATATATATATATATATATATATATATATATATATTTTTTTTTTTTCTAAGTTTCTGGGTATACATGTAGTATTCCCAAATAGATCGAAGATATCTTCTTAACTTTGAGTTCATAATTCTTGTTTATTTTGCACTTTTGCAATATCCATTTATTAGCTTGTAGTATCATTTACTTGATATAATCATGAGGTGAACTGAAGAGGAGCCTATACTTGATATACATTTTGTGTAATTCAAATTTCACAATGAGCAGATTTTCTTGAAAGATTTGTTTTCTTCTCTTCAAATTTTCTTCACAGTGAGCAGATTGTCCGAATCCCATCAACATCTAGACCATAGATGCTGAAACTGCGATTTGTAAATGTCTTGAAATTTGCTTCAAGGAAAGTATGAGGGAAAAGGATTACGACTTCAATTAACCAGAATGGAAACAATTGCTAGGCATAGGTCACATGTCAGATTTATTGAATAGAAAAAATAACAGTACTAATAATATGTGATTCCATCCTTGTTATGTTCATTTTTCTAACAGATTGTTTGAAAAATATATGCTTTGTTGGACAATACTTTTTGGGATTTTTGCTTTTTAGCAAAAAAGTAAAGAGTATTATTAACAAACAACTTCAAACATAAAACATTTAAAAATTACTTTCGTTTTTTGCCTCGTTTGAAATCCCCTTTCCCCTTCCCTTTCCTTTGGAATTTTTTTTTAATGATTGAAAAATAAGATTGATGTGATATAAAGTTGAAATAATTTATATGGAAAAGTGAGAAAATTTTGTATTGTAGTGAGTTTTTTATTTAAAAAGTAATAAAAAAATGTTGATGTGATATAAAAAGTGAAAAAATTTAAGAATGTTTTGAAATTGATGTTTTTTGGGAGAAGTGAAAAGAAGGGGAGGGGAGGGGAAATGGGATTTCAAATGGTGCCAAATTTATGTCATATCAGAATATTTTTTCAGCAAAAAAAAGAAAACAAAAAAACATTATCTAAAAAGTTTTATCAAAATGAATTTAGCACCCTGAAAAATTCAAAAAAAGAAAAGAAAATAAAGTCTATATGGCGTGATCCTCATTTAATACATGAAAATCAGATTTTTGGTTGAGAGACCATACCACATAGACTTGGGGAATGGGGATGGTGAGTATAACTCAATTACTCAGGGCCAAAGGGTCTTTTTTTTGGCTTTTTTCATTTCTTATCATTTTCTTAGGGAAAAAAGAAAATTTTCATATCCAATCTACACGAAAAATTATCCAAAATGGATGGAAGAAATTATTTGGTATCGTTTTCAAATCTTAAAAATTTAATTGACAAAATTAGAAATCCAAAGAATTAAATTATAAAACCTCAAATCACACAGGTTATTTTGATCTTTTGATCTTATTTTTTGTCATATATTTTTGAACTTCTTAAAATTTTAATTACTATTTTTTTAAACTAAAAATAGTTTTAAGTTTTTACTATCTCAGTATCTATTATTTGTAAAATACAATAAATTAGAAAAATAAAATTATTTTAAAGATCATATACCACAACGATAAACTCTAATTAAATAAAATACTCCTCTATAGGATCACGTGACCTCCGACAAGTTCCCGTCCTGTTTGTGTTGTTTATGTATTAATCTAATAATCTATTATTTTATTCATTGCAATCGGCAAAGCAGAATGGCGACAGGGAAAATCAGCCGCCGGCGAGATCGAGCTGAGACCCTTGTGGAAGCAGCGCTTCTAGTCCTCAACACAGCGGACCCATTCGAGAAGGCGCAGCTCGGCGACTCAGTCGCTTCTCAGTGGCTCCAGGGGGCCATCACTCAGCCCTACGACCCGTCTCTGGCCCTCCCCGTCCCAGATCGCCCCGCCACGCTCTCCAACGTACGTGCACTTCAACTCCCTCAAATGCTTTCTTTGAATATCCTATCACTAATGATATAATAAATATATAATCATATTATAAGAATTCTAAAGCCCAAAAGCCACTGCCTCTTTACTCGAATATTCCGTATATATAATATTTTAAGATTTGGTGTTTTTTTTTTTTTTTGAAAGGAGATTTGGTGTTTTAATATTATTGTATCCAAGGATGTGAAAATGGGTATATCTTATGGCTATCTATCGATTCAGTCTTCCCATTGAAGCAAATTATCAAGATCGATCTCTGGCTTTTGGGTTGGATATCTATGTACTTTCAGCGTAAAACCATTTCCGAAAATTGTTTTCTCCAATTTTAGATATTTGGGGCAACTGAAAATAGTAGATATAATAGTCTTTCATGTAGATAAAATAGTCTTATATTTTCCAGGCACCCAAATTATATAATTTTTTTATAAGTAAATCAATTTTTTAAAGCACATAGGTCACAACCCATGTACACAAAAGAATATACAAAAGAAACACCCACTTAAAGAGAGGGAAAGGAACCATCCATCTATAGAGTTTTGAACAATATATCTTTTAATGCTATCACCGTTCTCAGAGTTTTCAAAACTTCGAAAATTTCGTTCTCTCCAGATACACCATATCACGCAATGGGGAGCCATCCACTAAGCTTCTAAGTTACGATGACTACCAAACTAGCCAATAACTCCACCACCCTATTGGGCATTACCCACCCTTCCTCGAAAACACAAAACTGATACCCACAATTCTCTAGCAATTCCGCAATGGTGCAAAAGATGATCGATGGATTCCACATTGTTCTTGGACATGTAACACCAATCTATCACTATTATGTGCCTCTGTCTTAGATTATACAAGTTTGGTATCCTCCCTAATGCTGCTGTCCATACAAAGAAAGCTATTCTTGTAAGTAGGGGTGTAAACGAGCCGATCTTGAGCGAGTATTCCTCGTTCGAGCTCGGCTCGTTTTTTTTTTTTGTTTGGCTCGAGCTCGAGCTCGAACTCGGGACGAGCCTATATTTTGTGTTCGAGCTCGGCTCGCCAGGGTGAGATTCATGTGCGAGATCGAACTCGAGTTCGAGTATTTTGGCCGAGCTCGAACTCGGGTACTCGGCTCGAGCTCGGCTCAAGTAGAATTATTTAATTTAATGGTCGCAATCAAAAAATAAACAAATTTTATTAATGATAATTTTACCAAATTTAATACATATATAATCAACTAAACTTACAATCAAAATTTAAACAAATACAAATCAAATTAATATACAATCAAAGAAACGAAAGACCAGGGTAACAATGATACCACGATCAAGTATCTTGAGTCGCTTGTGAAAAGTGTATAGACTTACTGCAATGCCCGGTACAAAAAGCTTAAGAGGCAAAAGATGCACCTTCAGAAAAGAAGCAGCAGGAGAGAGAGAGAGAGAGAGAGAGAGAGAGAGAGAGAGAGAGAGAGAGAGAGAGAGAGAGAGAGAGAGAGAGAGAGAGAGAGAGAGAGAGAGAGAGAAGGAGCATTTGTCATACAAATGGGGCCTGTTTCAGTGGTTCGATCTGGTCATTCTTGGTCGATCTGGTGGGGGTGACGGTGGAAGGTTGAAGGTTGAAGAAAGAAAAGAAAATAAGAAGTAATGAAGCTGTGAGGGAGAACTGAGAAGAAAGAAAGGAGACATGAAAAGTGTTTTTTTTTTTTTTTTAATTTTATTTTATTTTGTTTCTGAACGATTTTGGAAGAAGAGATTTGCAATTTATCCCCTCCACGCGTGTGTAGATTAAATCGGCCATATATGTAATATTGACCGTTCAATACAATTACTTATTGCAAGATTTAATTTAATTCGTTTGATCATATCAGTGAGAGTGAGCTCATGACTATTCGAAACACCATAACAAATCTATTGTAAAACATGCATTACAGCTGTAAAACACTTTAAAAAAAATGGACGGTTAAGATTTCACTCAAATAATTGGACGGCCAAATGTTTCTCAAAAAATGTGTTTTTAATATGTAGGTTGCAGATTTTGGTCAGTCAAATCGCGTGAAAATAGGGATTCAAATTTATTTTCCAATATGCGTCTATGTAGATGAAATCAATCCCATTTGCGATCCTAATCGTTCATCATAATTTTAGAAAACCAGATTAATATAATTCGTTGGATTAGATCAGTGAAAGTAGGCTCATCGAGACAAGGAACACCATATAACTCTCACTTATAAATATGTGTTACAGCTGTAAGCCATGTTCTCCATCCAACGACTATAATTTAATCAAGGAAAATCGAATGGTTGAGATTTCATAGAATAAGGTCAATTTTTCGAGAAAAAAAAACGCTGTCAGCGCATCGTTTCGCGTGTATGCGTTTTGAAAGTTGTATTTTTTGATTTTGAAAGATTATCATCTGTATGTGCGTCTCACCGTCTACAGTGGGATCTACTCTCAAAACGATATCCTAACTGTTGATTTAAATTTGCCTTTTGATGATTCAATCTAAGTCTTTGGATCTGATCAATGATAGTGAGCTCATAAATATGCAGAACACTATATAATTATCACGTAAAAATCAAAGGTCACCATTAATACATTAAATTTGTATTTATTATGATTAGTACAATTTTCGGGAAATGTTTTTAATGCAATTCAATAATAAATTTTTATGTTTAGGTTTAAATTCATGCGATTTTTGAAAAAATTAAAATAATGTTTGAAATTTTAATGCTGTGTGACTTTTGGAAAGAATTTTTTTTACAAAACCAAGGGGCTAATTATACGGAAATTTGCAAGAAATTTGATTGCAATTTAATGCAAAGTTTGAATTTTGAAAAATTTAAATTAAATTGTTTTATTAAAAAAAAATATTTTACCTTTACATTTTGTCTTGAAATTTAAAAAATTCAAGAATTAACGAAATCATGTAACTATGAGAAAAGAATTTTCACAATCATGACAAAAAAAATCACAAAAAAAAATATATCTTAAGGATAATTAAGGAAAGTTCCATTGTAAAATATTTAATTTTTTAAAAATAATTAAATTTTAGTTTATTATGTTAATTTGGTCAATCTCATTCTCATATTTGTATTGGTCAAGATCCTATATAATTCTAAGATTCCATTTTAATATCAAATAATATTTGAAATCAATAATGCATTAAATTTTTATTTATTTTGATTTAAGCGATTTTAGGGGAATGTGTTTAATGCAATTAAATAATAGAGTTTTAGGTTTAGGTCGTTAATTAATGTGATTTTTGAAAGAAATTATAATATTTTTTATAAATTTTAATACCCTAGGCCTGTGACTTTTGGAGGGAAGATTTTTACACGATTAAAGGCTAGCAGATTATAAGAGATATTTGAGTGAAACTTAATGCAAAATTTGTATTAAAAAAATTAGACTTAAATTGTTTCATTAAATGAATTTTCCTTTCCCTTTTGGTTTTGTCTTACGATTTAAAAATAATTATTTTTTTTAAAAAAAAATCATCGAGAGAGATCATGCAAGTAGGAGAAATAGAATTTTTAAAAAAAAATACATTTCTCTTTTGGATAATTAAGGAAAGTTTGATTATAAAATCTTTAATTAAAAATTTGAAATTTTATTTGAAAGAAGGAAAACTTAATTTGTTACGTGGATTTGATCAATCCATGCAATTTGGCAATTTCCATTATTTGCATTTACCAAATCTTTTATAATTCTAAGATTCCAATTTAATATCAAATAATATTTGAAATCAATTATGCATTAAATTTGTATTTAATTTCTTATGAACTTGGACTTTTAATGATAAAATACATTTATTTTCCTTATCAAGTGATCCAATTGGTTGAATTGTGTTTGATTATGTTACTTTGAGCACATACTTAATTGTTTAATATGCATAGTTTCCTTTATGATTACATGACATATACTTATAATAATGTGATTATATGAATTCAAACTTATAGCTTATTTTTTAAGTATATATTTATGAATTATGATACAACAATTCATAATCTAGATACTTACATACTTAATATAGATATAATGATTGTATCATATTATATGATCTAGATCAAATAAAAATGTATTATCATTTGATCTTTGATCTTAAAATTTGAGGTAACGATTCAAGTATATAATGATGAAAAATTGTAACAATAGTCAATATAAATATTAACTAACATATATTTAGTTAAATAACATTAAAAATTATAATTATGATATAATCATATGGTCCTATATATCTAATGATAATATTTTTTTGTATTCTAATGATCATAATACTTAGATAATTTAATTTAATTTTATTTTATTTTTTGATTATATGAACCACATTATCATTGTGTATGAATAATATTATTACGTGTCGGAATTGTGATTATATCATATAATTAATGTGAATTCATACTTACGTATGTAATCTATATACTTTATTATTGTATCTAAGTATCTAGATATTTAATCATTGTATTAGTATGAAGTTCTATACTTCTATGACATTATGTGGCTATAATTTATACTTGTGCCTAATTTTTCTCTGTGTTTGTGTGTGTATGTAATATTTTTTAAATTATGATCTAAGCACTATCATATGATCTTAAACAAAAAAGTATTATCATTTGATTTTTGGCACTAAAAAAATTGAAACAATAGTCAATATAAATACTAATTAACTTATATTAAGTTAAAACATTAACAATGATAATTATTATATTATCATATTATTCATATGGTCCTAAATATATAATGATAACACTTCTTCTTCTTTTTTAGATCATATCTAACAGTTATATAGCATAAAAAGTCTATTGATCATATTAATTAAATCATATCTAACAGTTATATAGCATAATGTTATATCATATAATCTAAATTATAATGATAATACCTAGCTAACTTGTGATTATAATTAATATATTGGTGATTTCAATCCCAATAACTTAATTTGGGATTATAGGAATCACATTGTCATTATATATTAATAATATGATTAAGTTTCAGAAGTGTCACTATATCATATGATTAATGTGAATTCATACTTACGTATGTAATTTATATACCTAGTCATTGTATTTAAATGCTACTAATAATTATGCTTAATCAGTGTATCAGTGTATGAGTATATCTAAGTATCTAAATACTTAACAATTATATTAGTATGAATTTGTATACTTATATGACACTATGTACTTATAATTTATACTTATAACTTAATTTATAATTATATATGTATATATATATTTATGATTATGAATTATGAATCATATGATTCATATCATATCCTTGATTTATGAGATTATCTATGAATCTATGATAAGTAATTAAGTACGATCATTATGAGTCATAAATCATAATTCATAACTATCTATTAATAATACTAATATCATATAATCATACGATATAAGTATTATCATATAATAACATATTTAATATATTAACATGATCTAACAATCCGTATGATCTTAGATCTTGAATTAAGTAATGTAATGATTATTAAATATTAAATGATAATATTTGTAACATATAATAAAGTGATTACATGTCATATGCCAAAATTTTATATTATTATATGATCATATAGTTCTATAATCCTATTATATTACATGAATAACATGATTAAGTATCTGGATTATCATTATATCATATGATTAACAATTAAGTATTGATACTGATATACACATAACCAATTAATATATACTGACTAATGACTATTGTTATTTGTTACTTAATTTATACTTACATATAGTATATTGTTTATTAATATATTATATGATAAAAATAAGCTATATATTAACAAATTAATATATATATATATATATACGAGTCGAGCCTTAATGAACGAGTCGATCCTTATACGAGCGAGTTCACGAGCTTTAATCGAGTCGAGCCGAGTTTATACGAGTTTTGCATCATTTAATAATCAAGCCTAATTTCGTGTTCACGAGTAGCTCATTTAATAATCGATTCGAGCACGAGTCGAGTTTATTCGAGCCGATCTCGAGTAAGCTCACGAGTAGCTCAGCTCGTTTACACCCCTACTTGTAAGCGCCTTATTTTTTCATATGCTCTTCCAAGGGAAAGAAAAACAGCAGGGGGCTTGGCGCATGATAGAACACGCCGAAAGATATATGCCCATCTCCTCTGTTCAACATGATAGAGTACAAGAGGTTGAAGAAAGAGGGTGACCATCTGTAACTCCAAATCATGTACGGGTCTGGTAAAGGTGATAATCCATTGACAGATGTTCGCCACCACCATATGGCCTGCCACTGAGGCCTTCTTAAAGCTGTCAATCCTATATAACACTAGGAAAGCTTCTTTCAGGGTCTGATCTCCATACCAGACATCATACAAAATCGAATATTAAGCCTATATATCTCCCACCTCATATCTAACAAATCTAGAAAAATCTCTCTATTCCCTCCTAATGTTTTTTCCACACACCCACCCCATAGGACCCATGCATTTAAAAGTATATAAATAAAAGAATCTCTCAACAAAAAGAGGCACATCAAGACTTGCTATTTTAATGTAGAGCATTTGGAGAGAAATGAATTGTCGACTCTTTGAGGATAGCGAGACCAATGTGTTGTTCCTTAAATCCTCATTTTTGAAATCTCTTTTGGATTGAGTTATTGTATATATTCCCAATTTTCTGTCAGGGACTCTAGTATATCTGATTTGTTTTATTGATTGTAGTAGCAGTTAAGGCCTCAACTCTCTTGTTTACTCTTCCTGTACGAGGGATCTGCCTTTGTTTTTTTTAATAAAATAATTATTCATAAAGAAAAAGGTATCTCTCAACAAAAAGGCAGAAAGTTTGAAAGTTTGCAACTTTCTTTCATATGATACAAAATAAAATGATATTTTATCCTTTGTTCTCTTATTTGTTTTCATTTAAAAGCTTGTGGAGATCTCCATCATTATTCTTCTATGTTCCACTTCATTCTCTTTAAGATTGCTAGTGATTATATAATACAATATAACAAAATCATAGGAATTTTAAATTAAAACCAGTCAAGCTGAGATACAAAAATTTCGTTGTTTTTAAGGAGATTGAAACCTTTTGCGGTTATCGAAACCCTAAAACCAGTAGTAGACATTGTCTTTTGACTTGTCCCATCAGGATACAACAGTTTAATTGTTTGTCGAATGACTTAAAGTAATTTTACAATAAAATAATAATTGGGTTCAAACCTCCATTAAAGATGCATATTTCTTTCCTGAAACATTCTCAAGTATATTAATTTATGATCTATAAATGACTTGGTGTGTCTATACATTACATTGAGAGATGATACAAGTGGGTATATTTATATTCTTATTGGACTCTTCCAAATAATTAAGAACCATGACCATTTTGCAAAAATAATAAGTTCATTATTCACATGGTGGAAGGTTTTAAAGTTGATTGGGAGTTAATGTTGATTCAACCGCTAACTCTCAATTAAAAATTGAAATTCGCACAACTATTCATATAATTTTTACCATATTAAAAAATCTGATTAATAGACATTTATAACACTAAAATGTACTTGCATATCCCATGCCCATTTGCTACTTTATGCTAACTGTTCAATGAAATACATCAATGAATCTTTTGTGCAGGTTAAGTTGGTGTCACCGAGTCTCATGCCGAAGCTTGGAAAAGCAGGTAGCTTGCAGAGTAGGCAGGCCATTGTGCATAGTCTTGTGCACACTGAGAGCTGGGCTATTGACTTGTCTTGGGTACTTTTTCTTTAACTTGTCTCCTTATGAGGTTATATTAAGGGAGTTCTTTTATATAACACTTCCTTTTTGGAGTGTCCTTAAACTGTTTTTGCATAACCCAGAAGTGTAGTACTACACAAATTATGTATAGAAGAAACTTTGAAGGGTAAACACATGGAGAAGCATCCAAGTTTGGATTTTGATAACACATTTTGAGACACCAACTTACACAAAAATAATTAAATCTACTTTGGACCCAACAAATACGAGATTAATCACTCACTTCTATTGTTATTATCCAATATGGAATTCTATGGTATCTGAAACTCTAATATATTGAAAACATAGCTTTTGAAAATACACTTGCAAACTCTTTTTTCTTTTTTTTTTTTTCTTTTTTCCTTCTCCTTCTTCATATTCATTTTGTTTTTACATGTCAAAACTGAATGTGAGGCAACCGCCCCTCATTTATTCATATACATGTTCATGTACGTCGTCTATTCTCTTGTAGATGCATTAATTTCTTATTGTATCTATCTCTTGTGTTGTCTCTTATATATCTGTCATGTAAATCTGTAATTTTATAGGATATAATAGCTCGCTTTGGTAAGCAAGCTGCAATGCCAAGAGACTTCTTCACCGATTTTGTTAAGGTGGCTAAGGATAAGGGCCGACACTTCACTCTCCTTGCAGAACGGTTAGAGCTGCTGGGTTCTTTTTATGGAGCATTACCAGCTCACGACGGCCTCTAGGACTCTGCTACTGGTACTTCCAATGATCTCTTAGCACATCTGGCAGTTGAGCATTGTGTGTCCATGAGGTGTTTTTTCCTTACCAACTTTCTTAATTTAAAATGAATTCATTTGGACCAACATGGTTTAAATTTTTCATTACAACATATATGACTTTTGAGTCATCACTTGGTGGAGTCAAGCTATATCTTTCGTTCAGAAGGATCTAGTTTTCACAAATTTAGTTTCTAATTAATGAACTTAGGCTATCAGTATTGCTATTTAAAGCATATGGAAATTGATTTTTTTTTTTTTTTTTTTCACACATACATCTGCTGGTAAAAACCCATTGTCCTGATTGCAGGCATTGAAGAAATGGAGCCATAGTTACAAATCATGCAACTTGGTTCAGGATTTTTGACCCACACTTCTACTTGACAGACTGAGACTTCCACTATTGCACAAAAAAATAGCCCTCCATGATACTTAATAAACATAAAATTACTAGCTTTTTTATTCATAAATATGCTAAACAAAAGCAACTTTTTGTCAAAAAAAAAAAAAATAAAAATTACATAATAAGACTTTAAACGAACTCAGAAAGGGTGTAGCCCAAGTGGATGGGAAGTACACAAGAGGCATGCAAAAACCCAATTTGTAATTTTTTGCAGAAAATATTAGTTTTCATGCGACAAAGCAGTTGAGTTTTTAATTCTTCCTCCTAAGACTTGGATTAGACTTCTTTCTTCAGGGGGTGTGTGTACCACTTTGATACAAATTCCCTCGCCTACATAAAATGGTTCATGTCAAGACAAGTCAATGAAATCTATCCCACCTACTAAGAATCATTGATAGAATCCTCTTTCTTTATATTTTTCAATGTAAAACAAAGACCATAGGATTGATTGTAGGAGACACGTTTTTTGTCAATATTGACCGTGGTTCTCTTAGACTTCTACCCTTGACCTTGGGGTGTGTCCGGAGCAGTCAATAATCTTCTCTAGACCATCTTATCCATCTTATTCTTATAATGTCCCCCATAAGTTGCCACCTCTGACTTCTCATGAAAGCAATTTTAGTCTTTATCCCTTTCTCACGATCCTAACTTACATTATAGTCATGTAGATTATTGAATGTTTAGTAGTCTTGGCCCTACACATTTTCTTTTAATTTGACAAGTACCCATCAACTACACAAAAACATTGTTAAACCATCAGATATATATTGGGCATCAGTAATAATCTCGAATGCGGTATTGTATTCTCTTTACCTATCTTCCAAGATCCACAAGACAGAAAAAGGCACCATAAACAGAAAGAACATTGCTCAAATCTAATTACCATTAACATACCTTGCGAATTTGACTATTGGGAAGATCTTCGAAAGAATCTGACTGCTTCAAGTGAGATCTAGTATCTGGTGAAACTATGGGAGAAGCTTTTAGCGTGGTTTGAGGTGATGCAGGTGCCTTCTCTTCAGATGAAGAGACTTTTGAAGATCCTTTTCCTGCCTTAATTGCAGCTAAAACATCCCCCTTCAGCAGCGTACCATGAGAACTGGATGCCTTTAATGTTGATGAATCCAATCCATATTCTGTAATTAGTAACTTTGCAGATGGACTGATCCTTGCAACACTTGTTTTTTGAGCTTTAGCTTCATTTTTTGTTATTTCCTCTTTGATTCCGAAACCACTGCTAGCACTATTTTTTACTGTTCCAATATCAGCTGGATCCTCAACCTTGAAAACAACGGGCGAAGTGTTTTCATATGGTGCAAGTGGCTAGAATTCTAATAAATTGTTTAAGGGATAAAATTTCCATAAAGTAACAGTGCTGGAAGAAACTATAACCACTAATCAATTAATAGCACCTTGTACATTAATTTTCTCTTTTAAGGCAACAAGATAAATTAAAACTTAGATCACAACAATCTCAGCCCTTACAGGTACAGACTGCAACAATTCGCACCCTTACAGGTGCCTTACTGCCAAGCTATAATACCTTAGCTGCAAGTTGCTAAGGTGAAAAGCAAGTTATACAACTATACAAGCATTAACACTTACTGTTACTGCAATAGGTTGTCTCACAGCTACATCCTTTGAACCTTCAGGTGCTAGTATCTACAGCCAACATTCCACTTTAAATGTAAGCAAAAGTGTAAAAAGAAACCTATAAAGAGCTTCATCAATAACAATTCCGGAATTTTTTCATCAAGAAGAAAAAACTGGAACTACCATTAGTACCAAATGTTGTAAATTCAAGGTTGAAGCCATGATTATTTATATTTCAACTTGATTAAAATCACTATTATGGACACATAGAATCTAGGTCTAACAACATTGTCAATGTCCTCCTCACATTGAGTAGACATGCAAAGAAGTAATAAACATGTTGGTGATCTAGACTACAAGTAAATAAATATCATGTTAAGACACGAGCTATGTCACTTTCATATTTAGTGTCACCTCTACAACTACAAACCTAGGATAAGGAAAGAATATTACCCACTCTTCAAGACATTCAAATTCAAGGGTAGCTTTGTCTGTCTCTATCTCACATATTACGTCACCCACTTCTATCTGTCAGTTTGAGTAAATGATCAAAAGACGTTTAATGCAACATTAAGCATTGAAAAAAATGACCTTGTCTCTCTCCACCAAATCAGAAGCAAAAAGTAGTTACACTGGCAGATTTAAGACCTTATATCAAACACAACTGACCTTGTCTCCTTTCTTTCTCCACTTCGCAACGTTTCCTTGATTCTTTGTATACATATAAAAGCAACATTAAGCATCTACCAGAGGAAGAAAACTTTGCCCAATAATCTGAGCAGAAAATGATATACAATCTTCCTTACCATAGTTGGGGCCGGGATAATGCTGGCATGTTAAGAACAACATGAGGGATAATGCTGGCACCTTGTCCTTATGTTTCACATTCAGATTTGAGGATTTGTCCTCTCTGACCTCAGATCCACCTGCCATAGTAGCAGTGACATTTTGGATATCATCTGGATCCTCAACCTAGTAACCCACAAAACTTAGTTTTTACAACAATTTAAGTATCTGAATGGTAAATACTGAAACAAAGAAAGACATTGAAACCTTAGTGTCACATATTAAGAATTGAGGTCAACACCATTTTTAACGAAAAAAAAAAAAAAAAAGTTTCTAGAAGATATTTGATAAAAAAACAGATTTTAAAATATATCAGATACTGTAAAAGCATAGTACTTGAACAATCTTTAGCTTTTGCATATAAATTAATAAAATAAGTTCTAATTGTAGCCTAAAACTAAAATAAGAAAGGAGGAGGAGAGACAAAAGAATTTTGAACTAACAGAATTCAAAATAATTATAATTTTCCCAAAATGTTTTCCAATATCTTTACAAAATGAAATATGTCCCCTACATTGAAATCAACGGTAGATGGCTTTCCATGAAAACAAAAGGAAACCATTGATAAAGGATTATCATAGCTTACCGTTATTGCAATAGGTTGTCCAACAGGTACATCCTTTGAACCTTCAGGTACCAAAATCTTAGCCAGAAATCTGCAGAATTTAACCCGTACAAGAACCAATGCATAAAGCATTTTAGGATGGATCAGATTTTGCTATCTTTAAGTAGTTCTAATCAACATATTGTAGTTGGAAAAAAAAAAACGATAGAAGGATAAAAGGGATATAGAGGAAAGTGTTTGCAAAATAAATGAAGGGAAAGATGACTAATCAATAAAGAAAACATTCTTCTTGTCAATGCCAAATCAAACATCTGATGTGAAGACTGGTACTACACAATGTCTTTCTCCAATGACTGGTGTGCAACATAGAAAATAAACATTACCCCTCTTCAAGACAATCAAACTCAAGAGTAGCTTTGTCAGTCTCCATTTTGCATAGTACATCACCCACCTCTATCTGTTAGATTAAATCAACGGTCAGGATGACACAAATTCACTAATGAAGTTAACAAATTGATCCCCACTACATCAAGAGGAAGGATTTATTTTTCAACAGTTATCTTTAAGAACATTAAGCTGAACATAACTTAGCTTTAAACTCTAAGAATTATATGAAACTTTTGGTATAACTGACCTTATCTCCTTCTTTCTTCCTCCATTTCACAATATTACCTTGATTCTGCATGAAAGAGTGACAATTAGGATCACAAAATTTCTTGGAAGAAAGAAAGAAAGAAAAATACGATGAAAAGTATGAATAACATTTAAAATCAATTCCTTCTCGCATATTTTTTTGCATGTCTTACCATTGTAGGAGGCAGAGCTGGCATATGGAGTATTGTATGTGGTGGATCTGCAGTAAAAGTCCACTTGGTGATAAAAGTCATAATTAATGATAAAACACACGATTAAGTATGTACAGCAGATATATTTCATCATTTTATCAAAACCTGTAAAACTGTACCACAAGAAGTAAAAACTATACAGTAAAAGTAAAAGTAAATGGAGTGCAACTGTACAAAATTGTGGAAACAACTTCTACATTACCTCGTAATTAAGAAATAAACTTATCATTAAATATATGAAGAAAAAAAATACATCATTGTACTTGGAAGTAATGTCCACTGGGAGAAGTGTAAACCACAAATTTCATGTTCTTAAAATATATAGAGCATTAAGGCATAATTTGCTGTTGATAATTTGTATAGAGATAATAGCTTCACCAAAGAAAGGCTTTCACTAATATGCAGTACTCTATATTGGTTGTAACAGTAATCACTTGTATCTGGAGATGTATAACAGATAGGGCTGTAGGAGCTTATAAAATGCCGAAAGTAAACCACCTGAAAAATAAGAAACTCTTGAACATCAACTTATTGTCTTAAACTAAGGCAACCTAGCCTATAATAAATGACATAGAAGTTAGAAGATCAAAATATAATCCTACTATAAACTTTAGGCACAATCTCCATTTAATTGAAAATTCTATTTGAATTAATGAGCAAAAAGTCCAGTCAAACTGGAGCACAAAGTGAAATGCATCCCAAAAATTGTGCACATCTAAACTCTGAAGGGTGAACCAATCTAATATCTCATTGTGTTTTTATTTCAATCTAATCTAATTAAACAACATTAGGAATTGATATTTAGAGTGGAATCATTCAACTGCCAGATCTTTTAATTGATTATTTGAAGACAAAATGACATATTCGAAGCTTTTGTGTAATAGAGAATTGAACCAAATGAATACCAATAATTACAATGATTTGAGCCTCCCCACAATATTTAATCCAATATCACTTGGTGCCAGTTTTTTCTCTGCTTACACAATGGAAAATGAAATACCCTGGTACATCATTTCATCAACTCTGTTTATGCAAAACCGTGTATGATTAGAAATGAAGAAAAAAAGAAGTAATTCACTTATTTCTCCTAATTTTTGAAGAATCTTGTATACAGTAAATTTTTTATGAATATGAGAGAAGAAAGCAAGAAAATAGATAATCACCTCTAAGTATTGAGGAAGTGAGATGATTTATCCAAGCATATGCATTTAATCTGAATTCAGAAACCCAAAGGAGCAAAAGAAAAAATAGCTCAAAAATAATAATGCAAATAAAAATCGTTCTAAGAAAAGAAGCACTTTGATCCAAATAGACATTTAAACTCTACATAGAACGCAAAAATGAAAGGAACCCCTCCAAATGAGACATCTACTAAAGTGAAAATCACTCACCTATATTTGTAGATGAAAAACAGATTGTGTTGTTAGGAGTTCCAACAGAGCCAAAAATAAACCACCTGAAATATGAGAAGCCCTTGAATTTTTTGTATGCTATAAGCATTAACATCAACCTATTGTCTTAAACTAAGGCAACCAACATATAAAAGTTAGAAGAAAAATGATAATATAATGTTTAGGAACAATTTCCACTTAATTAGTTGAATTAAAGGTGAGAGATATCTGGTCAAGTTGGAGCATAAACTGCAATGCATGCCTAAAATCATGCAAATGTAAACTCTAAAGGGCTGAGCCAATACAATATATCACTCTTCTTTTATTTCAAACTAAGCTAATTAACCAATAATAGGCATTGATATTTAGAATGGAATTATTCGGGTGCCAAATCTTTGAATTGATTATTTTTAGATAGAGTGACACATGGGAAGCTTATTTGTAACAAAGAATTGAGCCAAATTATGAACACCCGTGTGGAAAGGTAGTTCCTACAGTGCTGTTGCCAGATAGGATTTCCTGCACAATATTTGCTCGAGTT
Source organism: Alnus glutinosa (assembly GCF_958979055.1). Classification (NCBI taxonomy): domain Eukaryota; kingdom Viridiplantae; phylum Streptophyta; class Magnoliopsida; order Fagales; family Betulaceae; genus Alnus; species Alnus glutinosa. The sequence goes on from NC_084895.1 coordinate 14,023,747, forward strand.
TCACCAAGTGCCAATTTTCACTCTACTAACACAATGAGAAATAAAGTACCCATAATACATTACCACATCAACTCTATTTGTTCAAAACTATATATCCTTAGAAATGAAGAAATGAAATAAAAAAAAAAAAAAAAAAAAAACTAAATATTGCTCCTAATACGTGAAAAATCATGTATGTAGGGCCCATATTTTGAAAATGCTCTAAATCTCTGTCCCTTGTTCTTCTATGAATTATTCAAATAAATGATGAGTAATCATATCATATCATATATATATATAAAAGCCGAGTTCTTCCTTAGAATGTCATAGAATAGTGATACGTGGCATGAACTCATATTTTTTAGTGACTAAACCGGTAATTTAAGTATTGAACCGGTTTTTTAAATAAAATTGAACCGGTCTATTTAATCTCTCTCTCTATTAATGATACAAGTAACCCCTCTCTCTCAATTAATGATTTAAGTAGGACTCTTTGGTATTTTTATATTTTTGGTTGAAATCTAAATATGTTTCCATTTTGTTTGTGAAATTTGTGGTTGAGCAATTCTTTATTTGAATGTTTATGAGATTTTTTTTTTTTGTTCATTAATTTGCTTTTTTGAATATTCAGAATTATATAGGATTGAAATATTATAGGTATCATATCGACATTAAAAAAAAATTCCTGCTAATTTTCTATTTTATATTTTGATAATCAAAATTGTAGTTTTTTTCTTGCTATTTTTCTTCTTTATACTTATTTTCATTCTAAACTACACCTATGAGAACAAAGATTTTAACATGTTTTAATTTATATGAATTAAACTAAAAATAAGGGTCTTATGTTTTAATTCATTTAAATGTTTTATGAGATATTTGTTTTTCTTTTCTGTGATTTTTACGATTTTCACTTATTTTTTGTAAGTGTTATTCTGCTTTTGAAAGTCAAAAAAGGCAAAAAATTTCTTTGATTATTGTGCACAAAATGAATATAAATGTTTTTAAAACACTAAAGAGTTAATTAAACATTAAATTTGAAATGTTTTTTTTTTTTTTTTTTTTTTTAATGTTCAAAATTATATGGATTTTATTTTTATTGAAACATATCATATATCATATATATATATATATAAGCCAAGTTCCAACTTAGAGTTGGCCTAGAATTAGGACACGTGGCATGAATCCATACTTTTTAAACATCGAATCGGTCATTTGAGTAAAAAACTGATAATGTATTTTAAGTAAAATAAACGGTGCATTTAATATGACTAATTAACTCTCTTATATTGAATAAAAAATGAATAGAAACGTCAATTTTTTTTTTTCATTAAATTCTCACTAATTTCTACCTCTTTCTCTTCCTTTAAGTAAAACTGAAAAAAGAAAAAGAAAAAGAAAAGTAAAATTGAACTGCTCCATGTATTTCAAGTGAAATAAACAGTGCGTTTAATATTCCTAATCAAATATCTTCCATTGAATACAAAATGAATAGAAACATCTAATTTTATTGTCATTAAATTCTCACTAATTTCTACATCTCTCTCTCTTCCTTTAAGTAAAATCTTTTACTCAAACACCGCTTCCCCTCCCACTAAATGTCTGTTACAAACTAAACTTCAAAGAGTCAAATGTCAGTTTTTTTTCTTTGGGAAATGTCAAAAGTCACTTATTTTTTATGTTTTAATTCATTTAAATGTTTTATGGGATATTTGTTTTTCTTTTTTGTGATTTTTATGATTTTCACTTATTTTTTGTAAGTGTTATTCTGCTTTTGAAAGCCAAAAAAGGCAAAAAATTTCTTTGATTATTGTGCACAAAAGGAATATAAATGTTTTTAAAACACTAAAGAGTTGACTAGGCATTAAATTTGAAATGCTTTTTTTTTTTTTTTTTTTTTTTTTTTTTTTTTTTTATGTTCAAAATTATATGGATTTTATTTTTATTGAAACATATTATATATATATATATATATATATATATATATATATATATATATATATATATATATAAGCCAAGCTCCAACTTAGAGTTTCCTAGAATTAGGACACGTGGCATGAATTCATAATTTTTAAACATCGAATCGGTCATTTGAGTAAAAAACTAATAATTTAAGAAAAACTAAACCAGTCTGTGTATTTTAAGTAAAATAAACGGTGCATTTAATATGACTAATTAACTCTCTTATATTGAATAAAAAATGAATAGAAACGTCAAATTTTTTTTGTCATTAAATTCTCACTAATTTCTACCTCTTTCTCTTCCTTTAAGTAAAACTGAAAAAAAAAAAAAAAAAAAGTAAAATTGAACTGCTCCATGTATTTCAAGTGAAATAAATAGTGCGTTTAATATTCCTAATCAAATATCTTCCATTGAATAGAAAATGAATAGAAACATCTAATTTTGTTGTCATTAAATTCTCACTAATTTCTACATCTCTCTCTCTCTTTCTCTCTCTCTCTCTCTCTCTCTCTCTCTCTCTCTCTCTCTCTCTCTCTCTCTCTCTCTTCCTTTAAGTAAAATCTTTTACTCAAACACCGCTTCCCCTCCCATTAAATGTCTGTTACAAACTAAACTTCAAAGAGTCAAATGTCAGTTTTTTTTTTCTTTAGGAAATGTCAAAAGTCACTCCAATATTTATCGCTTTCTCAAATAAATATATTGAGAAGTAATGGTTTGTGGCTATGCAAAATTGCAATGTTGTTTACATTACCGGAGAGTGCTGCTCAAAGCAAAGAGAGCAAATTTTTTGCTATTGTTAGAACATTTTTGTTTGTAATACTGCTATAACCTTTGTTTTTTTAGTTTGCCTTTTAAGTTTGTCGGGGCTGTGTTCATTAGAATTGTAAATAATATGTTTGTATTTATTTTATGTGCTTCTGTCTTTCTGATTTGATTTTCTATCCTTATTTTTGCATTGATAATTTATACTATTTTTTTTTTTATTTCTGTTGAAAAAGTAGTTTCTTTTACGCTATATATAAGAATGATGGTTAAATTAAAAAATATCTATTTGACCGTAGTTTATTTCTATACCTATAAATTTCTTTGAAACTGGAAAAAGTATATAAAAAAATAGTTATTTTCTATTATATTATGTTTATTTAGTAGTTTTTTTTTTATTACTTTGAGTAATACAGAAAAGATAACACTATTATATTATATTAGTATTTTTCAGTTTTCATTTTTTATCTATATTTTCTATGCTTCTCTTCTTCCATTTTTATTTTTATTTTTATTATGAAACTAAATTATAAGGAAGAATCGCGCGCATAGCACGGGTTACGAGCTTGTATATATATAAAAGTCGAGTTCTTCCTTAGAATGGCATAGAATGGTGACACATGGCATGAATCCATACTTTTTAGTAATTAAACCGGTCCTTTAAGTACTGAACCGATATTTTAAATAAAATTGAACCGGCCTATTTAATCTCTCTCTCTATTAATGATACAATTAGTCTCTCTCTCAATTAATGATACAATTAAAGGTGTTTCTTTAGTATTTTATATTTTTGATTGAAATCTAAATATGTTTCCATTTTGTTTGTGAAATTTTTGGTTGAACAATTCTTCATTTGAATGTTTATGAGATTTTTTTTTTTTTTTTTTTTTTTTTTTTTTTTTTTTTTTTTTTCGTTTATTTGCATTTTCGAATGTTCAGAATTATATAGGATTGAAATATAATAGGTATCGCATCGACAATAATAAAAATTCATGCTAATTTTCTATTTTATGCTTTGATAATCAAAATCATGGTTTTCTTCTTGATATTTTTCTTCTTCATACTTATTTTTATTCTAAACTACACCTATGGGAACAAAGATTTTAACATATTTTAATTTATATGAATTAAACTAAAAATAAGGGTTTTATATTTTAATTCGTTTGAATTTTTTCTTTACACTTCTTTCCATTTTAAACTACACATATGAGAATATTTTAAATGTTTTAATTTATATGGTTTAAAACTAAAATTATGGTTATTTTGATAGTAAAATTTTATATGATTTATATATATTCATCCAATGTTCTTTGTGTAATGGAGAATTATGACACGTGGCATGAACCCTTAATTTTTAAACACTGAACCAGTTTTTTAAGTTAAAAAAAAAAAAACCGTTGAATTTTAAAGGTTGAACCGGTTTTGTCATGATTTTAATAAATTTATTGTGCTTTAATGAAAAGATCATGGGTGTCAATCTTCATGAGACCAAAATAATGCTTTTTTTTTTTTTCGCATTATATCATTAAGTGTCATTATAGCCGCATTAAGTTGTGAGATTTTTAAAAAAAATTAAAATTTTAAAAGACCAAAATTTATAAAATGGGTTTATCAGGATTAAATAAAAATAAGTTTATTTAGCGTGACAAAATAAAACAAAGTTATTCCATGGACTTGTAAATGGTAGCAAAATATATATATATATATATAAAAGAATATTTTCAAAGTCTAAAGATAAAATAGAAAATGAAATTAATGAGTAAAATAAAATAAAGAAGAGAATTAATGAATTAAAGAATTATTAGAAAATAAAAAAAAAGGGAGTAAGTTAAAAAGTCAAAATAAAATAAAATAATAATAATTATATATGTGGGGCGACATGCGCCCCACATGCATAAAAGTGAAGGGACATCTGGCCCTTCACGAAAAAGAAAAATGGAAGGGCCAGATAAACAAAAATAATAAATGTTGGTACAGTTTCCGGTACGGTGACGTGTTGCCTTGTGATTCGTTACCTTCCTCGATGTTCGTTCTCCTCGTAATCTGCAAAATAACAAACGGCTCGTCGGGGGTGCCGACCGGACCCCCACTCCGATGCCTAAGTCAGTTCAAACTTATTTTCCGGAGAATATCAGTAATCTCAATAGTTCAGAGAATCTGTTTTAATACCTGGCGTAGTAGTCTTATTTATAGGCTCACAGTTATAAAACTGCTAAAATACTTGGAGCATAATCTGATTAGGAGTCTGAGTCCTAGATCACATAGTCTTTAATTTTATCTTTCTGATTAGGAGTCTGAGTCCTAGATCACATGGTCTTAAGTCTTATCTTCATAGAATTCAAATTGGGTAGTAGAGTCCAAACTGGATATGACACTCTCTTTAGCTAATGTCATTCTATTAGGTACCTTATCCCATATTGGATGGGATAAAAGTCTATCTTGATATACTCGAGATATACGTCTTTTTGGAGATAACGAATGGTCTTATAAATTGGGTCTAATCTTGTTGGGCCGACCTGATGGGCTCGGCCCCCGATACTACCTTAGGCCCACATGTCTTTGGTGTTAATTTTATCCCCAACAGTTACCCCCCTAATTCTCTTATTTGAATTTAGAATGTAAGAGAATTAAATACCTCAATTTCTGAATCTGGATCTTCCATAATCTGTATCTGACAATTGCCGCCTCTTTCAATGTAATTATGACGAATAATGCGTCAAATCTCTGGAAGGATTAGAATTCCTGCTCCTTGTCGATCTAGAATTGCTGTCAGAGTTCTAATCGAGCTCTAGAATTGATGTTAGAGTTCTAATTGGACTCTGATCCTTTATTAGACTTCTAATCTGATATCTTCTTAGACTTCTGATCTGATCCTTCTTCTTATCTGATTGGACCATAAGTCCTATCCTGATTTCCCTGAAGTAGTTGCTAAATGTTTATCTCCTCCTTGGATCGGGTTGAGTGGATCCAACTTGTGATCTGCCATAGTAATAATAGCAACTTCTCATAAATATCTTCTTCATAAATGCCTCCACATAATATTGTCGGTCGGGCCAAAGTTGTGAAGATGATCTTCTACTCTCGGTAGGAGATGAATCGGACTGATGTAGTTGATTTCACCAAGATTGTGGTGACATGCCACTCTGAGATAACACTTTGCGTACGACTTTCCTGAGATCAAGGTTTTGTCTGAAGACTTCTAATCTGAATACCATCTAGGTTGGTCTCACCTGTGAATATCTTTATTTTCGAACTTTGTAATGTTTGAATTCTTTGTTATGGAAAAACTTTCCATGACAAATCAATTCTCACTTATCCTCTAATAACTTGAACAAACAATCGGTTTGCGTAAGTTAACTCCGAGGAGGGTAAGAAAAATCTTTTGTTTCAACCTCTGAGCTAAAGAGGGAAAAATCTTTTGTTTCAACCTCTGAGCTAAAGAGGGAAAAATCTTTTGTTTTGAACTCCGTGACTAGGAGAGAAAAATCTTACTTTGAGTTATCCTCCTTAACTTAAACAAACAATCGGTTTGTGTAAGTTATGACCGAGGAGGATATGAAAAAATCTTTTAGAAGTGTTGAACTTACTTGGTTATTTTTTGTAGAGGTGATATCCCCGTATGGTTTGTTATAGGGGTTGTCTCCCCGTATCTTTGTTCGAGTTGCTCCTGAGAGATCTTAATTTGAGAGTTTGGTGTAGCTTCGGTGATTTTGCCTTTGTAGAAGCTTTAACTTTGTTGAGCTACCCCCCATAACTTTAGTCCGCGACCGCGGGCTAAGTCGTTCGAGGCGGATAGTCAAGTCCTCTTAGTATCCTGGACGATGGTGTAAAAGAGATCTCGGAGTTCGGAGTGAGTCTCAGGGCTTTCAACCTGTAAATACTTGAATTGATGATTTTTTAATAAAGAGGTTTTATCCTCATACCTTCCTGAAGCTTTTCATTCCTGAAACTCTGTCTTTCTAAACCTTTACCTTCCTGTTTGTCTTAATGAGCTACCCCCCCATAACTTTAGTCTGCGACAGCAGGTTAAGTCGTTCGAGGTGGGTAGTCAGGTCGCTGAGCTTTACCTTTCTTTTCGGAAATCTTTGTACCCTTTTAATTTCTTTATCTCCGAACGCTCCAATCTTTTAACGTCTGGAGACCTCCAACCGAGAGGTTTTCTTGTCTTGGTGTCCTTTCCATAACCATTTCGGGTTGTTCGAGGAAAGGACTCGGGCCAATTCTATCTTGGATGTTCTTGTCCTTCCGGAAACCTGCAATCCTGCCGTTGTATCCTTTGTTGGACTAACCGTTAGGTTTTTCTTGCTTTCGGTGTTGGACTAACCGAGAGGCTTTTTCTTTTTCTGCTCTCGGTGTTGGACTAACCGAGAGGCTTTTCCTGCTCTCGGTGTTGGACTAACCGAGAGGCTTTTTCTTTTTCTGCTCTCGGTGTTGGACTAACCGAGAGACTTTTCCTGCTCTCGGTGTTGAATGACCGAGAGACTTTTCCTGCTCTCGGTGTTGAATGACCGAGAGACTTTTCCTGCTCTCGGTGTTGAATGACCGAGAGACTTTTCCTGCTCTCGGTGTTGACTGACCGAGAGACTTTTCCTGCTCTCGGTGTTAAATGACCGAGAGACTTTTCCTGCTCTCGGTGTTGACTGACCGAGAGACTTTTCCTGCTCTCGGTGTTGAATGACCGAGAGACTTTTCCTGCTCTCGGTGTTGACTGACCGAGAGACTTTTCCTGCTCTCGGTGTTGACTGACCGAGAGACTTTTCCTGCTCTCGGTGTTGGATAGACCGAGAGACTTTTCCTGCTCTCGGTGTTGACTGACCGAGAGACTTTTCCTGCTCTCGGTGTTGGCTGACCGAGAGGCTTTTCCTGCTCTCGGTGTTGACTGACCGAGAGACTTTTCCTGCTCTCGGTGTTGGATAGACCGAGAGACTTTCCTTGTTTTCTCTGCAAGGTTGTCTCCTTGGCTCTCGGTGTTGGACTGACCGAGAGACTTTCCTTGTTTAATTTGTTGTAGGGGTTGTCTCCCCGTATCTTTTCTGCAAAAAGGGTTAACGAAGCACTGCATATACTAAAAATAGCAGAATGCACAGTAGCACCATATATTCTTTTTATCCGTCGGGATGATTTTGTGATCCTTTCACTCACGACAGGAGTGAAACCTCAACACATGAGTCTATTTTATCAAAATATATATATTTTGGCAAATCGTACAAGTGCATTCATATATATATTTTCTTGGAGTTCCTTATCTTGCACGCCACTCGATATGGGGCTCTTTGGGAGAGTTCCTCAAGCTGGACCTTCGGTTCGGATTGATTCCTCGGCATGTGACTGTGCACTTCGGAGGATGGCAAATTTGGAGGGGTCCTCAAAGTGTGCTATTTGGAACTAGGAGCTCGGGCATAGTCTCCTCAGGATAGTACCCTCGGAATAATACTCTCGGATTATACTTTCTTCTCGGTATATCAACTCGGATTTAACTTTTCGCCTCGGTAAAACACCTCGGATCTAACTTTCAGCCTCAATAAATCACCTCGGATCTAACTTTCAGCCTCAATAAATCACCTCGGATTTAACTTTCAGCCTCAATAAAACACCTCGGATTTAACTTTCAGCCTCAATAAATCACCTCGGATCTAACTTTCAGCCTCAATAAATCACCTCGGATTTAACTTTCAGCCTCAATAAATCACCTCGGATTTAACTTTCAGCCTCAATAAATCACCTCGGATTTAACTTTTCACCACAATAAATCATCTCGGATCTAACTTTTATCCTCAATAAATCACCTCGGATTTAACTTTCAGCCTCAATAAATCACCTCGGATTTAACTTTCAGCCTCAATAAATCACCTCGGATTTAACTTTTCACCACAATAAATCATCTCGGATCTAACTTTTATCCTCAATAAATCACCTCGGATTTAACTTTCAGCCTCAATAAAACACCTCGGATCTAACTTTCAGCCTCAATAAATCACCTCGGATTTAACTTTTCACCACAATAAATCATCTCGGATCTAACTTTTATCCTCAATAAATCACCTCGGGTTTAACTTTCAGCCTCAATAAAACACCTCGGATCTAACTTTCAGCCTCAATAAATCACCTCGGATTTAACTTTCAGCCTCAATAAAACACCTCGGATTTAACTTTCAGCCTCAATAAATCACCTCGGATCTAACTTTCAGCCTCAATAAATCACCTCGGATTTAACTTTCAGCCTCAATAAATCACCTCGGATTTAACTTTCAGCCTCAATAAATCACCTCGGATTTAACTTTCAGCCTCAATAAAACACCTCGGATTTAACTTTCAGCCTCAATAAATCACCTCGGATCTAACTTTCAGCCTCAATAAATCACCTCGGATTTAACTTTCAGCCTCAATAAATCACCTCGGATTTAACTTTCAGCCTCAATAAATCACCTCGGATTTAACTTTCTCGGGGTATACCCTTTTTCCTCCACACCCTTCGGATCTTTTTTTTTTTTATCCACGTAACCTCATCCCTGTAAGGCAATTTATTGAACATGTTACAGTGAGTCCTCCGATCTTCAAGCTGCTCATCAGCAGTCACCTTGCGTGGACTCGATTTATGACTTACACATCCCGACCTGGCAACGGGGCACTACACGAGGTGAATTTGATCCGGAGGATAGCGTGGGGCCTTTGGTGATAATAGCTTCGGTGGTCAAGTATACCATCCTAACTGCCGAGACCTTGCAAACAATCGGGGCATCCTTCTAATTCTAATTGTCTTTGGTACCACGGAGGTTCTGAGCCACGGCTTGGTAGACAAGGGAGAATTTGACCGAGTCGAGCCTCGGCATGTAGTTGAACAGCAAGTCGCTGAAGTTCTGGCCCATCAGTGTTATGGCTCAAGATTTCGGCCAAAACCATTCCTTGCACAGCGCCTTGTGTCCACAGCACCGTGTCTCCATCTTCTTCCTACGAGTTGAACTAGTCATCGGAAGCCCATGCAAAGACCCAAAAATCGGAGACGACACCACGCTCTTAGACGTCACACCTACCAGACCCGAACTCGACGTGGTGCTCTGCAGATGAGAGGGCTTCGTGGAGGAGGTTTCTGGAACTTATTGGAGTGTCCGGATGCGAGCTCGGTATTACACCGATAATCGCATCTCTGTGCATCCTCGATAACCATGGCTCGGTGGGTAAGAAAGGCACTTCAGCGTGTCGCCGTCGAAGCCCGGTTATCTTCTTGGATCGGGCTTGATCTCCTACCAACGATCATCATCGGCCAGAAACTGAATATCTTGTTGTGCATTCGTTTAGCCAGTAAAGGCCATCGTCAATCCTGCGTGGTGACAGATCCTCTGTCGACTGACTCGGAATCATCAGCAGTATCTAAAATCGACCCGAGATGAGCCGGCCCGGACCTTCCTTTAGAGCTTGGGCTGAGTTCCAGAAGCCTTTGAAGTCTAGGTCTGCCTCGGAGGTTTAGAACCTTCTGGGTGAGTCTCGGAGGTTCACGGTTTCTAAGCCGCGAAAACTAGAGCACGGGGGTCCTGATTCCTGTTTGCAAAAAGGACTTGTACAGAAACTTTTTTAATGAAGACAAACACCAATCTGCTGAAATAATCGGATCTGGTTTGGTCTGGATCAGCTTCGAGAAAACCGTGGGTTTGAACCCGGTGTTGTTTGGAGGCTCGTTCTTGTGGTCATGACCCACAACTTTGCCTCCGTTTGCTCGTGTTAGACCGTCCTTATACATAAGAGAACTCCAATTTTGTGCGGATCAAGAGGCCGGAGCTTTACCCAGATGGAGCTCAAGTGAGTATTTGCAGACCTCCGTATTTCAAAAATGAGTACCGATTCGGTGCCAACTAAAAACAAATATGTCAGTTGAACGCGATCTATGGAGCGTGGGTGCAGATCAGCAAATCTGTTTATGTTTGTAACGTCCCATAAGGAAGAGATCAGCTCCAAGAAAGCTACTAATAGTGAGATGTGGTACGGATCTGGAGTCTTATAAATCTCTTGGTCTTTTCTTTTTTCTTTGGGCCGTTGACTTGGTGGCGTTTGATGAAGCCTTCGGAACAAACAACCCACAGGCTTGGTTTCATGTTGATAACGTGTAGATCTTGGAGAACTACCTGGACTGACAATCCGTTCCTCAGCTAGATGGCGAGACACTCGGCGTTTGTGGTGGCTCGGTGTCGGGCGTTTCTGGCCTCTGCCTTTGATCGGTGATTTACTGGCCGAACAATTTGTTGGAGAAGCAAGGTGGAGCTCCGGAACCCATTGAAGTGGAGAATGGTTGGGTAGGCCTTCTCTGTGTTGGGAGACCCTCCAGCAGCGTGGATTCCACGTCAGTCTATAGCAGCTTCTCTTTGTTTGTCTGGGCCAACTCATTGGAATGAATTGGACTAGGCCCAATTTCCCAAGCCTAAGCCAATTGACCTGAAACTTTCTTTTCTTCTTCTTTGTATAGAATGTATGTGCTGCAGAGAAGAATTTTCACTATTTTTTTTTTTTTTATTTTGAACCATGAGTCCACGACCACATATTGGATGAAGGAGGACATCGAGGCCGCGGCACTTTCCGGAGCGCTCTGAGCACATGGAGACGCCAATGCCCACTGCGGGCTCTTTTAGGCATAGTCCACGCAGATCTTAATCTCCGATTGCGATTGCAGGTCCTGGGACTGCCCCGATTGGGCCATTCCGGTCCAATCCGACCCTCATAAACTGAGTTTTTGGGCACTGGCCACCTTCAATTTCTCTGATCTTCACGCATAGAAAACACGACTCGGTGGATTCTGAGTGGAGTCTTAGATTACACTGTGTCGCCGCTGCCTTGGAGGTCAGGAGCTACGGCTCAGTAGCCTGGAAAGACAAGGGCCGCGATCTTTGGCATCATGTGGTTCGCGTCACTGGGGCTCTTGATGGTTTCGGAGTCGGTGGTAGTGGTAGTGGATCTAGAGCTGGACCTTTGCGGTGGCAGATCCTTCTTCACCTGACTCGGCATCACCGGCGAGGGTCTGAACTTGAATTGAGATGAGCCGAGGGTCTCCATCTGGTCTTCTCCTCTTTGGTGGAGATCCGGAGAAGAAGCCAGGAACTGGATCTGGTTTCAGATTCTGGCGGGTTGCGATCAAAGCCCGGTTGTCTATGGTGCCCGGTTCCAGATCTGGTTCAGGCTTCGGCGGGTCACAGCTAGAGCTCGGTTCCAGATCTGGTTCAGGCTTCGGCGGGTCACAGCTAGAGCTCGGTTCCAGAATGCTGTCAGGTTGCTGGTCCATTTGAGTTGGGTCTGGACTTTACAGTCCAGAAAGAAGGGGCCCGAATATCTTCTTGTTGATGTAGCCACTTTTTCTAACCTTGTTTTTCTGAAACAAATCAAACCCATCATGAAGCAAGTCATACGAATTTATGTAAATTCGTTATGTCTGTGCGTAGATCTAGTATATTCTTAACACCGATTTGGTGTGATTAAATTCCAATCTATCATCACAATAATCTTTTTCTTCTTTTATAAACCCAATTATCTGTCTTGTAGTGCCAATAAAAAATATCAAAAATCAACAAGGATTAGAAGAGAAGCACCATTCCAACCAAAACTCATAGTATAGTTGAAAGGCTTCATGTTTTTTAACGAAGCACTTGTAAACGTACAAGGGCACAATAATTATTGATCTTTGTCTAAAGAGAGTTTCAGATCTGACACTCCAAAATTTCTTATCATTGGATTTCATAATAGTACAGATAGTCATCCACACTATGAATTTCTTTCCGCAATTTAACAAATCGAAATGAAAAGAAAAGTATGGACTTATCTTGTTTTTCTGACGAAGGCGAGCACTGATTCGATGCCAATTGAATACTGATACGTCATAGTTGAACGTGATCTACTATGTATGACTGTAGATCTATATAGATCTGTCTTGGTCTAGTGATGATCTTTGAAGGAAGAAACCACAGGCCAGTTTCAGCCATGATTTATCACGTAGTCACCGTTGCGGATATTTTTTTTTTGCAAGAAACGATTCGTCGTTTCCCACAGACGGCGCCAAACTGTTGGTACAGTTTCCGGTACGGTGACGTGTTGCCTTGTGATTCGTTACCTTCCTCGATGTTCGTTCTCCTCGTAATCTGCAAAATAACAAACGGCTCGTCGGGGGTGCCGACCGGACCCCCACTCCGATGCCTAAGTCAGTTCAAACTTATTTTCCGGAGAATATCAGTAATCTTAATAGTTCAGAGAATCTGTTTTAATACCTGGCGTAGTAGTCTTATTTATAGGCTCACAGTTATAAAACTGCTAAAATACTTGGAGCATAATCTGATTAGGAGTCTGAGTCCTAGATCACATAGTCTTTAATTTTATCTTTCTGATTAGGAGTCTGAGTCCTAGATCACATGGTCTTAAGTCTTATCTTCATAGAATTCAAATTGGGTAGTAGAGTCCAAACTGGATATGACACTCTCTTTAGCTAATGTCATTCTATTAGGTACCTTATCCCATATTGGATGGGATAAAAGTCTATCTTGATATACTCGAGATATACGTCTTTTTGGAGATAACGAATGGTCTTATAAATTGGGTCTAATCTTGCTGGGCCGACCTGATGGGCTCGGCCCCCGATACTACCTTAGGCCCACATGTCTTTGGTGTTAATTTTATCCCCAACAATAAAAAAGAAAAAGAAAAAGAAAAGGATGATAAGGCCTCTCAGTGGGCAAAAAAAAAAAAAAAAAAGTCTGCCTCTCTCTCTCTCTCTCTCTCTCTCTCTCTCTCTCTCTTGTTCTCTTTGAAATTTTCTTACAAAATTCATGATCCACGAATATCTATCCGTCCAAATTCAAATCCGATTTTGGTAACGTGATTTACAAAACCCGATCTACGTTTCTACCGATTAGTTTGAGGTAAAACGTTAAATTCTTGTCATTTTAGATTTTGAGTTAAATCTTGAAATGTGGAGTTTAATTTTGTTAATTTATTAGGATTTGCACGGTTTAGAGCCTCCCTAACACTTTTCTAGTATTGGATTTCGTTTGGGCATGTTTTGGTGAGTTTCCTAAAATCCTAACTTTTTTATATTTAATTTTAATTGAGTTTTTATGTAGAGTTAATGTTATTGGGTTAATAATATTATGATTGGGGTAGCGTTTTGGTGATTTTGGTATAAGATTGGAAACTCTAATTTGAAGGGTTAAATTAATTTAGGGTTTTTAAGTGTTTAAAACATATATTGTTAATTTGTGAATTAATTACGATTATAGTGATGATTAATCCCCAAATTAGTTTTGGGTTTTATAAAAAAATAGGTATTTATGAGAATATGTTCTAATATTAGTAAAAATAAATAGTTATGGGTATTTAGTTTAAATAGTACTTGTGAGGTTAACCCTAAGATTTTCTTATGGGTTAATGTTATTTTAAATACACTAGTATTTTATGTAAAAGTTTAATAAATATATTTCAAGGGTTAATATTATTGAGAAAATGTTAGTGAAAAATAATTTAGAGATTAATGAATATAATTTTAGGGCTAATATTATTATAAGTATTAGTGAAAATAATTTACGGGTTTGTAAAATTAATTACGAGTTAGTAATTAATATTATGAGTAGATAATTAAATGGTAATTTTAATATTTAACCCTTAGTAAATATTTTGGGTTAGTATTGTTTGAGTTATAGTTAGTGTATAGGATTTATGGGTAGATGTTTGGAACCCTTAAAATATTATGGGTTTTCCATGGGTTAGCTCTTGAGCAATTTAGGAGCTAAATGTGAGTCAAATATTATAAGTTGTCAATAATGTGCAATGTATTGTTTTTACAGTAATGCATTGCATGGTGGTGTTTAAGAGACCTAGTGCGTAATATTCGCGCAGCCAAGGTGAGTATTCTACTCACTGAGAAGTATTATTTTCTTATATGATGAATTGCAAAATATATTGTTTTACAAACCTGAACCAACTGTATGTTGATTATGATCTGTTTTGGATGATTTGAGTATTTTTGAGTATATTGAAATTATGATGATGTTTTGAAGTATGAATATGATATATGTTGGACTGTTTATGTTTTATAAAGAAAGCATGTGTTAAAAGCATGATTATGAAATTAAATGTATAGTATTTAAGCATGAGCATTGAGCATGAAACATGAACGCATAAACAAACTATTAGGGGGATCTATGCCCCATAGGCATGAACTAGAAGGGGGACATACGCCCCCAGGGGGATCTATGCCCCAAACGCATGAACTAGAAGGGGGACATACGCCCCAGGGGGATCTACGCCCCAAACGCATGAACTAGTGGGGGATATACGCCCCAGGGGGATCTACGCCCCAAACGCATGAACTAGAGGGGGATATACGCCCCTTATGTATGAACTAGTGGGGGGACATACGCCCCATACGAACACACGCATGAACCATGGGGGGACCGACGGCCCAGGGGGATTTACGCCCCATACGAACGTACACATGAACTAGTATTGGGAGATTTACGCCCCTTAGGAACATACGCATGAACTAGTATTGGGGGGACCAACGCCCCATAAGAATACAACAGAAACTTACATGAGCATGTATAGCATTGTTTTCATGAGTGTGATGTTTTTATACTATGAGTAGTTTTGCTAAACGTATTAGTATGCATAAGAGTCTCAATGGAAAAGAATTTATGTATATTTCTATCGGATGGTTGCATGATTTAAATGCCATTGTTTCCTATAACAGATCTTTTACGTATAATCTTAGATGCCTAGTATGTTTAAATGTTTTCTATTAGTCGGTGTTTGCTATATCAGCTATGGGGTATTTCAAACAAAAGTTTATAAAATTGGTGGCTGTTATAGTGTACGCATGACTAGAAAAAGAAAAGTTGGTTCTTTGCGAAAACTCAGTGAATAGTATACCTCTGAGGTCTTAGTGTATTTATTTATGCTAAGGCGGTGGGCTCATAATTCCACCTGTACGAATGCGGCAACCCCCGCAACCGTACAGACATTTATACTTTGGTTGCAGGTTTTGCGGATATAAATATTGACTCGTCCACCTAGCATATGGGATGCTATGATTGGAGCATATCGCGACAGTCGTAAGTCACGGACTCATGGGTAGTCCGCATTTTGGGTATTATATTTATGGCTCGTGTCCTACGTGGCACACGTATTTGTTAGGCCTGTATTTTGGTATGTAATTAGTGTAATGTGTTTTATAAGCCTTAAATAGATAGACTTGTAAATGGCTCTTGTTGTTGATTACAGTTATGTATTAGATGTAATTCCGCTATTGATATGTGTTCCGCTGCACATTGATATTTATATTCCGCTGTGTTAGGTGCAACTCTGAATATCAGGTACATGTTATGGAACATGTACGTTATGTTGGCTGAGCGACAAGTAGTCGTGCCACTGTGAAGATCCGTTTGTATGTTTAAAAAAAAAAAAAAAAAAAACGGGTCGTCACAGTAATAAAGCATAAACTTGCAATCATTTTCACTCACAACAACAACATAGTGCCTCCTCTGTTCCAAAAGAAAAAAAAGCCAGTTTGGGATGAGATTTGTCCTAAATAGCATTTGTTAACCAATAATTACATGTGATATATATACTCTCTTCATTTTAATCTTAAGTGTAAAGTAATGGTAAGATTGTGATGCTAATCTAACACAGTGCATTGGGGACCATATGACATACGAATTCAAGACCTTTTATTACCTCTTATTCTAATTTAATATAGTGCACTGGGGACCACAAAACACATACGAATTTAAGACCTTTTAAGAAACATAATGTTAAACCTACCATACCCACATTGTCAGAACTAGCTTCAATGAGTGGGGACCTTTTAGAGTCTGAGGGTTACTACATTCAACTTTTTGGCAGTTTGAAGACCTAAAAATTTGAAGCCCAGAACCCAATTCTTTACACATCGTTCCCAACAACATCCAGACAAGAACATGACAGAAAATGCCAAAAGCTACAACCGACAAAAACACACAAAACACAGTGCATTGGGGACACTACATAAAGCTCGGCACTTTATGCTTTGCCCACAAAACCAAACTCATATATATATAAAGTTACCTAACAACCAACCCCAATACAAAAGATGTATATAAAGCTTCTTGGGTTTCCGCATATCACAAAGTAAGTTCACACAAAGCATCAAGAAATATCACATTCGGGTCTCAGAAATACCTTCTGTCTTTTGTTGGTACTCTGTCATGAGTGGGTTCCGAGAAGGTTGGCCGAGTGGGTTCCAGGGAAATCAAACTGCTGCCTCCGACAACAAATCTGGCCTAAATGCTGGAACTAGCTTTGGGGAAGCTTGAACGGGCGAGAAGGAATGAAAGAGATTTGGGGGAGAAAGACGAATTTGAGGATTTAGGGCTACAAATTATCGGAAGTTAAGAAAGATGGTACTTTCTGCATTGAAAAGAAATATTTTTACTCTGTGTTTTTTTGAAAAGTCCCAATTTTTTTTTGAAAATTCCCTCTTAAGTGATGTGGCAATGGAGAGAGGCTGACGTGGATGTCTATCTCTGGCTGACGTGTGCACGGAGATAGGTGTCGCACATGTACGCTGACACCTGTAGAATGACATGGCTAGATGTTATTTTTAGACGGAAAATTTGACGGAGGTACCATTTCTGTCTTTTCATATACCACATGTACCAAATTTGATAAAAAGTGAAACTGAGGGGGTAAAAAATAAAGGTCGTAAAGCACGGGAGCAAATAGGTATTTAACCCTTTTTTTTTTGTTCACACATACATCTGCTGGTAAGAATCCATCGTCCTAATTGCAAGCATTGAAGAAATGGAGCCATAGTTACAAATCATGGAACTTGGTTCAGGGTTTTTGAGATGAATCGATCCTACCTACCATTTGTGGGGATGGCTCCATTTTCTTGAACTTCTCCAAATATTTATCCTTTCACTGGCTTGTACATAGCGTGGGCTCATTTAGTTTTGATGCAACACGGAGTACACCCTTTCTCTATGTTGTTCAAATGTTCCATCAGTGAATGATGTTTTATAAATCATAACAAATTTAAGGCTAAACATAGGCAAGAGGAGTTGATGTGCTGCCCAAAACCATTTCTCGGTTTCGCAATGGAGGTGATAATGAGAGAGCAGATTTACTAGAGAGAGTGGTTTACCCATAAGAGATTGCCCATTGTGCTTCTGGTGTTAAATGGTTTAAGTATCTTTGCCTGAGGGCTGAAAATCCTACTTGGGATCAGGGCAGCATGGCATCTCGAGGTGGGTCAGGAGAAAGTGAAAAAAAGCTAGAGGAAAATGAAGCAATTCAGAAATTTCACTCGATAGTGAGGACATACTTCAGGGGACCACTGAAACCAACTTTCAATGAAGAAGCAAGAAAAGCAACTGGGTTTGGCCCTTAGTGGTATGAGCCACTTCTGTCAAAGAGGTTAGCTCTAGAATGGAGAATATTCTGATAAAGCTTGTTTAGGACATTGGAATTGCTTCTTATATTTCTCCTGAATTCTTAAGAGGCAAATGCGTTTTTCCTTCCTTTTTTTTCCCCCTTTATTTTAGATGAGGCTGCCCACAATGGGGTCATAGATTTAATCCTAAGAATCTGTTTTTGAATGCATAGAATAGTGCCTTTGAATCTAGGTTGTTTTGATACAATGTACAGTTTAGGAAACGTTATGTTTTTCTTGTTTAGTTTCTTATTTGTTTAGCTTGTGTGCAGTTATGCTACTTCTTGCAATTTTGAACTCTCTTTGCTTATATTTTGATGACTTGCCAAATAGGTCGTGGCTGACAAAAAGACAAAAACATCTCAGGTCAAACCAATCAAGCCCTAGTTCATCAACTACTTTATTTATTTGCTTAAGCTTTTGTAACCTAAAAGTGTACCATGTAACCCATATGTGGGGGAACTTCGAAGTATGCACGCTTAAGATTGTAATAGATCACTATGCTCTGCAACCGACGTACGATGATTGAGATCAAGCTTTGGTCTCATTTAGGGAACTATGGATACAAGCAATACAATGAACATTCCACCAACATCACCATCAATAATAATCAATAATGTCAGGGAAAAAAATTATTAAATGCTGCACATATAAGAATTAATTCATTGATAAAGATGCTTATTTTCCATAGTTTTTTTTATACGTCATTATTCTGCCAAGTAGAGCATATAGCTAATCATTATGTTTGATGAAAAAAATCAAAACCTTGTAATAGTTGTGTTTTCTTGTCCAAAAATCCTCAACGCAATTGCCTTAAACCTCAGAACATTAGAAACCTGAAAATCATGCAAAACCTCATGGTTTATGCACCTCAACAATTTGGTTCTCTATGGGGAGGTTGGGTTCAAGGAACCAACAAAAAATAATGTAAGTAAGACGGTAGAATGAAGGGCTACTCCAGGAAGAAAATTACATGCTAATCTGAAAAATTCTGACTAAATTTTGAATTACATCCTCCACCATGGTTGATCTCAGGGTAGTCCCAGTAGGTTAATTCGGGGCTTCTCTCATGTTATTACAAAAGAAGTCTTCGGATATCACTAAAGTTTGAACTCAAAGCTGAGAGGAAAACACCTGCGGGATAAAATAGTGTTAACCTGATAAGCAAATAGTCATATAATATGAATGGGAATGGAACTATGTTATATGGCCCTCCAGGTGGCCTTTTGACTGATTATATAGCAAATCACTGGAATGGGCAATGAACAAGACAATTAGAAAGTAGTGCATATTTCAAGTCTAAGCTTCACTGACGGCCAATCTCAGTAAGGCTTTAGATACTCTATGCACTGTCATTCAACAGTGACATCATGTCACATTCAAGGAAGAACGTCATTTGTCACCAACGGCATCATGACACATTCAAGGAAGAACATGGCCCGTCACCCAATGTACGGGCAACTTGGTAGCCAACTCTCTGCTTAGGCCTTAGCTCATGATTGTTCAAAATTAACATGACTACAGAACCAGAAGGCTTGAGAAGAAAATGAAATAGTTACTATTGTCCACTGTGTAAAACAGTGTTTGCAAGATTAATCATTTATGAGGGAGCATCCTAAACCAGAAGAGATGTTGATTGGGCTTGAACACCATCTGGAATATGAAAAGATTCATATCAAACTTCGTTGAAAAGTAAAGATTGTACCTCCAACTTTGCCATCAAAAACACGGTGAATGTTAAGTTCATTTTTGTGACAATTGCAGGCCTCTCGATTGTGGGGTAAAAAATAAGTCACGTCTTCTAATTTGGTATTAGAAGCATAAACTATTAGTCTAGAAAGCTAGAAATATTTTAAAATCACTTCCAATTACTGGTTCAACATTTTCCTTGTGGTTTATTTTTGGCTCTGTTGGAGCTCCTAGCAGCACAATCTATTTTTCATCTACAGATATAGGCGAGTGATTTTCACTTTAGTAAATGTCTCATTTGGAGGGGTTCCTTTCATTTTTGCTTTCTATTAGAGTCTTAACTGTCTATTCAGATTGCTTGTGTTCTTAGAACGATTTTTATTTGCATTATCATTTTTGAGCTATTGTTTCTTTTCTTCATTTGAGCTTCTGAATTTTAGAGGGAAATGCATATGAAAGGAGAATGGGATACGAGAATTATGGGGGATTTGTGCAATATGTTTGGATAAAACATCTCACTTCCTCAATCCTTAAAGAGACAAGAGTATTACTAACTATCCCACTTAGTTGAGAGATGCAGGCAAACAGGTGAGAATTGGCCAAAGGTTGCCCACATCCTATATTAGAATGCGAATATCTATTAAGAACTGAATACGTTTTCAACTTCTTGAAACATGTACATCAATTATTAGTCAAATTATCTCTCAATATTTCTTGGTTGTTAAATTTTCAGTTGTAAAAGCAGCAAAACCAGTTGAAGCATACAAGAAACATCGGATGGAAATTTCAAGCTTATTCAAAATCCAGGGCTCTGCAATTTTGGTAACAAGTTAACAATTTAGTGGTGATTATCTCCTTTCCTGTTTTGTTCTCTCCCATTCATAAAAAATTTACTGCATACATGATTCTTCCAAAATTAGGAGAAACATGCAGAAGTAAATTACTTCTTCTTTTTTTTTTTTTTCTTTTGTGTCTTCATTTCTAATAATTTACGGTTTTGCATAAACACACATATCTCTAAACCTAAACTCACACTGAATTAGTAACAATAATAGAAGATATGAAAATAATTCTCTTTTACTTAGGATATCTTCATTAATTCCATGCTTGTATTATTAGTTATTTTGTGATACTAGAGATATTATTAGTTATTTTGGTTCGATAATTCCATGCTTGTATTATGTTTTTGGATTCCTGATTTCCATTGTTGAAACCACCATTGTTTATGAGTTTTGGTTTGTAGCTCATTGCACTCTTCTTCTTTTTTTTTTTCTTTTTTTCTCCCTTTCCTTAGATTTGTCCGGTAATTGATGTCTTCACTTTCTTGTCTTTCAGCACAAATCCAGAAGAGGGAGCAACGGTTCTTTTTTATCTGTTGCTCTTATGGCTCCTGAATACCGCCTATATCTTATGCCAACACTTCTTTGCTCTCTGCGACAAAGATTATGGAATAAGCTTTAAATGAGCATTTTGGTTTGCAGACATCAAATGCACTCGTTTGGTTTGCAGAATGAGTATTTCTAATGGAGATGGAATAGTTATTACTTAGAATAAAAGAGAGTGGAATAGAATCGAATCAAAATTATTAAAAAAAAACCCCACATTACTATTATTATTATTATTTTAAAAAAAAAAAAAAAAAAAGGAAAATTGCGCCCTTGGTTCTTGAGGTTGCCATAAATTACAAATCACTCCCTATGGAATAAGAAATAATTGTAAGGTCTTTACAGTAGACGAAAAATTACAAATTACTCCCTAAAGTCGTTTTTCGTTCATAAACTTAACAGAAACTGTTAGGTTGTCACATCAGTCCAATAAAAACGCTACACGTGTCACCCTTAATAAAAAAAATATTAATATATTAAAACCGTTAGGTTGCCGCATTGTTATTTGTTGACAGTCAGCCCCTTTTCAGTACTTGGCCCCAGTTGGTCCTATTCGAGATGCATTCAGATCAGCCAATCCGTTAACCGCCTAATTGGGCCAGTCCACACGCTTCACGTGTGTCAAATTCAAATAAGTCGACTCGATAATCGTCAAATTGGGCTCATTTTTTTTCTTGGTGTGCTAGCAATCGGCCCCTAGTTGGCTCTTGGCCCACAGTGCCTACCGATAACCACCCAATTGGGCTCATCATTTTTTTATTCTTGGCCCCCAATCGGCCCATAGTTGGTTATTGGCCCACAATGCCTACTGATAGCTATCCAAGCAGGCTCATCTTTTTTTTTTTCTTTGTTCATGGTCCGCAGTCGACCCCTTTTCAATTTTTTTGGCCTGTTGTCGGCCCCATTTTTTTTTTTTTCAAAAAGAAGTACAGAAAAGAAAAGAAAAGAAAAAGTGGATAATTCATTTTTCAGTTTCAGGCCCAAGTCAGCATTCATCACTCGTCGCCATCAGCTGTCACCTACTGTCTGCCAGCCTCTTGTTTCCTTCGACAGCATCAATCACTCTTCACCACTGGCCTCCGTTTTCTATTTTCAAACTCAAGCTTCTATAATTTTCTACCTTGAGTTTGATGGGAGGATATTAAAATATATTCAAAATATAATATTATTGATTTATATTTCCTAGTCTAGGTCGATTTGTGTTTTATGGTATAAGTCGATTTAGGTTTATTTGTATAGGTCAACTTATTCGACTATATATAGAGACCTATGTATTGTAAACAATCAAGTTATTGAGCACAATGTAGTAATTTAGTCTTTATCTGTGGATATAGGTCATAGACCGAACCCATAAATTTTGTCTATTTTCTCTCTTTTGCGTCCGCTATTATTCTGCCATTTATTCTATTTTAGATTTATACACAAATCTGAACAAGATCGATGCTTCTTATATATATTTGAATGGAATTGGGGAAATCTTTCAGATAATTCACTTCTTGCGCAAGATAGTGCCGTTTCATTGTAAAAATTACTTGAGAAATATACCTCTTCTTATACATAGACTAGCACCATACAAATACACTGAAATTTTATGTGATAGCACTAGGAAATTACAAAATTAAAAAAAAATAATAAAAAATAATAATAATAATAAAAAAATCTGTATGATGGCTTAATTGGTATAAAAAAGATACATATTCATGCATACAAAAATAAGGGTGACATGTATTACGTTTCTTTCTTCCTCTTCTTATTCTATTTTAGTCTTATTCTGTTGTATTATTATTTTGAAATTGACGTAGAGTCACTATGTTTCGCTCTAACATCCGCGTATATAAGAAATGTACGTTACACATATTTTCAAATATTTACTTTTATATTCTCATTTCTTGACATGTCAATAAAAGTCATAATTAAATGCTACATGTTACAACTCAGTCCTTAATTTTTTATTTTTATTTTTATTTTTTTTTTTATTATTTCCCCTAATTTTTTTAGCTGCAATTACTAAAATAGTATTTTTAGAGTATTCATATAAAAAAAATGAATATAATTTTTTAAAAACTTGTATATCAAAAGAAATATATATATATATATATATATGAATTCAATTTACAAGTAGTTAACTTCATTAAGAGCACTAACCGCATGCATTAGTTTCAGGTTTTTAGTCAACTTTTAAAATTATTATTGAATTTTGATCAAATAGTGATTTTAAAAGTCATTTCATTTTTAGATTATACAATATGAACATTTAAAATTACTCGGTCAACTATCAATTGCTTTAAAAATTATGGTGGGTAACAGGGTAATAACTGATCGGTCAACTCTCATGAGATGAGTACAAAACTTCATTGATAGTAACCTCATTAATTAAGCGTTTCTGAGGTGTCCATCATAATTTCTCGTTTGTTTGTACTTATCTTGACTTGCTGTTTGTGTTTTTTTCTCCATGATTTATTTGACAAGATATGGTATTTGCACAGCTCTTACACAACAATTGCATAACAATATTTGCACAGCTCTTCAATTTCTTTTTTCTTTTTTTTTTTTCAAAATGAAACATAGTGCATTACTTATGTCTTTCTTTCACATCAGTATTGTTGTGCAATTGTTATGTAAGAGTTGTGCAAATAACATCATTCGACTGATTCTTTGTGCTTATTCCTCCATGATTCATTATTCACACTCTGATCTTGGTTTTCATATTCAATCTAGTCACCATCTTTCCAATATATATATATTTTAAAGAGTAGGCGTTGAGATTAATTTGGTTATATTTTTTGAGGTGTGCATCATCATTTCTCGTTTGGTTGTGCTTATCTTGATCGACCGGCTGTTTGTGTTTTTTAATCCATGATTGACTTGACTGATTCGTTGTGCTTATTCCTCCATGATTCATGATTCATTATTCACTGTTAAGTTTCATTTCCACACTCATCTTGGTTTTCATATTCATTCCAGTCACCATCTTTCCAATATATATATAGAGTAATGCTACACATCATCCTCTTATCCTCCTTTTGTCACCCTTAAATTGATGTGACTCTTAAAATTACCATTGGATTTATGATAGATCACCATTGGATTTTGATCCAATGGTGATTTTAAGAGCCACATCAATTTTGGGAGGACAAAAGGAGGACAAGGGGATGATGTGTAGCATTACTCATATATATATATATATATATATATATATTAAGGAGTAGGTGTGAGATTAATGTGGTTCTATTTTTTGAGGTGTGCATCATCATTTCTCGTTTGTTTGTGCTTATCTTGACCTGCTGTTTGTGTTTTTTATTCCATAATTTATTTGACTGATTCTTTGTGCTTATTCCTCTATGATTCACTATTCACATTGTTAAGTTTCATTGCCATACTCTGATCTTGTTTTTCATATTCATTCTAGTCACCATCTTTCCTATATATATATGTTTTAAGGAATAGATGTTGAGATTTAATTTGGTTCTATTTTTTGAGGTGTGCATCCAAAAAAATATAAAAAAAAAAAAAGCTTTTCAAAAAAAAAAAAGGGTAATTGACACACCCAAAAAAGAATAAAAAAATTCCCTCAATCACTTTTGCAATTACTTTAAAAATTACTATTAAATTTAAAATTCAATATTAATTCATCTATGATCTAACAGTAAAAAAAATATGCATTTGGGAGCGTAGATAAACCAATATATCATCTGCCTGACCTGCGTATATAGAAGCATTCTGTTTTTGCATTACAATTTTAAAAATGATCTCACTCCTTTTAAAGAAGGTCCATAATCAATAGAGAAATGATGCAATGGTTGAATACATACGCACTTTCATAAACCAAAAGAAAAACGTAATTTGAAGTTTGGAATTTTTTTTTAATTGCAAAGAAAAAACCATAAATCGAAGTCGCTTTAAATCTCCCGCAGCGAGTTCCGAGTTCTATGACTTCTATCCCATGTCGCACAGAGTTAGAGTAGACTTGGACCCACAATCCAATAGCACTACAGACAGGGACGCAGTCAGATATTCGTTTTGATCCATCTCCTAAACAATCTTAGTGAAATCAAATACATTAGTCCGATCCATCTCCTACCGAGAGTAGAAGATCATCTTCACAACTTTGGCCCGACCGACAATATTATGTAGAGGCACTTATGTAGAAGATATTTATGGAAGTTGCTATTAGTACTCCGACAGATCACAAGTGTCCAAGAATTGAATTGGCATCCATCAGGTCGGACGCCACTCCAATCCAAAGATTCAAGGCATTATTCGTCATAATTACTTTGAAAGAGGCGGCAATTGTTAGATACAGGTTATGGAAGATCCAGATTCAGAAATTGAGGTACTTAATTCTCTTACATTCTAAATTCAAATAAGAGAATTATGGGGTAACTGTTGGAGAAATAATCAGCTCCAAAGACACGTGGGCCTAAGGTAGTATCGGGGGCTGAGCCCATCGAGTTGACCCGGCCAGATTAGACTTAAGTATAAGACCATCCATTATCTCCAAAAAGCCGCATATCCCAAATATATCAAGATAAACTTCTATCCCATCAAATATAGGATAAGGTATCTAATAGAATGACATTAGCTAAAGAGAGTGTCCTACCCAGCTTGGACTCTACTACCCAATTTGAATTCTATGAATATAAGATTAAAGGCTATGTGATCTAGGACTCAGACTCCTAATCAGATGATGCTCCAAGTATTTTAGCAGTTTTATAACTGTGAGCTGTGAGCCTATAAATAAGACCACTACACCAGGTATTTAACAGGCAGATTCTCTAAGCTCTGAGATTATTGATACTCTCCAGAAAATAAATAGTTTGAACTGACTTAGGTGTCGGAGTGGGGGTATGGTCGGCACCTCCACGAGCCGACGAGCCGTTTGTTATTTTGCAGATTCCGAGGAGAGCAAATATCAAGGAAGGAAACGAATCACAAGGCAACACGTCACCGTACCAGAAACTGTACCAACAGTTTGGCGCCGTCTGTGGGAACGACGAATCTTTTCTTGCAAAAAAAATAAATCCGCAACGGTGACTGCGTGATCAAATCAAGTCTGAAATCTCATATCGGAATCTAATAGCACTAAATCGGTGCTTACAATATACTATCTATGCTCAGAGGTAATGGATTTACATGAGTGTACAGTTGCAAATTCGTATGACTTGCTTTATGATGGGTCAATCTGTTTCTAAAAAACAAATCAAAAAGAAAAGAAAAGACCAAGTGATGTATAAGGCTCCAGGTATTTTGTCCAAGTCAGACCTTCAACCTCCAGAAAATTCAACCGAAAAAGGAGAAGATGGTTTAAAAAAGAAAAGGAAACCTACGGGTATGCCTAAGTCTTGACTCGATATGGTTCCTGCTTTCTTCTTCAAAGAAAACGATGGGTACGAGATCCAGACCCTCGTCAAAGGAAGATCCACGCTGGCTCATCTCAGTTCAAGTTCAGATCCTTTCCATTGATACCAAGTTAGGTGATGGAGGGTCCACCGTCGTGAAGGTCCAGCTCTAGATCCTCCAGCTGACTTCGAAACCACCGAAAGCGCCGGTGACACGATCCACAGGACGACAAAAGCAAATCTCCGGTATTTTGGGTTTTGCCCAGTAGGACGTCGAAGCCCCAAACGGAGAGGTTGTCTTCTTTACAAACCCGGACCTCCGAGGCAGCGATGACACTCCACTGCCACGGTAGTTCCACCCAGAAGCTTCTAGCTCTCGTTCCGGGCTCAGCCGAGAGAGATTCGAGCCTTAGTGAAGAAGAAGGAATTGATGGACCCCCTTAATCTAACCCATCTCCAACTTGATGCACCTTGGATGATTGGTCTCTGTGATAGGTTTTTGGGAATTTTTGGGATGTTATAAGCATATTTAGATTTGTATCCGAACAGATTCGGAAATTGTTTGATCCCCTCGGTCTCACACGACGACACATACTTTAGCGATTTTCTGATTTCATATGGTTGCTGTTCAACCACATGTCGAGGCCTGATTCAGTCAAATTCTCCCTTGTCTACTGAGCCGTGGCTCAGAACCTTCGTGGCACCAACGACAGTCAGAATTAGAAGGATGCCCGGATTGTTTGCATGGTCTCGGTAGTTGGGATGGTCTACTTGACCACTGAAGCTATTGCCACCGAAGGCCCCATGCTATCCTTCGGATCAAAGTCACCCCGTGTAGTGCCCCGTTGCCAAGTCGGGGTATGCAAGTCATAGATCGAGTCCATGCAAGGTGACTGCTGGTGAGCAGCTTGAGACTCACTGCAACATGTTCAATAAATTGCCTTATAGGAACGAGATCCCTTTTCTGCATCATTTGTGATTTATGTTTCAAGTTGGCAGTAACCCGGTGAAGAAGAAGAAAATAATTAACCTTGGAAGAGGCAGAATTCTATGGCTACTTTTTTTAAGATAATATTTGAGTTAATTTGTAAAAGAATCTATGTATCTCAGTAAGAGAAAATTTTTACCAAATCTGTGAAAGGCTCGGTCAGTGATGACGACAGCCTCGGTGATGAGATATGGTACTCCATGAGCCACAGCCTCACTCTCGGCTACGAATGTGCTTGGAGAAGATAGAAAACTGAAGCACGAACAGGTCATCCCCTCCATCCTCGGGGTTATGATCCCGAACCCCTTCTAATCAATTCCAGCAGGTCGACTAGAGACATGCAGCGCTGTCGTGGAGGGCCTAACTCAGATGGACCAGCAACGTGACAAGAGCTCGGGTCTTTGCTAGAGGACCGAGGACTTCACTCTCAAAGCTTTGAACGACGCATGCCAGTACTCAAAATGTTCATATTTAACAGCCAGCCAAGAAGTAATCGAGCTCTGGTTGTAACCCGCAAAAGTCGAAAGCCAGATCCACAACCGCCAGTGTCTTGGAAAAGAAATCGGATGGTAGAAGATTCTCGGAAAATCAGTTGAAGGGCAGACTTTGGAGAGATTCTCCAAAACAAGGTCCTCAGAATTTTGGTTCATTAAAAAAAAAAAAAAAAAAAAAGAGAAAAAAAAAAAAGAAAAAAAAAAGAAAAAAGAAAAAGAAAAGAAGAAGAAGAAAGAAAGAAAGAAAGAAAGACAAAAGAAAAGAAGAAGAAAAAATAATCCGAAAAGTTTGATCCGAGGGCGTTCTACCAAGGAGAAAAGATAGACCCGAGTGTGATCTACCAAGAAGAAAGTATACTCCGAGAGTTAGATCCGAGGGTGTTCTACCGAGGTGTTTTACCGAGGAAGAAAGTATAATCCGAGAAGTTTGATCCGATGGCGTTCTACCAAGGAGAAAAGATAGACCCGAGGGTGTTCTACCGAGGAGGGAAGTTAGATCCGAGGGTGTTCTACCGAGGTGTTTTACCGAGGAAGAAAGTATGATCCGAGGGCATTCAACCAAGAAGAAAAGATAGACCCGAGGGTGTTCTATCGAGGCGAAAAGTATGTACCGAGATGACACATACTGAGAGTATTATTCCGAGGGTACTATCCCAAGGAGACTATGCCCGGGCTCCTAGTTCCAAATGGCACACTCCGAGGGTACTATCCCGAGGAGACTATGCCCGAGCTCCTAGTTCCAAATGGCTCACTCCGAGGACCCCTCTAGATTTGCCATCCTCCGAAGGACACAGTCACGTGTCGAGGGACCAATCCGGACCGAGGGTCCAGTTTGAGGAACTTTCCCATAGAGCCCTATATCGAGTGGTATGCAAGATAAGGAACTCCAAGTAAGACGGTTCATCTTCATCGAAGGGTTGTTGGTTTTTATTTTATCAACTAGAAAAAAATATATATATGCATGCACTTGTACGCTTTGCCGGAAAATATATATATATATCGATAAAATAGACTCATGTGTTGAGGCCTCACTCCTGCTGTGAGTGAAAGGATCACGAAATCATCCTTACAGATGAAAAGAATATATGGTGCTACTGTGCATTCTGCTATTTTGTTTTAGTATATGCGGTGCTTTGTTAACTTTTTTTCGCAGAAAAGATATGGGGAGACAACCCCTACAACAAATTATACAAGGAAAGTCTCTCGGTTAGTCCAACACCGAGAGCCAGGGAGACAACCCTGCAGAGAAAACAAGGAAAGTCTCTCTGTTAGTCCAACACCAAGAGCCAGGGAGACAACCCTTCAGAGAAAACAAGGAAAGTCTCTCGGTTAGTCCAACACCGAGAGCCAGGGAGACAACCCTGCAGAGAAAACAAGGAAAGTATCTCAGTTAGTCCAACACCGAGAGCCAGGGAGACAACCCTACAGAGAAAACAAGGAAAGTCTCTCAGTTAGTCCAACACCGAGAGCAAGGAAGAACAGACAGCCCCCAGGTATCGATTGATCTATGCTAAGAATGCCTGATTCCTTTCCTCGAACGACCCGAAAGGGTTATGGGAAGGATATCAAGGCAAGAAACTTCTTAGTTAGTCCAACACCGAGAGCAAGGAAGAACAGACAGTCCCCAGGTATTGATTGATCTCTGCTAAGAATAAAGCAGCAGTCCGAGACAGAATGGAAGCACTTCTTCATCAAACTTCTCCAAAGATGATCAAGCTACATCAACGTCAACCCGACTCCTCACCTCGAACGACTCGAAAGAGTTATGGTGGGAATGCTCAGGGAAGAATCCGCCCGAATCCTTTCCTCGAACAACCCGAAAGGGTCATGGCAAGGATTCAATGGAAAGAAACCTCCCGGTTGGGGGTTTCCGAAGGGGTGAGGACTAGAATCCGCCCGAATCCTTTCCTCGAACAACCCGAAAGGGTCATGGAAAGGCTACAAAGGGTTGAAACCTCCCGGTTGGAGATTTCCGAAGGATAAGACTAAGGACATCCAAAAAAGAATCCGCCCGAATTCTTTCCTCGAACAACCAGAAAGGGTCATGGAAAGGATACAAAGGGTTGAAACCTCCCGATTGGGGGTTTCCGAAGGATAAGGTTATGGATATCCTGATTAGAATCCGCCCGAATCCTTTCCTCGAACAACCCGAAAGGGTCATGGAAAGGATACAAAGGGTTGAAACCTCCCGGTTGGGGGTTTCCGAAGGATAAGGTTAAAGATATCCCGAATCCTTTCCTTGAACGACCCAAAAGGGTTATGGAAAGGATACGACGGCGGGATTGCAGGTTTCCGGAAAGACAAGAACATCCAAGATAGAATCGGCCCAAGTCCTTTCCTCGGACAACCCGAAATGGTTATGGAAAGGACACCAAGACAAGAAATCTCTCGGCTGGAGGTCTCCAGATGTAGGAATTGAAAGGTTAAGATTTCAATTCAGTCATTTCATTTCAGTAATATATAAATTCTTTTATAGGTTACAAAGATTTCAGAAATGAAGGTAAAGCTCAGCGACTTGACTACCCACCTCGAACGACTTAGCCTGCGGTCGCAGACTGGAGTTATGAGGGGTATTTCAATAAGGTAAACAAACAGGAAGGTAAAGGTTTAGGAAGACAGATCTTCAGGAAGGTAAAGGTTCAGGGAGATAAAGATTTAGGAAGATAAAGCTTCAGAGAGGTAAAGCTTCAGAATGATAAAGCTTCAGGATGATAAGATTCAGGAAGGCAAAGATTCAGGGAGAAAAAGCTTCAGTATGATAGAGCTTCAGGAAAGATTCAGAATGATAAAAGCTTCAGGAAAGATCCAGGAAGATAAAGTTTCAGGAAGATAAAACTTCAGAATGATAAAGCTTTAGAAAAATAAAGCTTCAGAATGGTAAAGCTTCAGGAAAGATCCAGGAAGATAAAGTTTCAGGAAGATAAAGCTTTAGGATGACAAAACTTCAAAATGATAAAGCTTCAAGAAGATAAAGCTTCAGGAAGGTAAAGCTTCAGGAAGGTATGAGGATAAAACCTCTTTAAAAATCATCAAGTAAGACTCAACACTTTGATGCAAATAGTTTTTTCTATTCTCCTCTATAAAATTTTTCAACAAACCGATTGTTTGTTCAAAATTTTTTGGGGTAGCTTAAATTTCAAAAAAATTAGACCAGTTCTTCCCTCGAAAAAACTGACACAAACCGATTGTTTGTTCAAGTTTTGGGGGTAACTCTAGTATAAAAAGTAAGATTTATAAGAAACCGAGATATGTCTCGGAAGAAGTTTTTGAGTGAGAAACTTTAAACTTTTTTCCAGGTAAAGACGTTCAATTCAGTTTGAAAAATTATAATGTTCTATGGCTAAAAAGATAAGGAAAGTGAAAGTCAAAATGTCCAAGACTTCCATTCATTAACATTGAAATTTTGTTCATTACAAAAAAAAAAAATTACATGAAAAAGAAAAGATACATTTGAGAAGGAAAGTTCATGTATTTACAGGTTGAAGCCCCGAGACTCACTCCGAGATCTCTTTTACACCATCGTCCAGGATACCAAGAGGACCTGACTATCCGCCTCGAACGATTTAGCCCACTATCGCGGACTAAAGTTATGGGGGGTAACTCAACAAAGTTAAAGCTTATGCAAAGGGAAAATCACCGAAGCTACACCAAGCTCTCAGATTAAGATCTCTCAGGAGCAGCTTGGACAAAGATACGGGGAGACAACCCCTACAACAAAACCTTACGGGGAGACAACCCCTATAACAAACCATACGGGAATATCACCTCTACAAAAAATAACCAAGTAAATTCATCGCTTCTAAAAGATTTTTTCCTATCCTCCTCGGTCATAACTTATACAAACCGATTATTTTGTTCAAGTTAAGGAAGATAACTCAAAGTAAGATTTTTACGTCTCCTAGTCTCAGAGGCAAAAAAAAAAAAAAAGATTTTTCCCTCCTAGTCCCGGAGGTTGAAACAAAAAGATTTTTTCCTCATAGTCTCGGAGGCAGGAAAAAAAAAAAAAAAAAAAAAAAAAAAAAAAAAGATTTTTCCCTCCTAGTCCCGGAGGTTGAAACAAAAAGATTTTTTCCCTCCTAGTCCCAGAGATCGAAACAAAAAGATTTTTGAAACAAAAGATTTTTTTTACCTCCTCGGAGTTTACTTACGCAAACCGATTGTTTGTTCAAGTTATTAGAGGATAAGGGAGAATTGATTTGTTATGGAAAGTTTTTCCATAACAAAGAATTCAAACATTACAAAGTTCGAAAATAAATATATTCACAGGTGAGACCAAGCTAGATGGTATTCAGATTAGAAGATTCGGTACGCCAAGCACAAAACGTTGGGCCACCAGAAGCCCCTAGTCGTTGTAAGTCTCGGACAACCAAAGCCTCAGCGCTAGTCCGAGCCTCTAAAGCTGCGAAGAGAGATTTTTGTGGAAGCGGTCTATGAAGCACTACCGATAAAGAAGATTCGGGTATGTTAAGCCTTTTTCTTCAAACGGTTTACCCTTTTTTGTCAGACAGAACCTTGATCTCAGGAAAGTTGTACGCAAAGTGTTCTCTCAGAGTGGCATTTCACCCCAATTTTGGTGAAATCAACTACATTAGTCCGATCCATCTCCTACCGAGAGTAGAAGATCATCTTCACAACTTTGGCCCGACCGACAATATTATGTAGAGGCACTTATGTAGAAGATATTTATGGAAGTTGCTATTAGTACTCCGACAGATCACAAGTGTCCAAGAATTGAATTGGCATCCATCAGGTCGGACGCCACTCCAATCCAAAGATTCAAGGCATTATTCGTCATAATTACTTTGAAAGAGGCGGCAATTGTTAGATACAGGTTATGGAAGATCCAGATTCAGAAATTGAGGTACTTAATTCTCTTACATTCTAAATTCAAATAAGAGAATTAGGGGGGTAACTGTTGAAGAAATAATCAGCTCCAAAGACACGTGGGCCTAAGGTAGTATCGGGGGCTGAGCCCATCGGGTTGACCTGGCCAGATTAGACTTAAGTACAAAACCATCCATTATCTCCAAAAAGTCACATATCCCAAATATATCAAGATAGACTTCTATCCCATCAAATATGGGATAAGGTATCTAATAGAATGACATTAGCTAAAGAGAGTGTCCTACCCAGCTTGGACTCTACTACCCAATTTGAATTCTATGAAGATAAGATTAAAGGCTATGTGATCTAGGACTCAGACTCTTAATCAGATGATGCTCCAAGTATTTTAGCAGTTTTATAACTGTGAGCTGTGAGCCTATAAATAAGACTACTACACCAGGTATTTAACAGGCAGATTCTCTAAGCTCTGAGGTTATTGATACTCTCCAGAAAATAAATAGTTTGAACTGATTTAGGCATCGGAGTGGGGGTATGGTCGGCACCCCCACGAGCCGATGAGCCGTTTATTATTTTGCAGATTTCGAGGAGAGCGAATATCAAGGAAGGCAACGAATCACAAGGCAACACGTTACCGTACCAGAAACTGTACCAACACACAGATTCGATTCAACGTCGCCAACTGTTGTAAACTTCACAGTCCGCACAACTTGATTAATATCCATTAAAAAAAAATTACAATGTTTATGCTCTAATTTTGTAAGGATTTAAATTTGATTTTGATTTATGTCAATTCTCATAAAATTCTTAAATTAAATTTAGACCCTTAAAATAAACTGCAAGCATCTAAGCCTAATCCATAAAATATATACACTCTAGTTTGAATAATCCTAGCAGGCCAACTCATATTTCTTTAATAGACGGGGAGAACAAAAATAGAATTATAAAATTCAAAAGTCTCTCAGAAGTCCTAATACAAGCCTAAGTCTATAATGATAATATATATATATATATATATGGGTGGGCTACGTACTGATTAATGCCTTTTAAAAAGATTAAAAAGAAAGGGACAAATAATACAGAAGTCCTCACAAGGCTATCTTCGTTGATTAACCCATGGGCTTGTAAATTTGCTATTTTCTACTTTCTCAGACTAATTAATGTGCAAATTGTTAAAGTGTCTCACATTGCTAAGAGATCCTTGTCTTGTAGACTTTATAAGCCATGGACACCCCTCATCTTACAATGCGTCTTTTGAGAGTGAGTAAGGCCTATGAACTTTTACATGGTATCAGAGCAGGTTCCTTTGATAATGATAGGTCTTTCCCTCCCGTTGTTGAACATGTGTTTGGCCAAAAATGTTACACGTGAGGGGGTGTGTTAAAGTG
This sequence comes from Alnus glutinosa, assembly GCF_958979055.1. Lineage (NCBI taxonomy): Eukaryota > Viridiplantae > Streptophyta > Magnoliopsida > Fagales > Betulaceae > Alnus > Alnus glutinosa. Next base: position 14,058,005 of record NC_084895.1, read on the forward strand.
TCCAACATTGCTAAGAGATCCTTGTCTTATAGACTTCATAAGCCATGGACACCTCTCATCTCTTAAGGCGTCTTTTGAGAGTGAGTAAGGCCCATGGACTTTTACACAAATATGTGTATATTTTGCAGATAAAATGCAGGTACTTGGTGTATACACCTTCAAGAATGGAGAGACATAGTCTGAATTGATAAAAAATCTAACTAAATACTTTTGTAACTTGTTGTTAACCATAGGATTGATCATATTAATTTTTGGTAGCTTGTTGCTGACTTAGTCACTACGAGATTGATGAAGTATAGATTGCATAGTATTTGGATGTTTCTTAATTAATAGTTGGGATTGTTTATGTTATTTTGCTATATTAATTAAACATTTAATATGTTTTCTCCTGGTTATTTGTCAATTTCAATTACATATATTAATAGGTTTTAAAAAAATTGATTATATTGGAATAATTTTAGTATAATCAAATTTTTTAAATTAGGAAACAAGTTTCTTGGCACATAAATTATGTGACAGAAAACCAATGGAAACCAAGGTTTCCTTATACATATTATATGTGACAGGAAACATGAAACCAAATTTCCTAGCACATAAAACAAATTTTTTGGCACATAACTTATGTGTCAGGAAAATTTCCTGTCACTTAAGTTACGTGACAGGAAACCAAATTCCTGGCACATAAAACAAATTTTTTGGCACATAACTTATGTGTCAGGAAAATTTCCTGTCTCTTAAGTTACGTGACAGGAAACCAAATTCCTGGCACATAAAACAAATTTCTTGGCACATAATTTATGTGTTAGGAAAATTTTCTATCACTTAAGTTATGTGACGGGAAATAAAGTTTCTCAACTAAGGGTGCTGCGACTTAAGTCTTAGGTGAGGAATTAAAGGTCAGAAATTGTTTCTTGCCTTTTAATAACTACTTCATGCCCCATAATAAATGCCAAGAAATGCCTTCTTTTCTTTCTTTATTTATTTTGGTAGTAGCCCATTGAGATTTACACAATTCAGTGTTTACTTGTGATTTAAATCAATTATTCCAGTATAATCAATTTGAGAACCACCCCAGTCGCGCCACCCCCAAATAAGACTGGGGTGGCCGATCACCCTTGAAACCGCTTGGGGGTGGCTTAGCCACTCTTTTGGGGGTGGCCGATCACCCCCCCCCCCCCCCATCCCAAATCCCAAATAATTTTGGGGGTGGATCGATACTTGGGGGTGGTTCGGGCACCACCCCCAAACGCCTAGGCGACCATGCACCCTTGGGTTTTTATTTTATTATTACTTTTGAGTTGGGTTAAATTTTTTTTGAGTTAGGTTTAAAACGGGTTGAATTCTAACTAGTTTCTAAATTTGAAATTCAAAAACCATCCAAACAAGTTTTTGAAATATAATATAATATAATCTACATTATACTGACACCCAAACATTCCCTTAGTTTTTTTTTTTCTTTAAAATCAAATTTGATCTTTAAAATTGTCTTTTTTTAAAAAAGCACATGCTTTCTTGCAATTTGAAAACATAATTTTATTTTATTTTTAATTTTTTTAAATCACAATTTTTTAAAAATACACTCTAAAAGAATACATTTTCTGTGATCTTGTTTAAAATAATATATACTTTTTTTTTCCTACAAAATCGCAATGTTAAACGCACCCTAAATAAACCTTAAAAGAGTTTTGAGTCTTTCAAAACAGGTGCATTTAATGTACCGTACCAGTTGAATTCAAAACGAGTTTTAGTTAATTTTCTTAAGTTTAGCAAACCAAATTACTTTTTACTTTCCTATTCAAATAAAATCCACAATGACTCCACAGTAACTTTCATTATCTGTTTCATATACTAGTTAAATATTATATAAATTAAATTTTAGTGAAAAGAGAAATTTATTTAAATCTTGTTTCAAATAAATGATAGAAGAAAGAGAAATGAAAAAAAAAAAAATTATGCTAAAATAATGTTAAGAGAAGTCCCTTCAAAAAAAAAAAAAAAAATTGTTAAGAGAAGCAAAACTGCTACTCTAGATCGGTTCCATTGTGTTTTCTTGGTTTAAAGAACACCAATGAAGCTTATTGCAGGCAATTTTTTAAGATTTTTTTTCTATATTTAAAAAAAATAAAATTAAGAAAGCTCCAGCTACTGCTCTAATCCTCACTCTAGCTCATACATACCCAAAAACAAGCTCTCAGTACTCGTTCAATTTATCTCTTGCGCATTAGAACGAGGTTAATTAGTCTCTTTCGAACAACATGTACCTATTAACTTTGAAATTTTGTAATTGTTAAAGCCCCCCATAGTTCAATTAGCCCCCATGGTTCATTTAACCCCCATAAGGAAAAAAAAAAAAAATGAAAGTAAAGCTTTTTCCGTAGATTAATGCGAGCTTCATAACTTTGTAGTTGTTAAGGGAAATTGAATTGAATGTAATTAAGAATATATATAAAACTAAAAAAATGATTTTTTTTTTTTTTTTTTTAAGTTTAATATTGGGGTGGTTGGCCACCCTAGTAGCTGATTGGGGTGGTCGACCACTCCCAAAACTGCTTGGGGGTGGCTTAGCCACTCTTTTGAGGGTGGCTCGCATTAATTTTGGATGTGGTCAATCCACCTCTGGACACTTGGGAGTGGTTTGGCCACTACCCCCAGATGTCCAGGAGTGGCTCGATCACCCCCTGCATTTTTATTTATTTTTCTAATTTATTTTATTATGATTATATTATTATTATTATTATTGAGTTGGGTTAAAAACGGGTTGAATTCTAACCAGTTTCTAAATTTGAAATTCAAAAACCATCCAAACAAATTTTTGAAATACAATACAATATAATCTAAATTATATTGACACCCAAACATCCCCTAATTTTTTTTTTTTTTTTAATCTCTTCGTTTTTAATTCCTTTTAATAATATCTAATATTATACAAAAATTTAGGGTTCCCATTTATAAGAATATTCTGAATTTTCTGGGGTATTATACATTATTCATCTAAAAGATAATTCATGCATAGCAGTCAAATTAGTCAATGGAGAGATTAAAAATCTCTTTTATGTGTAGAAGTCTCTTTTGCATACTTTTTTTTTTTTGCGTCCTTAAAATTACAATCGGTTCAGATTGTCGATGGAGATTAAAAGCTCTATTAAAATTGCCAACTACTTGAAATTCTCTTATCTGTACCAAAAACTCCTTAAAATTACTATTGCTTCAGATTGCCAACTACTTGCCAACCACCAGAATTTCTCTTTTAAAATTGGCAACTACTTGCCAACTACCAGTTCATTAATTAACCTTTATTATTATTATTATTATTATTATTATTATTATTATTATGTATTTCTTGGTAACATCCAAGGAAGGGAGCTGAGAGACGTGTTATAAATATATATGCGCCCAGTCCTTCCTATCACACACCAAACATATCTTCATTCGATTCTCTACCCTTTTTAGCATTCCTCCACTCACCATCAAAAAATGGCAGAAGGTGTTCTCTTCAACGTTGCTGAGGGAATCATTGGCAAATTGGGCTCTCTGGCTTTCAAAGAGATCGAACTGCTCTGGGGTTTCAAAGATGAGCTTGACAAGCTTACGAACACCGTTTCCACAATCCAAGCTGTGCTTCTGGATGCGGAGGAGCAACAAGCCGTTGGGAGCCATGCAGTTGGAGATTGGCTGAAAAAGCTAGAGGATGCCATGTATGAAGCAGACAACTTGTTAGATGATTTCTCCACTGAATGTCTGCAGAGAGAAATTATGACCCGTGATAAGATGGCAAAAGAGGTACTCTAACACTCTCAATACGTTAGGACTAACTAGCTCTGTTTTTGTAAAAATTTTACGACATTTTCTAACATAATAAAATGCATGGATTTAAAACTGTTAGAGAATTATTCATATAATTATGATTGGATAAATATGGAAGGAGAGCACATGAGATTGAATGATTTGATTGTAATTGATTATAATCGAATTAGAATTGAATACTTTCAATTTTGATTTGATTTGAACTTCTCCAATAATTTTTTGTATTCTCTCTATATCCCTATAAATAGCAATGATTTTTATTATAAATTTATCAAGAGAAATAAGAGCATAATATAGTCCTTTAATTTGGGTTTTACTCTATATATGTAGGTCAAACCACGTAAAAAAATCTCATCTCTATTTTACTTTATTTTCACTATTGTCTCTATTTTCTATTCGTTTATCTTTTCTTTCAAAAACTTGAATGCGGAGATGTGTAAAAGTCATCAAACATAAATTCAACAGGTCTCTTCAAATTAAACAAAAAAATATTTATTTGTTAAAACAAAGCTTTGGGTTTAATCTTAATTAAACCTAATTTTTTTCTTTTTTCTTTTTGTATTTTACTCCAAAATGAACATTTTTATTTAAATAAATATTTGTCCCATTTTATTTCTATTTATCAATTTTTAAAACCATTTTAACTTAGAAAATCAATTATCTTCCTCTGCTTAGTTAAGAAGATTCTAAAAAAACAATTAAAATTACTTTTCTGACTTTATCGATATAATTAAGAAGATTAAAGATGAAGAGAAGATTTCCCAAATTTGTTTCAATTACCATAGCAATAAACCTTCCAATTACCACGATAATAAAATAAATAAATAAATTTATATTTAAATAAAATAAAGAGAGATTTAGAGAGTTTATTGTGGGATCGATGCTTTTGAAAAGTAGTTAGTTAAACTAAAAAATGTGAGGTTTTTAGTCAAATTTTAGCTAAATAATAGAGATTTCATTATGAATGCTCTAACTAGTTTGCCAAATTCTAAAGCTATATAAACAAGCTAGCTTAAAAAAACATAACATGCTAGTTTTGGGCCTAATTAGCATAAAACACCTTTTTAGGCCTATAATCTAATTACAATGGATCAAACACACTTCTCTAAACATGTCTACCAAATTTTCTAAAATTACTTCAAATCAGTAGATTTTCTTTGATTGTTTGGGAAAATTTATATTATTTAAACCCGATTGATTTTCCTTTAATTACATAGTTATAGTTAAAATCAAATCTTTTTTTTCTTTTTTTGAAGATATTCATATGAAATTTCAACCTTGCAAGACTCTGTGGCATGGCTGAGTTCATGTTAAATCATAGGATTTGTAATTATCCTCTTCTTCTTTTTGTCATAAAAATATATTGTCCAATATCTAGAATAAAATTTGTACTTAAAATGACATGTCAATTTATTTAAGAACTAAGTATGGTTCGGCTGGGGTATATATTTTTTTTTGGATGAATTAAAGCATTTTATAGATCAAACACAATCCGGTTACAAACTCTCCAGCAATGAGCTGGATACAAACTCCCAAGAAGGGAAACAACACACAACTGCAAAACAACTAAACAAGAACCTACTACTAAGCTAACTGATAGTGTAGGTTCCATTTATGCACCAAGTCAACATTGAGAGCAGTCTTCTTTCCAGCACTTTTAGCCATGAACCTCAATCGGACCTCCCATTTAATTGTAGCCACCAAAGCCTCCTCTGTCTTAGGCACATTTCCTTGACATAGGTCATTTCTTTGCCTCCAAATATGATACACTGTGTTACGTGCCCGGGATTTGGAACGTGTATTTGGCTGTTGAACAGGGAAGGCAGAAGGATCCGATCTCCTTGGCTTGCCTATGATTGCAATAGAACGTGATAATGCTAGGTAATTCGAGGAACCTAGAGACCTCCCAAACAACTCAAGAGTTGAAATTGATATTAATTGATACCTCTTTATTCATCAGCTTCTCCTCTTTATAGAGTTTACAAGATACGGCTGACTAAGTAGATGAATTACATTAGACTTCTACTAGAAAAGATAAATAAACTTCTATCTCTACTTCTAAGACTTGCTACTAGGACTCTGCTACGAGAACACTGCATCTCCTTGAGACCTAGTACCACTTAACTACTTGAGGACATATCCTCTTATTAACACCTCTATCATATCTAACTACTCACCGCTGTTCTTGATAGTCTTGGTCTCTAACTCTTCTCCTGCACGTATCATTCCTCCCCCCTTAAAATTTCCCTTGTCCTCAAGGGAGAATGTTGGGAAACGGAGCATGAATTCTGGTAGGAGCTCCCACGTAGCATCAGCAAGAGAACGATTCACCCAATGCACCAAAACTTCAGACCTTCGTTGCTGAACCCGTTGTTCTAACACAGCTTGTGGAAGTAGAGATGTTTCATCATCTCTTGGCATGGGCAGAGCAACAGACACAGGCACTCCATCTCCTACCCATTTCTTCAATAAGGATACATGAAAGACATTGTGAATACGGGACCCAGGAGGTAGTTCCAGTTTATAAACCACTGGTCCTATTTTTGCCACAATACGGTATGGCCCATAGAACTTAGGGGCGAGCTTCTGTGACACACGTTTCACCATAGATTGTTGCCGGTACCCTTGTAACTTCAAGTATACCCATTCTCCTGGAAGAAAGTGACGTTCTTGATGGCCCTTATCATAAACTTGTTTCATCCGGTTCTGTGCTAGTTGGAGTTGTTGCCTGACTTCACAAATTACGACATCTCGATCCAGCAACAAGTTCTCTATTGCAGCCACTCTCGTAGTACCTGATACATAACATAAAAGAGTAGGTGGAGGCCTACCATAAACAACTTCAAATGGACTCTTTTTTGTGGCAGAGTGAACACTTGTATTGTAACAAAACTCCACCCACGGCAGCCATGTAACCCACTTCTTTGGATTGGAACTAGTAAAACACTGCAAATACATCTCCAGTGTACGGTTTACCACCTCAGTTTGTCCGTCCGTTTGTGGATGATGGGAAGAACTAAAGTTAAATTTAGTCCCATTAAGCTGAAAAAGCTCACGCCAAAACAGACTAGTAAATGTCGGATCTCTGTCACACACAATTGATGTAGGCATGCCATGCAACCGGAAGATTTGCTCAAAAAATGTTTGAGCAATTTGAGTGGCTGTGTACGGATGTCTGATGGCTATGAAATGCCCATACTTAGTAAGGCGATCCACTACAACAAAAATGGTGGTCTTTCCCAGCGACACGGGTAATCCATCTATGAAATCCATGGATAAATCTGACCAAATCTGAGCTGGGATAGGCAGAGGTTGTAACAGCCCTGCTGGTTGTGTGTGTTCAGCTTTGTGTCTTTGACAAACTTCACATTGTTGAATGTAATCTCTTAATTGTGACTTCATACCTTGCCAGTAGAATACCGCTCGAACTCGTTGTAGGCTCTTATGATACCCTTCATGCGTACTATCATGTATTTCAGCAAGTATAGCTGCAGTTAGGGTGAGGTAGAAAGGATAAATATTCTATCCTTGAAGTAAATCAATCCAGTCCTGGCCCTCCAAGGTCCTACCGCATCTCCTTTGTGTATTCGTTGTAATATCTCTTGCAATTGTGGTTCCTGTAGTACCTCTTCTTTAATTGGCTCCACCCAATGAGGGACCGGTTGAGATAAAGCCGCCAACCCACTTTCCATCTTTCTTAAGAGTGCATCAGCTACTGAGTTCTCACTCCCCTTCTTGTATTCTATCAAAAAATCATAGCCCACCAACTTTATCAACCATCGTTGTTGTGCCTCTGTTGAAATTGTTTGTTCCCAAAGATATTTGAGACTGCGGTGGTCAGTACGAACCAGAAACTGTTGACCCAACAGGTAAGGTCGCCATTTTTGGACTACAGCCACTAGTGCCAGCATCTCCTTTTCGTATGTTGACAGGTTCAAATTCCTGCCATGGAGAGCTTTACTGAAATATGCAATCAGCTGCTTTTCTTGCATTAGCACCGCGCCAATTCCCACACCTGAGGCATCACATTCAATAATAAATTTTTTAGAAAAATCAGGGAGAGCCAATACCGGAGCCTGTGTCATTGCTTCTTTGAGTTGTAGGAATGCTACTTCAGCTTCACTGCACCATTGGAATGAATCCTTCTTGAGAAGTTGAGTAAGTGCTCGAGCTATGGATCCATATTGGCGGATGAATTTTCTGTAATAGCCGGTGAGTCCTAAGAATCCTCGTAGTCCCGCATAGCTGACACTTTTTCAGGGTCCATTCGCACTCCTTGTCTACTAATGATGTGGCCAAGATAGATAACCTCTTCTTGCGCAAAACTACACTTTTCACGTCTTACATATAGGCGGTTAGCCCTTAAAATCTTAAAAACAATTGATAAGTGTTGCAAATGCTCATCCCATGTCTTACTATAAATTAGAATGTCATCAAAGAAAACAAGAACAAACTTACGGGTAACCTTGTTAAAGATTTCATTCATCAGTGATTGGAATGTTGAGGGGGCATTGGTAAGGCCAAATGGCATGACCAAGAATTCAAAGTGTCCATGATGAGTACGGAATGCTGTTTTCTCCATATCTTCCTCATGCATTCTGATTTGGTGATACCCAGAACGGAGGTCCAACTTCGAGAAATATAGTGATCCATGCAACTCGTCTAATAATTCATCCACCACCGGAATGGGAAATTTGTCTTTGATCGTAATACGGTTGAGAGCTCGGTAATCCACGCACAGCCGCCATGATCCATCATGCTTTTTTACCAATAGAACCGGGGATGAATAGGGACTATCGCTCGGCCTTATCACTCCACTACTCAACAAGCCCATAACTATTTTTTCTATTTTGTTTTTTTGATAGTGTGGGTACCTGTATGGCCTTACATTCACTGCTCCTGCTCCATGCTGCAATGGGATCTTGTGGTCCTGAACACGGTTAGGTGGTAATCCGTGTGGTTCTTCAAAAATCTGGTTGTACTCCTCCAACAGTTTCCTCAGGCTTGAATTCTCAGTGGTTAGGAAGTCCTACTCCACTCCCAATTGTACACTGAAAAGGCGGATGATGATTCCTCCTTGTTGTTTTTTGATAGCCTTTAGTATGGGTTGGGCTTCTACCATTCTATCCTTGGGCGAAGCTATACCCCTCAACTGCACCCATTTATCTTTGTACCAGAAGCTCATGAGGAGCTTAGAGAAATCCCACATAATAGGTCCCAGTGTCCTCAGCCACTGTGCTCCTACGACAACATCATATCCCACCAAAGGTAATAAATAGAATTCTAGAGTGAATAAGGTACCCTGAATCCATACCTGCACCTTACGACATTGCCCCTTACTGTTTATCTTCTCCCCGTTGGCCACCACCACCATAAATGAGGTATTTTTCTCAGGAGTTAATCCCACCTTCTCGACTAAATCAGTGCTGAGAAAATTATGAGTGCTTCCTGTGTCTACCAAGAGCGTGACCCCTGTATTTTGAATGCTAGCTTTGAGCCGCATAGTTTGAGGAGCTTGTAGCCCTGCCATGGCGTGTAAGGAAATTTCTGAATTCCTTCTTCTACGTACGCCAGTGGGTCTTCCCTTCCTTCTCCTTCCGTCAAGTCTTCCTCCTCGTAAATTGCTTCTATTGTAAACAACTTCTTACATCGATGCCCAGGGGAGAACTTGTCATCACAGTTAAAGCAAAGACCCTTGGATCGTCTCTCTGCTAACTCCGCCGGATTCAAGCGCTTTATTGCTGGATTGCGACTACGAGATAAATTTCAAGCGCTTTATTGACTGGGTATTTCGCCTTTCTTCTGAGAATGCTGGAGCGCGCCTCTGTGTATTGTGCTTGTCTTCATATAGACGGGCTAAGCCTACTGCTGATGTTAAGGACTGAGGTTGACATGCTTGGACATCTGCTCTAAGCCCATCCTTCAATCCACTAATAAATCCTCCCATCTGCTGCATCACCGTTAGCTTTCCAGCCTTGCTCAGTAGTCTCTCGTACTGGCTTTGGTATTCCCTTACACTGCCGGTCTGCCTTAGCTTTGTTAGATCACCAAAATAATCCTCAAATTGTGTAGGACCATAGCGGGCATGCATACCTTCCTTCAGCGTCTCCCACGTCAGAGACTCGTCGCTCTCCCGGAATAATTGGTACCATAGTTGTGCTTCTTCTTCTAAGTGATAGGCGGCAGGAGGCACCTTTTCTTCCTCGGCAATATTCTGGAACTCAAAGAACTGCTCTGCCCGGCACACCCAGCTGGTAGGATCGAGTGATCCGTCATATTTTGGGAATTGTAGTTTGGTTAACTTTGGCACAAAAGAGTTTCTGTTTTCAGATTTTTCTCCCCATCTCCCAGTTTGGTTCTTGGAAGATGTCTCTTCTCCAGAATTGTCTCCAATGCTCGCCTTGATGTCTGCACACATGTCCTGCATCTGCTTCATCTGCTTCATCATGCGCTCTTGTCCTTCCAACATTTGTTTCCGTATGTCTTGTTGCCCAGCGCTTAGAGAACTCACATCCTTCTCCAAACGTTCCAGCCGTTGATCAGCCATGTCAGAACCTGGCTCTGATACCAAGATGTTACGTGCCCGGGATTTGGAACGTGTATTTGGCTGTTGAACAGGGAAGGCAGAAGGATCCGATCTCCTTGGCTTGCCTATGATTGCAATAGAACGTGATAATGCTAGGTAATTCGAGGAACTTAGAGACCTCCCAAACAACTCAAGAGTTGAAATTGATATTAATTGATACCTCTTTATTCATCAGCTTCTCCTCTTTATAGAGTTTACAAGATACGGCTGACTAAGTAGATGAATTACATTAGACTTCTACTAGAAAAGATAAATAAACTTCTATCTCTACTTCTAAGACTTGCTATTAGGACTCTGCTACGAGAACACTGCATCTCCTTGAGACCTAGTACCACTTAACTACTTGAGGACATATCCTCTTATTAACACCTCTATCATATCTAACTACTCCCCGCTGTTCTTGATAGTCTTGGTCTTTAACTCTTCTTCTGCACGTATCACACTGCTGCTGCCAAACAAAGCTTACATAAGCTAGCTTGAGGACCTTTTCCTTTCAGAGCTCCAGCACTCCAGCTAACCACTTCTGCCCATTCCACAACGGGGCCAACAATCAAACATTCAGCCATAAGAGTTCGCCAAATCCTCCTGCTGAAATTGCAATGGAAAAACAAGTGCTCAACACTTTCTTGCCTCCCAAAACAGAATCGGCATAGAGTGTTACCACCAAAGCCCCAGCTGCACATCCTTTCTTTTGTTACAAGGGCATTTCGAAAAACCAACCAAAGCACAAAAGCATGGTGAGGGATAGCCATAGGAAACCAGACTCTTTTATGCCATGGAACTACAGGATGCTTACTCCTCAAGATGTCCCAAGTCTCAGCACAAGAGTAGATACCAGATTTAGAATTCCATTTAGGCTGGTCTGTCCCTCCCAAAACAACCTCAGGAAGCTGACTTTGGATAGCCACTATACTATCCGAAAGAGCAAAGGGCCAAAATCATTATCCATTCCGAATAATAGAAGAAACATGAGCTTCCAGTTTACTCCCTGCATCATATATAGTTCTGAAACCAAATTTCTCTATCAAACAACCAGCCGGGTGCCATATATCATACCACAGGAATATCCGGCTTCCATCCCCAACTTTAAACCGAATGAAGGGCTTATTTATCTCTCTCAACTTAAGCAATTTCTTCCAGCTCCAAGAGCAAGAGTGAGGGATGGAGATTTGCCAAAAAATCTGCCCCTTGAGCCAATTAATCTCAATCCAAGCAACCCAAAGAGACCCTGCCTGAGCAAACAAACTCCAAATGTGATTAATGGCCTAATTAACCGAACCACCAAGTGGTTTTTGATGATGTTGATGCCATGTTTTGCATGTCATCAAATTAAAATCTACATGAATCACTATGTATTTATTGAGATTTTACAAACCAAGTTATGATTTTATGTAAATATCATGTGACAACACGTGAAATCCAATTGGTGTGATGAAGAACATTGATAATCAGACAAAGTTTTGTGTCTCTAATGTTTATCATGCTTGTCATCAACTAAAACTCACATAATTGATATAAACTGACATAAGCTTAATAAATAAAACACATAGTTTCATCAAAACTAAAACTAAAACTAAAACACTAAACTTTGCATAAACAGCAAAGAAAATTGAAATACTCACACTTGGGATGTAAGAGAGTGAAAGTGAAATGCAATTTATTTTGTTTTATTTAGCCCTAGTGTTTTGTTTCCAATTTATTTTTTGATTCAGTTTAAAAGTTTACTTATTTATTTCTTCATTTAATTTTTGTTTTTTTAATAATTTGAGGAATATTTTGGAAAGTTAAATGCAGAAGTAGCCACATGCAGCAAACATGACTATTTTCCCGTCTATTTTGATGCCAATTGATAAGGACGTGGCTTTTTTGACATGGGGAGGCGGTAGTTTAAGGGATCCAATTGTCTCTTTTTTTAAAGTCTAGATGCATTAGTATAAAGTTGATGGTAGTTAAGGGGGTTGAAGTATATTTTTCCCTAAAATTTTGGGAGAATGAAAAAGTGAGGGAGACTATAGGGGTTAGCCGAATATAGGGTACTTAAGGTTAGTGTTTTTCTTTTCTAATTCAAAAATGATTAGGGTTTGAGTCCTAATTATGGATTTTATTTAGGGCTTAAAAATAAACTTTGGACAAAAATACCCCCAAAGGGGCGGTTAGGGTAAAATTTCTTTCAAAATAATTTCAAACATTTAATCACATGCAATTCATTTGTCAAAGTATGATTTGGATTGACATAAAACACTTAGAATTAGAATTCCATGAAAAACAATGCAACATGTGGTCGATCTGGTTTCCACTATATCTAGGGTTCTTGATTTCTTTTTTAATAATATGATTAATAGTAATAATGTCATATTAATGAGATTGATCCATGTAAACTAGATTAACATACTTTACTAGGCTGGATGTTACAGGTACGCATATTCTTTTCTAAATCAAACCAACCATTATATGCTCTCAAAATGGGTCATAAGATTAAAGCGATAAGAGAGAGGTTAGAAGCCATCAACGACGATAGGAGGAATTTCAACTTGGAGGTACGACATGTAGAGACACAAGTCGGGAACAGGGAGAGGGATAACACTCATTCTTTTGTACCTGCAGAAGTAGTTATTGGTCGACAAGATGATAAGAAGGCAGTCATAGATCGTCTACTAGACTCCAATGTTGAAGAGAATGTTTCAATCCTTCCAATTGTTGGCATCGGTGGATTGGGAAAGACTACATTGGCTAAACTTGTTTTCAATGATGAGCAAATCCAAAAACATTTTGACCTCAAAATGTGGGTGTGTGTCTCGGATCCCTTCCATCTTAAAAATGTTGTTGAAAAAATCTTAGAATCTGCAACAAACAGGAAACAACCAACTGTTGAAATGAATACACTAGTAAACTCTTTTCAAAAAGAAATTTATGGAAAGAAATACTTCCTTGTGTTGGATGATGTGTGGAATGAGGATCATGAAAAATGGTGTCGCTTGAAAGAAGTGCTAATGGGTGGTGGAAGAGGCAGTAGAATATTAATGACTACTCGCAAAGAAAGCGTTGCAATGACCATCCGCCATGAAAGCGTTGTAAGGATTATCGGGACAGTTCAATCCTATTTCTTAAGGGGTTTAGATAGAGAAGTGTCATGGTCTTTATTTAAGCAGCTGGCATTTGAGAAAAGACAAGAGCCGAAGAATTCCAGCATCGTAGCAATTGGGATGGAGATCCTAGAGAAATGTTCAGGTGTCCCTCTAGCCATAAGGACAATTGGAAGATTACTAAGCTCCAAAAATCCTGAAACAGAGTGGTCGTCTTTTAAGAACAATGAACTCTTAAAAATATCTCAGAATGAAAATGACATCTTACCAACTCTGAAGTTGAGTTATGATCATCTTCCTTCACATTTGAAGCACTGCTTTGCTTATTGTAGTTTGTTTCCAAAAGATTACAAGATTGATAAATCAACACTAATTAAGCTCTGGATGGCACAAGGGTTTATCAAGTTATCGGATCAAAACCGAAGCTTGGAAGATGTTGGCCATGAGTATTTTATGGATTTACTCTGGAGATCATTCTTTCAAGAAACTGAAATGGATGAGTTTGGTGACATAACTAAATGCAAAATACACGACCTCATGCATGATCTTGCCATATTAGTGGCAGGATCGTTGATCACTACGTTAGATGATAAGGAGAAAGCCATTAATGAGAAAACTCGTCAAGTATCAGTTGCTTACCATATAAGCAGCAGTTCATCTCAAGTTCCAACTTTATTGTGTAAAGCAACTAGGATGCGGACAATTCTTTACCTTGGCGTGTACTTTAGGGCTAATAGTGATTGTAATGCAACCTTTTCAAGTTCCAAGTTCTTACGCGTGTTGGATTTGCATGTGACGACCCGTTTTTTTTTTTTTTTTTTTTTTTTTTTTATACAAACATAAAACGAGTCCTCACAGTGGCACGACTACGTGTCGCTCAGCCAACATATGGCACATGCCCCATAACATGTACCTGATAATCAGAGTATAACATACATCTATCTATGCAGCGGAAAACATAAATCTGAATAGCGGAAATTACAACTTATACATCTATCACAAGTTAATTACAACAAAGAGCCATTTAACATCTATCTGCTTGAGTCTTATTAACACTATAACAATAATGGCTTAACAAATAATAAGTGACACAACCGTCACAAGCCATACCAAACCTATAAAATAGTGGACAACCCGTGGTCCGACCATTACAACTGTCGCGGCGAGCTTCAGTCATAATATCCCAAGCACACTGCTACCGACCCATCGACTATACCGTAGTACCTGCAGCCAAAGAAACATCATCTACACGGTTGTGGTGGTATCCACATCCGCATAGGTGAAATAATGAGTTCACCGCCTTAGTATACCTCATACTAAGACCTCAGTGGTATAAGACTAACTGAGTTTTCACAAAGAACCAACATCTATTTATTTTTAGTCGTGCGAGCACTATATTAGCCACAATTTACCAATAGCTAATGCAGCAAACACCGACTATTTAGAAAACATTTAAAACATACTATATAGCTGTGAAAATATGTAGAAGTTCCAGACATCCCTCCTTGGAAGTTTCTACATATAGACCCCTCTATAATAATACTTTTCACCGGTCGCTTGGACATATGTGCACACGATCACTCCATCACAGATATCACGTATACACATAAGTCTTCAGCAAAGAACATGGCATCTTACTCTTCCATACTAGGATAACATTGTCAACGGCACACTCGCAACACCATCCCTAATCGTATTTCAGCTTCATGCCTTGAACGTCAGTAGATCATGAGAGCACTAGAGTTAAAACTCAATCATGCTAACACGTCTTTCCTGAAGAACAAGAACAGTCAACCTTCTTACTCATAGACATACCATTACTCGCGCCTGGACAGTCATGTATCCATGTACTTTCAAGTTCAATGTATGCTATTAACACATGGACCATCCGATAGAAATATACATAAGATCTTTTCATGAAGACTCTTATGCATACTAATACGTCTAGCAAAACTACTCATAACATAAAAACCTTTCTCACAAAACAATGCTATAATGCTATGCATGAACTGGGGCTGATACTGTTATGCTGCTGATACTGATACTGCTGATACTGATACTGTTCTGCTGCTGCTATACTGATACTGCCGGTCTGTATGCTCTATACTACATGCTCAATGTTCCGTGCTTGACCAGTATATATTTCCTACTGTGTCACGCTGAAATTATGCAGTTGTTAAATCACGTTCTCTCAAAACAAAACAATTCCAGCATTTTACCCAACACTTTGAAATCATTCAAAACTTAGTTTCTTTATCAAATCTACGCAGTTTCAACATGACATGTTCTCAAACAATTTGCATAATTTAGATCTCAACCGCAAAACATACTCAAAACACTTTAAATCAATTAACACATTTCCCTCATGCATCAATTCTTAAACATCATTGATAATATTTGAACATAATCGAAACTAAACAAATCATCTCAAAATATACATTTCATCATATGGTTGGTTCGGTTTCATAAACAATATATATATTTTTATCAATCCAATCATATAAAAATATATATTTTCTCAGTGAGTGGAATACCCACCTTGGCTGCATTAGACTCCAACTTGAACACTCCTTGGACTCTAGTCACTTGGACTCTACATTGGAGAACCAATTAAAGTCTCCAATCCGAACATGATCCTGCAAACATTGGTAGCATTAGACTATGCTATTGAATCACATACTCTATGACATCCTAACTACCCGCATGCTCACACGTCACATCACTCGCTTCTAAAGCTAGCTAGGTATCCTAAACTATTATTAGGCTAATCATTGGTTATAGGTTCTTATTATATCTTGCTTATTAATTAGGAGATGTATTTACTATTTTATTTGCCTACATATTGTTTATTACATCACATTACCATTGTGAATCCATTAATGGTTTGTTGCTTATTTACTAAGTTCACAATATTTATATTTAACATGTATTCATGCATATGTATATATGTACCTATATACATATACATATACAACTCTTAAACTTAATCGATGATACACTTAAATATTTTGGGTACCGGGATAGGTGAGTTAGCTACTAAATAGTCACATAATGGGTCCATAGTGTATTTATGTGCTTCTATAGGCTTACTAGTTTATATTTACAAACATACGGTTATTTGAGTAATCTATAACTCATTGACATTCTTATTAAAATTGGTGTCCCCTTTTATATTATCCTTAGGCTTTAGACTTACAATTACTAACATACTAAGTATTTAATCTTTATTAACTACTAACCATATAGGTAGTTTAAACTATAGGACCTTAATCTTATAGAACTTATTAATTTAATAACTCTTATTGAACTAACTTCTAATCGCATTTTATAACATCCATTCTTTTATTAAACACACCTAATTAAAATCCTCTCAACTAAAACTACCTATAATCAACCACAACGAGGAATCACTAAATATATCTTATAAAAATAAAACCCCATATACCATTGAACTCAATTTATTTACATAATAGCAATGATATATTTTTCCTACTAAAACCACCACATAACTAACCAACATCCTCAAATTACTAACCCAAAACCAGATTTGGGTTCCACTTAAAACACCCATCAAAAATCCAACCTCAAGAACACCAATCCATAATCACTTTAAATCAGCCCCTTTCACCACCAAGTTCCATCAACAAAGCTCAAGGAATATCATCAAATCAATAACCCATAACAAATCAACACAATCAATCCACTTAGCACTTCAAACCTACAAGTTCACAACAAACCCCAAATCAACCCATACATAAAACCCAACCTATCTTAGAACATTAACATAAATCTAGCATCACTAAAAACCGAAACTCCAAGAGAAATACACTATTGTCCTAAGCCATTCATACCAAAATAATATCAATCCCAAATCAGCCCCCCATGAAAACCCTAGAATTACATTTCAAGCAAAACCCATTCCAAACCCATAAAATTATTCACCTAAATTAGTGGCTTTAAAAACCCTAGGATTTCAACCTAAACCAAACCCAAAGAGAATCTGATTTTGCAACATAAATAAATGGGCAAAAGTGAAAATACAAGGAAGCTAGCGATTTTTACCTCACCAGACGTCCATGGCCAAAAACCCCATCTTTTCTTCTTCTACCCATGGCTGGACAGCTTCCATTTCAAAATCTCTCTCTCACGATCTGTTCTCTCTCTCGGCATTTCTGCACTTCGGGCTCTCTCATGGGTTGCTATGCGTGCGTGAGTGCGAGTGAGAGAAGAGGAAGAAGAAAGGGAAGGGAAAGAGAAGAGGCGAGCTGCTGTGCGTGCGTGACAAGGGAGAAGGGAGGAAGAAGAGAAAAGAAATGGTGAGGGCTGCTGCTGCCGTGAAACAGGGGGAGAGAAAAGGGGAAAAGAGAAAAAGGAGGAGAAAAGGAAGAGAGAGAAGAAGTGGGAGGGAGAGAAGTGCGTGCATGTGAGGAGAGAGGGAGAGAAAGAAAGAAAAGTGAAAGAATAAAGAGAAGGGAAGACCGGTTGGGCTTGTCCCATATTCTTATTTCCTTTTGTTTTGCTTTTCTCTTTTGTCTTTTAGCATGATTATTCTACACTTTTTCTTTCTTCTTTATTATTGCCGACAATCCATCTCTTGTCTTTAGATACATGTTGTTTAATCTTCTTCTATTATATTTGACTCTCCTTTCTTCTTTATTTCATTTATCCCTATTTCTTTTCTAACTCTTCTACCTTTCCATTTATTAATTAACATTTGACCCTACATATTTTAAACCACACCTTTGTTAATATAATTAATTACTCATTCAACTAGAACCCACTATGGTAACTATAATTATATTCTTATTATTTTATCTTAGGCTTATTTTATTTTGGTAATATAAATATCATCACCTAAAATATAATCATTAGTCTCACCATTTAATAAATACAATTTATTAAATGCTAAATTCCTATTAATTTTTCTTGGTCTTCACGTTGCATCAGTTATATGGTTCGTCAAAAACTTTGCAAAATTTAAGCTTTATTGGGAAGCTGAAGCATTTAAGGTATCTTGATCTTTCTGAAAACGACATAGAGAAGCTGCCTGATTTTATAACCAGATTGCAAAATTTGCAAACACTAAAACTCTCCTATTGTCAGTCACTAAAAGAATTGCCGAGAGACATTGAAAAATTAGTAAACCTCAAGCACCTTGAGATAGATCACTGTGATAGTTTAACTTATATGCCAGTTGGATTGGGGCAACTGACTAACCTTCAGACGTTATCCGCATTTTATGTCCACTCGGGTTCTCCCTCCAGATATAGTGATCGTGGTGGTTTACAAGAACTGGGCGGATTAAATAAGCTGAGAGGAGTGTTAGAGATTGAAAATCTGGGACATGGGAAAGGTGTTGCGTTAGAATGTAAGGCTGCGAATCTGAAGGAGAAACAACATCTTCGTACTTTGTCTATATTGTGGAAAGAAGTTGGGTTAGATGATGCCAATAATTCGGATGAAGCGTCATTGGAAGGCTTCGAACCGCACCCAAATCTGAAAGGGCTTTACTTAAGGTACTATCAGGGTTCAAGGCTTCCAAGTTGGCTCTTGTTACTCACAAATCTTGTGAATTTCGATTAGTGTCTTCTCGGACATGCCAGCATCTGCCAGCGTTGAGTCAACTGCCTTCTCTCAAATATCTTCGTCTTTTGTCGTTGGAGGCTATGGAGTACATATCAGAAGACGGTGATAGCAATGAGTTCTCTTCTTCTTCAACGGTGCTAACACCATTTTTCCCGTCTCTCGAGTTTATTCGGCTCTCGTATTGCCCTAATCTCAAGGGGTGGTGGAGGAGGAGGAAGATGGATTCTTCTGTGGAGCTCAATAGTGATAGTGATAATTCCGTTGAAATAACGGAGCATCATTTACTCCCTTCCTTTCCTCGTCTCTCACAATTAACGATATGGGATTGCCCTATGTTGACTTCCATAGAGTGGATCCACAACTGCAAATCACTTCAAGTGCTTGAAATTCGTGAATGTTTGAATTTGGCGTCTCTTCCCGAAGGAATGCATACTCTAACGTCTTTGCAGAAGCTAGCAATTAAGGATTGTCCCATCTTATTGCAAAGATACAATAGAGACACAGGTAAGGATTGTGCCAAGATCGCTCACATTCCAGAGTTACATTTATGGTAACTGCCACAAGAGTGAGAAAATTCAAGCACCCATGCATGCATTTCGACTGATTCAGGTATATTACTCGTCATTTCATCTTAATCCTTCATACAACTTGAAATACCCACCTTCTTCATCTTCATTTTCTTCATTTTTCTCTCTCAGTATGTCGTGGTTGTTAAATTTTAGATGCAAAAGCAGCAGAACCCATTGAAGGGCATAGAAGAAATCGGGGACAGAGATTTAGAGCTTATAAAAATTAACTGAAGAAATGGAAAATTATTATATTTGCCTCAACTGAGGAAAAATTTAAACGCCCATGGATGATGGATCTTCGATTTATTCAGGTATTTAGGTCACCACTTTATCTTATCTTAATTCCTCAAAGAAATTTGAGTACCCACCTTCTTCACCTTCCCCTCGTTCATTTTTTTTAATCTCTCAGTATCCCTATGTTTGATACAGAAGTAGCCGAACCAATTGAAATACAGAAGAAACAAGGGTCAAAGCTTCAGAGCTGATAAAAAAAAAAAAAAAAAAAAAAAAAATCTAGGGCCCTGGATTCGTGATCCTTCACATATTAGGAGCCATTGTTAGTAAATTACTTTTTTTTTTTTTTTTTTCATTTCTTCATATATATATATATATACACAGTTGATGAGGTGATGTATTCTGGGTGCCTTATTTCTCATTGTGTTAACAGAGTGGAAATTGGCACTTGGTGAAACTGGAGCAAATATTGTGCGGAGGATTCAATCTAACAACAACACTGCGAGAACTACCTTGTTGCACGGGTATTCATTTTGGTTCAATTCTTTGTTACATATATAAGCTTCCCAAATGTCACTTTACCTACAAATAATCAATTAAAAGACTTGGCAGTTGAATAATTCCATTCTAAAATATCAATGCCTGTTTTTGGTTAATTAGCTTAGTTTGAAATAAAAGAGCAGTGACACTTTTTTTTTTTCTTCATTTCTAATAATATACAGAGTTGATGATATGATGTACTGGGTGTTTCATTTTCCATTGTGTAAGCAGAGAAAAGACTGGCACTTAGTGATATTGGATAAAATATTGTGGGGAGCGTCAAATCTGGCAACTACATTGTAAGAATTAACTTGTTGTATAGGGTATTCATTTGTCTCAATTCTCTGTTACACATAAGCTTCCAATATGTCATTCTGTCTTCAAATGATCAATTAAAAGATCTGGCACTTGAATGATTCCACTCTAAATATCAATTCCAAAAGTTTGAAATAAAAAAACACAAAATGAGATATTATGTTGGTTCACCCTTTAGAGTATAGATGTCACGATTTTAGGGATGCATTTCACTTTATGCTCTACTTTGACTGGACTTTTTGTCATCAATTCAAATAGTAATTTTCAATTAAATGGAAATTGTGTCTAAACTTTATTGTAGGATTATATTTTTTCTAACTTCTATATCAGTTAGGTTGCCTTAGTTTAAGACTATAAGTCAATGTTCAAGAGTTTCTTATTTTTCAAATGGTTTATTTTTGGCTTTTTAGAAGCTCCTACAACCCAATCTGTTATGCATCTTCAGATACAGGTGATTGGTTTTCACTTTAGCAGATGTTCCATTGTACTGATTATCATGTACAATAACGCTAGAGATCACTGACTATAGTTACTAGCAATACACACAGCGGATTAGTGATAGCCTTTCTTTGGTGAAGCTATTTTTTTTTATAGATATTAGCAACAACAAATAATGATATGCCTTTACTGCTCTAATATATAGATGGGAGTGGGCAAGACGTCATTCAGTAAGACTACTAGAATCACAGCACTAGAGTTGGTTTGAAAAGGACTCAACTCTATTGTTTATAATAGAGTTGGTTTGATATGCTCAATACATATCATTAATTGGTTTGAAAAGGATACAACACTCGATCTATTGTTTATACAGTTACATAAGTGACATCTTTTCTTAACTCTTTGTAATCAAATACCAACCCAGTTCTCTTTAGATTATTCCCTTTCATTTCAGGTATTTTGATTCTTTTTTGAAGTTTAGCTTCTTAATTTTTTTGATTCTTTATGTGGAAGCTAGATGGGAACCAAATGCTTAAACATACAAAAGAGTATGTCTTTTGTCACAGAAAGCTGCATGGTTCTACAATTATGCAGCAACTAGCAAACAATTGTGTAAGTACCTGATTCCTTATGTAATTAAATTTATATTAACAAATGGGGTTAATCAGAATAGCTTCATTTGTTTTGGATGTTATTACTTTAACTACATAAGCATGGCATTACTTTCATCTTTGAAGTGATCTTATTTTCTAAGGAAGCTTAGCGCACCTCAGAGTTATCATCTAGCCATGGACAATTAGACATATGAAATCTATGAAAAAAAATCATAAAAATCCAGAATTTTGTTGTCACAAACATAGGCTTCCTGTTGACTTGTCAGAAAGCTCTTAAATTGATTCAAAAATTGCAATTTAAACAATTGTAGATATGAAGTTGACAGCTATAACCTGGTGATTTAAACAATGCTTGGAACTCCGGTATTAAGGTAAAAAATACAGAGACGAAACCTTGCTAGGAGGGTGAAGGAAACGAAGTGTAGTTCAAAAATGAGCACGGCAAGTCATCAAGTGTGTCACAGTTGGTGATGGAGCTTTTGGAAAGACTTGCATGCTCATATCTTATACCAGCAATACCTTTCCCACGGTATGATTGATGATGTTTCATTTTGAATCATACAAATCCAGCTTTAATATGTACGATTAAGAATAAACTCAGTCTAACTATACTAGTAATTATATTATGATATCTTTTTCCTTCTTCAGATACTTATAGGATTATGTGCCCACTACGCTCAACAACTTTAGTGTCAATGTCGTGGTTGATGGTATGGCACAGTTAACCTTGGACTATGTGGCACTGCTGGTAAGTAATTGCTTCATGGGTGTAATCAATTTGCTGCTATAACTCTGTCTGAGAGAGTTTATCAAGCTTATACTTAGGTGTTCATATTATAGACTCGAAAATTGGTTAAAATTAGACATCAGCAACTTGAATTAGATATTTGGTTTTTGTTGGTTTATTTTTTCAACCACACACCCTTTACATGAATACAGGACAGGAGGATTATAACTGGCTGAGGCCTTTGAGTTACAGAGGTGCAGATGTTTTCTTGTTGGCCTTCTCTCTCATCAGCAAAGCCAGTTATGGAAATATCTCCAAGAAGGTTTTTTATCAAAACCCAATAATATTTGTTCTTAACTTCTTTAGTTAATTTATGGGTAATTTTCTAATATCAGTCTGACACATTTATTTTTTTGCTTCCAGTGAATTCCTGAACTGAGGCGTTACACCCCAAGTTTTGATTGATCATCCTGGCGCTACATCAATGATCTTGCTGTTGGCTGCTGTATGGAAATCAGGGTTGTCGACCAAAAGAGGGAGTGGGAAGATTCATATGCTAATGATATGAAGGGTGATTGAGATACAAAATGATATTTAGTCCAGATTTTCTTTTACGGGGACTCAAAGTAGTTGTTCATAATTCTTACTTGTTTTGCACCTTTGCTATATCCATTTATTGGCGTGTATTAATCATGAGGTAATTTATTGGCGTGTATTAATTTGAAATTTTTTTTTTAATTTAATCTATTAAACTAATATCTATTTCCAAAGCGAGTAATTTGAATGACATCTATTGGTTTAATGAACTGAGTTTCAGATATGTTTTTCTCAAATGTATATGGAGAAAAACTTATTTATCCTTCATTTATTCCAAATTGGGAAGTAATATATTCCATTTTATCATCCTCTTTTACATGTTTCTATTTCTATTGAAGTGAAGTGTGGTTTAGGGATAGAATCTTCTCTTCTCATCAAAGTAAACATCATCAAAGTGCCCTTTGGTGTTTTAAGAATTAGTCTTTTCTTTGAAAAAAAGTATGACTCTCTTAAATAATTTTGTATAGTTGCAAAAACAATTCCTTCCTTTTTTAAAAAAATAAAGATAAGTGGGAGCAATTCCTTCCAAAAAGCTTTGTTGTCTTCTCATAAAGAGTTTTTCTCCGATTAACAGAAGACTTTTATATATATAGTAGAGTTTTAAAAAAGTGTAACCCCGCTTTATGAGCAAATTTGTTTAATCCAAGTATAACATTTAATTTTTATTTTTTTTTAAGAATAAGTAATCAATAATATTACTAACTAAACAATAAAAGTACAAATAACGTCCCACAAAGACAAACAACACAACACAACCAGTGTAACGATCCACCCCCAATGACACAATACTGTCCGCTTTTGGCTCCCCATACCAGACTTCTCAGGAGGTCACCCATCCTGAGATTGCTCTCGCAACGGCTCGCTTAACTGCGGAGTTCTGATAGGTTCATTGCCATCACGGCTTTAAAACGCGTTGTGTCATATAGAGTGCATTTATACATATAAGCACATCCTCATTCCCAGGCGATGTGGGACGTCACAATCACCCCCCCTTGGGACCCAGCGTCCTCGCTGGCGACCCTCATGGGATCACCCCATTCTTGGCATCCCAGCGAGTGCCCGCCGGCAACCCTCTTGGGCTTGTGCACGCTCCCACCATCTCAGGCTGGGCAATAGCTCTGATACCATTTGTAACGATCCACCCCCAATGACACAATATTGTCCGCTTTTGGCTCCCCATACCAGACTTCCCAGGAGGTCACCCATCCTGAGATTGCTCTCGCAACGGCTCGCTTAACTGCGGAGTTCTGATAGGTTCATTGCCATCACGGCTTTAAAACGCGTTGTGTCATATAGAGTGCATTTATACATATAAGCACATCCTCATTCCCAGGCGATGTGGGACGTCACAATCACCCCCCCTTGGGACCCAGCGTCCTCGCTGGCGACCCTCATGGGATCACCCCATTCTTGGCATCCCAGCGAGTGCCCGCCGGCAACCCTCTTGGGCTTGTGCACGCTCCCACCATCTCAGGCTGGGCAATGGCTCTGATACCATTTGTAACGATCCACCCCCAATGACACAATACTGTCCGCTTTTGGCTCCCCATACCAGACTTCCCAGGAGGTCACCCATCCTGAGATTGCTCTCGCAACGGCTCGCTTAACTGCGGAGTTCTGATAGGTTCATTGCCATCACGGCTTTAAAACGCGTTGTGTCATATAGAGTGCATTTATACATATAAGCACATCCTCATTCCCAGGCGATGTGGGACGTCACAATCACCCCCCTTGGGACCCAGCGTCCTCGCTGGCGACCCTCATGGGATCACCCCATTCTTGGCATCCCAGCGAGTGCCCGCCGGCAACCCTCTTGGGCTTGTGCACGCTCCCACCATCTTAGGCTGGGCAATGGCTCTGATACCATTTGTAACGATCCACCCCCAATGACACAATACTGTCCGCTTTTGGCTCCCCATACCAGACTTCCCAGGAGGTCACCCATCCTGAGATTGCTCTCGCAACGGCTCACTTAACTGCGGAGTTCTGATAGGTTCATTGTCATCACGGCTTTAAAACGCGTTGTGTCATATAGAGTGCATTTATACATATAAGCACATCCTCATTCCCAGGCGATGTGGGACGTCACATCACCCATCCTGGGATTGCTCTCGCAGCGGCTCGCTTAACTGCGGAGTTCTGATAGGTTCATTGTCATCACGGCTTTAAAACGCATTGTGTCATAAAGGGTGGATCGTTACAACCAGAGCAAAAAATAAGCCTAGTTACGACAAACCGAAACCAACAAAAAGGCTGGTATTAAACCAGTACAATATCATCTACATTCCAATTAATGCTGATATTTTTTCTAGGGATTTGATTGCTGCACTACATGGGCACAACAACCCCTCACATGAGGGTGGGCCTCACACACTGGTCCCCACTCTCATGTGAAAGGGTGTTGTGCCCATGTAGTAAATCTAAGATTTTCATTTTTCCTATTCTTTTTGAATTTTCCTTTGCTTGAAATCTAGAAATGAACTTCCCAAAAATTCATCTTTAAGATCTGCTCCTCTAAAGTATTACATTTAAATTGAACAGAGTATCTGTTCAAATTGGGGAAAAAAATGAATGAATACATTGAATTGGATTTCATTAGGCGAACTATACAAACAAATGTTTAAAGCTACAATCCGATTATTAATAACAAGCTCGTAACCCGTGCTATGCACGGGATTCTTCCTTATAATTTATTTTCATAATAAAAATAAAAATAAAAATGGAAGAAGAGAAGCATAAAAAATATAGATAAAAAATGAAAACTGAAAAATACTAATATAATATAATAGTGTTATCTTTTCTGTATTACACAAAGTAATAAAAAAACTACTAAATATTGTCTATCAATTAAGCACGTTAACAATGTGCATTATACAGGGGAAAAAAATCAATAAACAATGTAAATTAAAAAAATCGTCATACCTTGTACCAAAACACAATTAATGTAAACACTCTCTCTCCGTGGTTTCCTTGAATTCAATGTAAAATTTAGAAAAAAAAAAAAAAAAAAAAAAAAAAAAAAAAAAAAAAAGAAATTTGAACAAAAAAATAATATAAATTAGGAAATAGGGACAAAAAAAATGTAAAGAAAGAACAAAATCATAGAAAATAAACTAAAAAAAAAAATGTAAAATGATAACCACTAAAATAATAGAAAATAACTATTTTTTTATATACTTTTTCTAGTTCCAAAGAAATTTATAGATATAGAAATAAACTACGGTCAAATAGATACTTTTTAATTTGACCATCATTCTTATATATAGCGTAAAAGAAACTACTTTTTCAACAGAAATAAAAAAATAGTATAAATTATCAATGCAAAAATAAGGATAGAAAATCAAATCAGAAAGACAGAAACACATAAAATAAATACAAACATATTATTTACAATTCTAATGAACACAGCCCCGACAAACTTAAAAGACAAACTAAAAAAACAAAGGCTATAGCAGTATTACAAACAAAAAGGTTCTAACAATAGCAAAAACTTTGCTCTCTTTTCTTTGAGCAGCACTCTCCGGTAATGTAAGCAACATTGCAATTTTGCATAGCCACAAACCATTACTTCTCCATATATTTTATTTGAGAAAGCGATAGATATTGGAGTGACTTTTGACATTTCCCAAAGAAAAAAAACTGACATTTGACTTTTTGAAGTTTAGTTTGTAACAGACATTTAATGGGAGGGGAAACGGTGTTTGAGTAAAAGATTTTACTTAAAGGAAGAGAGAGAGAGAGAGAGATGTAGAAATTAATGAGAATTTAATGACAACAAAATTAGATGTTTCTGTTCATTTTCTATTCAATGGAAGATATTTGATTAGGAATATTAAACGCACTGTTTATTTCACTTGAAATACATGAAGCAGTTCAATTTTACTTTTTTTTTTCTTTTTTTTCTTTTTTTTTTTTTCCAGTTTTACTTAAAAGGAAGAGAAAGATGTAGAAATTAGTGAGAATTTAATGACAAAAAAAATTTGACGTTTCTATTCATTTTTTATTCAATATAAGAGAGTTAATTAGTCATATTAAATGCACCGTTTATTTTACTTAAAATACACAGACTGGTTTAGTTTTTCTTAAATTATCAGTTTTTTACTCAAATGACCGATTCGATGTTTAAAAATTATGAATTCATGCCACGTGTCCTAATTCTAGGCCAACTCTAAGTTGGAACTTGGCTTATATATATATATATATATATATATATATATATATATATATGATATGTTAATATTTAATTAACTCTTTAGCGTTTTAAAAACATTTATATTCCTTTTGTGCACAATAATCAAAGAAAATTTTTGCCTTTTTTGGCTTTCAAAAGCAAAATAACACTTACAAAAAATAAGTGAAAATCGTAAAAATCACAAAAAAGAAAAACAAATATCCCATAAAACATTTAAATGAATTAAAACATAAGACCCTTATTTTTAGTTTAATTCATATAAATTAAAACATGTTAAAATCTTTGTTCCCATAAGTGTAGTTTAGAATGAAAATAAGTATGAAGAAGAAAAATAACAAGAAAAAAACCACAATTTTGATTATCAAAATATAAAATAGAAAATTAGCAGGAATTTTTTTTAATGTCGATGTGATATCTATTATAATCCTACATAATTCTGAACATTCGAAAAAGCAAATGAACAAAAAAAAAAAAAAATCTCATAAACATTCAAATAAAGAATTGCTCAACCACAAATTTCACAAACAAAATGGAAACATATTTAGATTTCAACCAAAAATATAAAAATACCAAAGAGTCCTACTTAAATCATTAATTGAGGAAGATAGACTACTTGTATCATTAATAGAGAGAGAGAGAGAGAGAGAGATTAAATAGACCGGTTCAATTTTATTTAAAAGACCGGTTCAATACTTAAATAACCGGTTTAGTCACTAAAAAATATGGGTTCATGCCACGTGTCACTATTCTATGACATTCTAAGGAAGAACTCGGCTTTTATATATACTAGCTTGTAACCCGTGCTATGCGCGGGATTCTTCCTTATAATTTAGTTTAATAATAATAATAATAATAAAATGGAAGAAGAGAAGCATAGAAAATAAAGATAAAAAATGAAAATTGAAAAACACTAATATAATATAATAGGGACAAAAATTTCTTATAAGCTGGTTTATAGGAAATTTTCTACGACTCACAATTAAAAAAGACACGTATCCTTTAAACATGTGAGAAGCACATATTTTTTTATTAATGCTATGTTCGTACATGCTATTTAAATAACATATGATTCTAACATGCCAAATGACACATGTCAATCTTATATGTGGATTGTAAGAAATTTCCTACAAACCGATTTGTAGGAAATTTCTGTCCATATAATAGTATTATCTTTTTTGTATTACACAAAGTAATAAAAAACTACTCAATAAACATAATACGCTAAAAAATCATCATACCCCGTACAAAAAACAACCATAGGAAACTCTCTCTCACCATCATTTTCTTGAATTTAGTGTAAATTTTACAAAAGATAAAATAAGCAATTTGAATGAAAAATAATATATTAATTACATAAAAAATAAAGAATAAATTAGAGTTTTCTTTTCCATATACTTTTCCGTTTCATATGAAACCTTCAAAATCAATATTGTTTATCAATTAAGCACGTTAACAATGTGCATTATACAGAAAAAAAAAAAATCAGTGAACAACGTAAATTAAAAAATCATCATACCTCGTACTCAAAACAATATATATATATATATGATCAATGCAAAAATAAGGATAGAAAATCAAATCAGAAAAACAGAAGCACATAAAATAAATACAAACATATTATTTACAATTCTATTGAAGACAACCTTGACAAACTTAAAAGGCAAATTAAAAAAAAAAAAAACAAAAAAGCTATAGCAATATTACAAACAAAAAGGTTCCAACAATAGCAAAAACTTTGCTCTCTTTGCTTTGAGCATCACTCTCCGGTAATGTAAACAACATTGCAGTTTTGCATAGCCACAAACCATTACTTCTCCATATATTTATTTGAGAAAGTGAGAGATATTGGAGTGACTTTTGACATTTCCCAAAGAAAAAAAAAATTGACATTTGACTTTTTGAGGTTTAGTTTGTAACGGACATTTAGTGGGAGGGGAAGCGGTGTTAAAGTAAAAGATTTTACTTAAAGGAAGAGAAATAGATAGAAATTAGTGAGGATTTAATGACAAAAAAAATTGACGTTTCTATTCATTTTTTATTCAATATAAGATAGTTAATTAGTGATATTAAATGCACAATTTATTTTACTAGAAATACACAGATCGGTTTAGTTTTACTTAAATTACCAGTTTTTTACTCAAATGGCCGGTTCAATATTTAAAAAGTATGGATTCATGTCACGTGTCCTAATTCTAGGCCAACTCTAAGTTTGAACTCGGCTTTTATATATATATGGTATATAAAACATTTAAATGAATTAATACATAAGACCCTTATTTTTAGTTTAATTCATATAAATTAAAACATGTTAAAATATTTATTCTCATAGGTGTAGTTTAGAACGAAAATAAGTATGAAGAAGAAAAATAACAAGAAGAAGACCACGATTTTGATTATCAAAATATAAAATAGAAAATTAGTATGAATTTTTTTTAATGTTGATGTGATACTTATTATATTTCAATCCTATATAATTCTGAACATTCGAAAAAACAAATGAACAAAAAAAAAATCTTATAAACATTTACAAACAAAATGGAAACATATTTAGATTTCAACCAAAAATATAAAAATATCAAAGATTCATATTTATATCATTAATTGAGAGAGAGAGGCTACTTGTATCATTAATAGAGAGAGATAGAGATTAAATAGACCAGTTATATTTAGATTTCAACCAAAAATATAAAAATACCAAAAGGTCATACTTATATCATTAATTGAGAAAGTGACTATTTGTATCATTAATAGAGAGAGAGAGAGAGAGAGAGAGAGAGATTAAATAGACCAGTTCAATTTTATTTAAAAGACCAGTTCAGTATTTAAATGACCGGTTCAGTCACTAAAAAGTATGGGTTCATGCCACGTGTCACTATTCTATGTCATTCTAAGGAAAAACTCGGCTTTTATATATGATATATGATATGGTATATAAAACATTTAAATGAATTAATACATAAGACCCTTATTTTTAGTTTAATTCATATAAATTAAAACATGTTAAAATATTTGTTCTCATAGGTGTAGTTTAGAATGAAAATAAGTATAAAGAAGAAAAATAGTAAGAAAAAAACCACGATTTTGATTATCAAAATATAAAATAGAAAATTAGTAGGAATTTTTTTTAATGTTGGTGTGATATCTATTATATTTCAATCCTATATAATTCTAAACATTCGAAAAAACAAATGAACAAAAAAAAATCTCATAAACATTCACAAACAAAATGGAAACATATTTAGATTTCAGCTAAAAATATAAAAATACCAAAGAGTCATACTTATATCATTAATTGAGAGAGAGAGGCTACTTGTATCATTAATAGAGAGAGATAGAGATTAAATAGACCAGTTATATTTAGATTTCAACCAAAAATATAAAAATACCAAAAGGTCATACTTATATCATTAATTGAGAGAGAGACTATTTGTATTATTAATAGAGAGAGAGAGAGAGATTAAATAGACCAGTTCAATTTTATTTAAAAGACCGGTTCAGTCACTAAAATGTATGGGTTCATGCCACGTGTCACTATTCTATGCCATTCTAAGGAAAAACTCGGCTTTTATATATACATATGATATATGATCATTCATGGTGTACCCAAAAATAATTTCCCAAACGACTCTCTAAATTTCATTCTCTTTCTCAATGTGCAAATCATAACTTTGACATCGAAGTGTTCTCTCACCGGCCCATCCAAGGAAGTCACTCGTGCTTGTTTTCCTTCTCTTTGCAAATGTCATCGACCTGGAGTATGATGTCCGGTCAATTGATTCTTCAATTAAAAATAAATGTATTTATTATTAAAATCGTCTTATTTAATGATCAAATTTAAATCATTAATAGCTATTCGAATAGATGCAATGGATGGACACATTGGTTCATAATAGAGACAACAACACGACATGTTCAATTTCATAGAATATAATCTGCATCGAATTATGAAACAATAAAATTCATTGACCCAATAAGCTCGATCTAGCTCAAATAACATATATTATCCATCTAAGAAAGAATCAAAATCTATTAGTTGCAATAATTCATCATCAAATAATTCTATGATCACATTTGAATAAATCATAAACACCTATTCGGGTATCTCAAAAAGTGAATATCCATAATCAAATAGGTATGGTGAAGGAACACGTACATTAAGCTGCATGCATAGATTGCTATTGATATTGTTCAATGATAGAATAAAATATTTAATATTTAAACTTAAGTAAATATAATATATTCACATGTATATTTCAAACATGTTACCGACGAAAATGTGTGAATTATTCACGAAGTTAATTTATATAATGTCCATGATCATACATATATATTGATTCAGTCACACATTCACATACATCATGCATGCATATGAAGCGAAATGCAAAATGTAAGTGTCAACTAATTCAAATAATAAATTCTAGAAAGGATTTAAGGCTTTGAAAATAATATATATATATATATATATATATATATATATATATATATATATATATATTATTAATAATCATGAGGTGTAATTCGAATTTTGCAATGAGCATATTTTCTTGATAGATTTGTTTCATCTCTGCAGAATTTCAGAATGTCCGAATCCCATCAACATCCGGACCAGGCTGCTCCACAGCAGCTGAAACTGCAATTTGTATCCCCTAAAAACAATGAGCAAAATTTCATTATCATGCATAGTATACAACCAAACTGAAAAGGAGATCAAACATCAATCATGTCTGTATGTATGTATGCAAACGACAATTCAGCCAGCAGCATTCGAAAGAACTCCCAAGTATGATCAATAAAAATATAGCAATAACATTTTTCCTTTGACAGAAATTTCCTATTATAAGACAAGACAAGGATCCTCTCTATTTAAAGGAAGTAAATATTATATATTTTATGGTTAAAATTGGTGCATAACGGTATATGTGATTTCACATTATTTAATTTTTTTTTTAAAAGATGTTTTAACATTGACTTTATTTATACGATTAAATATACAAATTTTAATTTCAAACCTTTAATGTATACTATCTATTTCATTTGAAATTAAAATAACTCTATTTTATATTAAAGTTGGCGACGTAGACGTCGAATAACAAATACTTAAAAAGCAGTAATATACGAGATAGTCGTACGGAGAAGGAAATTGGAGAGGAGCTGATTCTTTATTCAAGAGTGGCAAAAAGTAAAATGACAATTTTGTTCCTCTAAATGAAATGGAAATGATCTGATTCCTAGTCAGGTAGTTGTAAAAACGGGTGCATTCATTGTGAGTTGAATTCAAATCGCACACACGTTACAAGAAACTGGGGCTTTTACTACTGATCTTTTTCCGACAAAAATCGATGCCTCATAATTGAGTGGGATTGTGGGAACCTTTCATAATTCGCAAACTAGTCTTGTTTCTTTGCAAAAGTTACTTGAGAAATATATTTCTTATAAATACAGGTAAGGCTACAAAAAAGATTTATTGCGTATTTGCGTCATCTCAAATGTTATGTGACTTTTATAATTATCATTAAATTTAAAATTATAAATTAAAATAATTTTAAAAATCATGTGAAAAAAAAAAGAAGAAGAAGAAGAAGAAGAAGACTGTAAAAAGAGCACGAAATTGAAAGAAGGGGACAAGTTCAAACCCACCTTAATTCCACCATCCAATCCTCCGCTCCATTGTTAATCGTGCGAGTGGACGTAAAAGTCTTCTTTGAAAAGATGAATTGTTATTGAAGAACACAAAGAAGAGATAAATTGTTGATCGAATCTTTCTTAGTTTTTTTATTTTTTTTATGCATATTCCATTGAGGGTGGCGGAACTTAATAGCCGAAGGAGAGGCCAACCGTACAAGTAAAGTGGTTTTCTTTTTACAGTCTTACTAAGGAGAGTGGATTGGTGTGCGGGTCATGATACTTTCAAATTATTTGTTCGAATTTAAGAGAATTTAGGTAGATGATTGTGAAAGACCACTTATAGGAAGACTCACCTAGACCAAATAAAAATTAGACTGCCCAACCACTTATCCGGTCAAGTGAGTCTTATAAGTGGTCTCTTACAATCACATGTCTAAATTCTCTCAAATTCAGACAAATAATTTGAGAAGATTATAATCCAAAGCAAGGCACTGTTTCAATTGTTAGAACAACTCCTCACACCCTTTATCGCTATCAAATTCCTTTCCCAGCATCTTCAAAAAGGAAAAAACATTTATGAGTGGCTCTGGATGTAAACTAAATAAGGGCAGGAACGCAACCTATAAGCTGGTTTGTGTTCCAAGGAGCATGTATCTTCAAAATTACCTTTATTTTCTCATGGTTTACCAAACATCTGTTGAAATTTTTGGGAAATATAAAATATGAGAATTATTGTGGAAGTAATAGAGAGAAAAGAGAGATTAAAAATTGTAGGTAGTTCAGTGTTAGACAACTACATCTAGACTGTGTGTAAGGCACTCCCCTCACAAATTGGATAAGACTTGATTTTGTTGCGGGTGTGACCCATAAAATTGTTTGCACTTAAGAAAATTCGAACTTTAGACTTTATTGGGATGGCACAAAGTCCAAAGCCTTTACCACTTGAGTTAACCCTCATCACTTAAGCCAACCCTTCTTGAAAAATGCTTCAAATCATCAAGGAAAACATAACAGTATAGAGACAGATAATTGGGAATCGATTATGGGTTTTGGTCCTTACTGAAATGGCACCCTTGAGGTAAATGATAGAGAATGGACCAGATTTCACTAAATAGCCACAAGCTTAAAATACTCACAGCTTCTCAATGGAAAACAAAATGGAATTTAGGCCCAACATTTCACATTCATTGAGCTTTAATTCGTATATACAACCTACACATATAAATGAATTTAATCAAACTAGAATTGACCAACCCCAATACCACATCCTGGTGCTTCCCTTTGCCATCCACATCCCGCTTGCTTGTCTCCAACCAGGTCAAAGCGCCTCCGAAAAACGTAAATCTGCAGGGCCGGGACCCAAAATCCCTTTCTGGTCGTTAATCTTGCCTAGGGAAAGAGGTGGCTCTGTATGTCCACTCTTTTCATCATCTCTCCACCCAGTCCCGTGCCATTCTCTCTACAACATCAACAGAAGCCAAGCAAAGCAAATAAATAAATTATTGGAGAAATAGAAAAAGATTATCAGGCCAAGCAGACAAAACAGTTTTCTGCATCAGAAGAGCAATTCACCACATCACTACAATCAGATTGCAATAACCTCAAGATTTCCTTCTAACTCAGCTTAAAGAAGTCATTCTCGGGTTTGGATATGTGAAGAGTATGACATTATGCCTTTTACATGATGCTCTTATTATAGCCTTTGCTAAATATTAGAAATACTTGCCTCATCATGATTGTAACTACTCTCCTGCAATAAAGGGGTCATTATTGGGGGGGCAACATCTGGATCTGGCTTTTGAAATATAAAAGTCGTATAAAGACCTGTAAAAGGGAAATGCCAAAAGAACCCATTAGTAAACTGCTGAACAGGGAAGTAGCAAGTAAAGGGGAAGGTTGCGGAGTAGATGATGGAGTGTGGATGCATCACCTAACACATCATAAGATCGAGGAAGCAGTCTCCCTCTAGGATCAACAAGGTTTGGACCGGAATTCATTAGCATGCCTGCAAATTGGGCTCTTTTGGGGAGAACCAAATAAGGAGAATGAATAATAAGATTTCAACAGCAATGACAAAATACATAACATAGAGTAAATTTAAAGTGGAGGTACCATTCAGATTTTAGTTCCTTTCAGAGATTTTCAAGGAATTCAATAAGAAAAGACAAATCTGCAAACCTGTTGTCATCATAAAATTCTGTTAAGTTTTGTATTTCGACATACTCAAGACCAGCTTCTCTTGCCAACCTGAATTCATATCAGAGAAGTTGATCATTAGAACATTTCAGAGCCAACATCAAAGCTAGAGAGCATTTCAAATAATAAAACCATTTCACTAACAGCATTCCAAAGAAATATGAGAATAGCAAACAAAGGAAGCCAACTTGAAGTCTTCAAACCTAACAATTAGAAGAATCTACAACAGAGTGGAGAAGCTCAATTATATGTTGGTGATCCATAGTGGATTGTAATTAGCACCCTCCATTTTTAAACACACCCGTCCTATTCCAACCAAAGTTCTAAACTTAAATCCTGCCTAATCTGCCTCACTATGGCAGTTTATAGTATTGAACAAAGTAAAGAACCAAAATAGAAACATTACTATGAAAGCTTTCAAACATCGACATGCGTAATTTTGGTAACATGGTCAGACCAGAAAGTGGTATTGACATAAAAAGCACTAAACAAGGCAAAACACCTATAACCAGTGTCAATTCTTTCACAAATCATAAGATAGAAACAAACCTGATGAAACTTGGAAAATGAACCAGGCAATGGGTTTCAGCAGAAATATCACTGGCAAATTTCAGCTGGTATTTCTTTCCAAATAACGGGAACCTAGAAATGTACAGTATATTTTATTGGAATAAGTGAAAATAAGGAACAAGCAAACGTGGTTCAGATCTAAAATTCACACATACTTTTCTTCCTCGATTTCAAAGGTGATCATGTAGCTCTCTGATCGAATGCAATTGGGAACAATGTTTGGCTTCATGCTGCTGCTTTTATTGTGGTATGCTTCAACATTCTTCTGGTACTTTGCCCTGCATAGCCGTAATGTTAATATTGGTAGTACAACTCACATGTCCTCATAAGAAAGATCTCATACAACATTGATCGCCACGATCAGATATTAGCAATGTCATGAATAGAAGAAAAGATCAAAGAAACCTGAGCTCAAAGCTAGAGGAGTCCTGGCTCAAACAGCAATGTTAAAGGATTGAATTAACACGCAGCCAGAGAGAGTGTCAATGACTGCAAAGAAGGTTTTGTTTTTATTCAAAGAAGTTGAAGGTTGACAATCTCAGGCTTGACCTGAAAATTGCCTCTATACTTAACATGTTAAATAAAATGAAATTACAAATGTTTGATAATTCCAATACAGAATCTTTCTAATTCAAACCGCAAGCCAAGAACATGTCTATGGTTATATATATATGGAAACCGAAATCAACTTAAAGTTCTCCATAATTTGGTTAAAGCCCTCAGTCCAGGATACCAAATCAACTGAAGGAGAGAGAGCAAGTAGTGACAGGTCCCATTATCTTAGTTTCAGTACCAAGAAAAGCTACCAATATATATAAACAATTAAGCAATCACCAAATTGCTATAAACAGCTGAAAGCACTAACTATTTATCTGAATACATTTAAATAAGAAAACACATCAAATCCCAATGAAATTAACAAATAACTCCAAGAACAATAGGTCTACAACAATCACCATTTCATACCATATTGTAGATGAGTCAGGAGTAATACCAAAAAAAAAACCCCCCGGTTTCAGCAACAACGACACATTTTGTAGAAGTTTCCTTGCTCTCTCCTCAGTTTCGAAGCACAACTGCAAGTATAAATGCTTCTAAGATTTGGAATCTGATACTCTGAAGTGAAGTACAGAACCATGAGAGAGAGACAGAGACAGAGACAGCAAGGAAAAGAAATACCAAACCTGCAAATGCTGCAAGCAGCACACTACATCAGCCTGATTGGTCTTACCCTGCAAATGCATCTCTATATTTTC
Organism: Alnus glutinosa; assembly: GCF_958979055.1. Lineage (NCBI taxonomy): Eukaryota > Viridiplantae > Streptophyta > Magnoliopsida > Fagales > Betulaceae > Alnus > Alnus glutinosa. The sequence continues at coordinate 14,094,937 of NC_084895.1, forward strand.
CTGCCAAAGCAATACACTGTCAAGTAAGGAGGGGAAGGGGTGGGGGGCACTGTCTGTATTCAGATTAGAAAGGACCAAAGTCCCAACTAAAATACATATAAACTTCATATGTATGAAATTTGTATGATAAATGAATCTTTTGCAGCAAAGACTCATACACCTCATAGAACATTAATAAGACCACTTAAGAAAAAAGATCATTCATGTTTTTCCTAACGTGCTTAGTTTTCATGATTTTGTTGTTTTTTTTTTCTCCTCTCTTGTATGCTTCATGAGTACCTGGATTGCGCCTTTGTTTTTCTATGAAATATCGATTACTTATAAAAAATAAAAATGTCTATCAGGCTTACTTAAGCAAAAGTCAACAGACACCACATTCAGCAAAATCTGTCACAAACAGCAAGGTTGATTAAGACTAAAGTAGGCCAAAAAGTAAACAATTAACTTGGCACCTTATCTTTATTTCTAGAAATAATGTTTGTTATCAAACAAAATAGTATGAAAATGAATTGAGAGCTATGCATAAAGGCTTCTGGAGCCGACGGAAAATCCATCGGGAAATGATGTTCAATGCCATCAAAATCACTTTGGCCTATGCAATGGCTTAGCTCATTAGCAATCTCCAAGCAACTTAACTTTATTGTACTTGCAAAATCATCATTTGATACACTCATTTACAGCCTTTGCATATTGACAATAAAAGTGCCAGAGGACATGACATCACACTCACTATCATCATTTTAGAGGCACACGAAAGAATAACTCTTTTTCCCAGGGGTAACACCAAAAGGAATTTGTATGATCATCTAAAGTATATCATACAGTGGACATATTGGATAATGATTATCTTACAAGTAGCAAATGCCTTGATCGATTAAATATCTTCCAACTACCAAATGTAGTATTCCAGCACTAAAAGCCAATAAGTCATAGCAATAGAGTTATCAAAACAAATACTAGCAACCCATTATAATATTCACATATAAAAACAAGACAAAATGAGAGATGAACATACAAAAAAAAAAAAAAATTGGAAAGAAAGAAAGCACTCACCGAGCAAGGGTCAAGCTCAAAGAACTCGGCAGTGTAAGCCTTCCTCTGGCTCTCCCACGCTTCTCTTATTTGGGTTATTCCAGATGACGATACATCTACAGGATTATCAAATTTTCACTTTCAAAAAAGCTGAAAAACCAGACCCAAAACCCAAAATCTGAGAAAACAAATAAAAAAAAAAACTGGGTACCGATTCCCATGTAGTGGCCTATTTGGGCATCGTCCCACTTGTCAGCGTCCAATCCTCCTCCACAGAACAACTCGCACACCGTGGCGTAGGGGTGGGCAAAGATCTTGACGAGAGCGGTTCTGGCGAACTCGTAGAGCCTCTGGTGAGTCGACTCGCTCCTGGGGACCGCGAGTTGACTCATCGTCTTTTCTTGAGGATGAGATGACAGTGGCGTGGAAATGGGAAGGAGCAAGAACAGGAGGTTTTGCGGATTCGGATTGCTCGGATACAATTAATTAATTAATTAATTAATTAATTTTTTTTTTTTAAAGCTCATATAACTACTGAAATTTATAATGTTCTCCCAAATTTTTAATTACTATGCAATTTATAACTAACCCTTTATAAATGTCTTTGAGCTTTCAATTTTTGAAATATCTCCAAACAACCCTTTTGGGGATTTTTATTTTTATTTTTTAAAAACATTTCAATGGCAATTTTGTCATTTTCGAGAGGTTGTACAATGAAACTTCAATAGTAATTTAAGGAGACATTACATCAATTGAAAGTATGGAAGAACATTGTAAATTACAGGATAATTAGATCGGAGTATATATAGTCCTCCTTTACAATCATTACAATAATACCAAAAAAAAAAGAAGGTTATTTTGGAGCAGCTGAACTACCTCTTTAGCCATAAGTGTTGAAAATTATTTCATTAAAATTTAAGTTTATCTTTAATTTGAATATATGAAAATTTAAGTTTACCTTAAATTTGAATATTTAAACTTTTTTCTATTTTTTTTTATTACTTTTTGTCCCACATTGAAAAGCTATGAGTATTTTGTGTAATTTATAAGCATTTATCATGTTCTTATACTAGATAAGATTTTTTTTTGTATACATGTGCTAGCTGTGCTAGTTGCGTCATCCAGTGCGAAGCATAGGTCGCACGCACGCGTATCGCTTTGACGCTTTAGACGCACTTAGCACGTTCGCATCGTCACACACGAGATTATTAATTACGTGTGTATTTTTCTGATGTGTATAACTGCTTTTCTAACATTAATATTTTTGAACACTTAATTGTTTTTCTAAATTGTCAGAAACTATATTTTCTAACTGCTATTTCAATAGTCAAAAACTGTGTTTTCAACAGTTAGAAACTGCATTAAAATTGCTATAAACTGCTTCTGATATTTAGATAAAACTATATTTTTCCAGCATTTTTTTTTTTCATCTCCTCTGCTGTTACAGAATTTCTGAATTCAGAGTAATGTTCAGAATTTGCGATCTGCACACTACATTTTGGCAATATTATATCCTAAGGACAAAATTGTTGTATTCCCTTTTGCAAAACTTATTGTTTAAGTGGGATGTAATATTTGTGTAAAAGACAGATTTACATTCGCTTTACTATCTAGTGTTCTTTCTATACAGTTTTTATTTTCCAGCTTTCTTCAATTTCTTGTAATTACACATCTTTATTTCTAACAATAAGGTGGTTCCTTTAATAATCGAATTGAAAGTCATTGAACCATCCCTTGACCTGATAACTAATTAAAGTGGTTGAACCTTTCAATTTGGTGATTCGGCCGTAAAACATAACCCTTTCATTTTTATTTTTATTTATTTATTTATTTTTTAAATATATTGATGTCACAATTTGGGCAATTCAAAAATGAGAACACATAATAATAAAAAAAAAAGAAAAAAAAAGAAAAAAAAAAAAAAGAAAAGTATTGCGCCCGGTGCAATACCTGAGCATTACAAGGGCTTTCAAGAAAAAAGAACAAACATAGAGACCCCAAGTGACATTGTAGTCCTAATGAGTAGTTCAATTGGTTGGAGACTATGCCTCATAAAGTGAAAGTTACTAGTTTGAATTTTCCTCTCCTCCTCTTGTGTGGACATATTAAAAATAAAAAAAAAATTAAAAAAAAAAAAGAAAGAAAGAAGTGACATTGTGGAATGGATTCCTTCACGTGCAAAACCATTTGTTAAAAATAATGATGTACCATTTACTAAAGGGCTAAATTTCTTTTTGCTTACAGTGATTTAACACTCTTTTTTTTTTAAAAAAAAAAAAAAAAGAAAAAAAAAAAAAGAGAAAGAAAACTAGAAAATTAAAAAACGAAAAAATTGTATCATTGGTCCATGTGATTGGCTTAAATTATAAATCACTTATTGTGGTATAAAAAATAATTGTAAAGTCCTTGTGGTAGGCGAAAATTATAAATTACTCTCTGAAGTCGTTTTCTGTCCACAAATTTAAAGAATCCGTTAGATTACCACATTAGTCCAATAAAAATGTGACATGTGTCCCTCTCAATAAAAAAAATATTTAAAATTAAAAACCTAAAAATTAAAAAATTAAAAAATTATTATTATTATTATTATTATTATTATTATATATATATATATATATATATATATATATATATATATTTTTTTTTTTAAAAAAAAAAAAGAAGAGAAAAAAAAAATTTGGGACTTGTGATGGCTACCACTCAATGGGGAGGGGGCTGGCTCGCCACCATTCCCATGGGCCAAGGCGGCCGCGAGCCACCCCATAGCAGGCTGGGAGTGACCTCGCAAGTCACCCCCAAGTCCCAATTTTTATTTTTTATTTTTAAAAAAATATTTTTATGTTTTTAATTTTTAATATATTTTTTATTAAGAGGGATACGTGTCTCGTTTTTATTGGATTGATGTGACAACTTAACAAATCCTGTTAAATTTGTGAATGAAAAATGACTTCAGTGAGTAATTAGTTTTTTTGTTTTGAAAAAAAAAAATTCCTTGAATTTTAAATTTTTATTATTTTTTAATGGAATATATGACACGTGGCAATAATATTATAGGAATATTTCAACAAAAGTGGTATTTTTGGCACACTTTGGTAGTTTGATTGGTCACTTTAGCACATTTGAAAATTCAGAGCCTATTTTAAAATCGGTTGTTAGTTTAGGGTGTTTTTTTATATTTTTTTTTTCATTTTTTTTTCATTTTTTTAATTTTCTAGTTTTTTAGTTATCTATTCAATCTATTTTTAATTAGTCATAGTGACACATGTCAATTTAGGTACCATCTTCATTTTTAGTGATAATTAGGTATTATTTATGATACAAATTAAAATCGATATGAGAAAAAAATAAAGTTATTAAACTACGGAGAGTCAAAGCCTCAAATATATTTAACCCTTTATTAAAATAAACGATCTAGATCAGAGGTATTGCACCCCAGCTTAGGTCTTTTTTTTTCTTTTTTTTTTAAATGACCGGGAACTCCTTTAAGGTAGTGCCGGCCATTTCGTGTATCTACTCATTCTTAGCATGCACCGGTTGATTTACAAGATATATTCAAGAGACTGGCCCTAAAATGCAGTTTGCACTCCATAAATTCCAACTTGAGACCACGAAAAAAAAAAAAAAAAAAAAAAAAAAACTCAAATTTCCAGCTCCCCAACTTAAGTATTGCTCGTGGTATAAGTGACAATGTCACGCCATTCCTGATTTCGTACATGTCAAGAAAGGCAAATTAGAAGCAATCCAATACTTAAGGAATTCAAGAAAGGTATTTACAAAGCAACTTCAATGCCTCAAGGAATTCAAGAAAAGTATCACAAACAGTTAAAAAAGAGAAGAAGAATATTATAAAAGCATCTTCAGCAATTAATATTGATAAGAAAACAATAATATTTACTAGTCAAAAGAAAAACTATAATTAAAAAATGCTAGAAATTAGAATCACTCAAACGCAAGGATTCGTTTGGTACAACAAAGCATTATGCAGCAATTCAAATTTAACATCTAAAATAACAATATCATAATGATTTTGAGATTAAAGATTGGCCTCAAGAGACAGTTTGCACTCAATGAATTTTAAATCTAGGACCATAAAAAACACTCAAAATTTTAAGCTTCCACCAACTGAGCAATCTCTTCGGGTTGCCCTAACTTACGTACTGATTTCATACATGTGAAATTAGAATCAATTTAATACTTGAAGAAATTCAAGAAAGGTATTTACAAACGACGAAAAAAGATTAAGAAGAGTAGCAAGGAAAGCAATTTAGAATCAATCCAATACTTGTAGAAATTCAAGAAAGGTATCTACAAACGAGGGAAAAAGAGTAATGAGGAAAGCAACTTAATTAGAATCAATCCAATACTTGAAGGAATTCAAGAAAGGTATTTACAAACTATGGAAAAAGAAGAAGAGTAATGAGAAAGCAACTTAGAATCAATCCAATACAAGAAAGGTACTTACTACTTACAGACTATGGAAAGAGAAGACGAGTAATGAGAAAGCAACTTAGAATCAATCCAATACAAGAAAGGTACTTACAGACTATGGAAAGAGAAGAAGAGTAATGAGGAAAGCAACTTCGATGCCTCAAGGAATTCAAGAATAATATCCCAAGCAGTAAAAAAAAGAAGAAAATATAAAAGCATCTTCAGCAATATTGAAAAAAAATAAAAAAAATAAATAAAGAATATTTACAAGTCAAAAGAAAAACTATAATTTAAAAAAGGCCATTGTTATAGTTAAATTTAACATTTAAAATAACAATATATATCCTAATGATATATTTTGAGATTAGAAAAAAGGTTCATTAAACCTTCAACAAAAGCCAAGAATCTAATTAATTAACCTTTTATTTTTTGTATTTCTTGCGTAACATCCAAGCAAGGGAGCTGAGGGTGTTATAAATATATGTACGCCTAGTCCTTCCCATCACGCACCAAACATATCTTCATTCAATTCTCTACCCTTTTTAGCATTCCTTCACTCACCATAAAAAAATGGCTGAAGGTGTTCTCTTCAACATTGCCCAGGGAATTATTGGTAGTTTGGGCCCTTTGGCTATGAAAGAGATCAAACTGCTGTGGGGTGTCAAAGATGAGCTTGAAAAGCTTAAGGACACAGTTTCTATCATCAACGATGTGCTTCTGGATGCGGAGGAGCAACAGGTTAAGAGACATGCAGTTAGAAATTGGCTGAAAAAGCTAGAGGATGCCATGTATGAAGCAGACAACTTGCTAGATGATTTCTCCACTGAAGTTCTGCGGAGAGAAATGATGACCCGTGATAAGAAGGCAAAAGAGGTACTCTTAACACTCTCAATATAATCCATTAGAAATAAAGGTTTTTTTATCGTGAAAATTAGAACATTAATACTCTTAATTTCTTAAATCTGTATCTCATCATCTCAAGGCAATATGAGAGGGTTTTTTGTTCCAATCTCTCTCAAATCTTTCCTTTCTTAGAAACATCATTGCACCATGTGTTATTCGATCGAGTGACATCATAGAATTTTCCAAAAACTTAACATCACAATATGCATATAAAAGAACTACCTCTTAACTAAAATAAGGCCAGACAACATCTAACTACTAAACTACGGAGTTTAGACACGTCAGCCTTAACTCTACAGTCTAATCTAGGAGTGAAAATACGGGTGGATAATTACCGTCCGCACCCTTCGTTATCCGCACCTAACCGCTAACCGCATATGTAAATGCAATTAGGGTTAGCAAAAATTACTATTCGCATATGAGGATGCAGATGTTTTAGGTCGCATTCCCTTTATATATATTTAATTAAATTCACCAAAATGATCGGTGTCATTTTGAATTTAGTAAGTTTATGACATTTTTAGATCTTCAATGACCCTTTATGGCTAATAATCACGAATTGTGTAACAAATGAAATATTAATTTATTTCAGCTTGCATATAGTAATAAATCTAAAACTTTCATAACTTCATACGCGGATATTGTGGTGAAAATGCCTTTTATTTCTATTTAATGATTTGCAAAACCATTTTGACTTTGAAAATTATTTATCTTCCCATGTGTACTTAAGAAGATTGTCAAAAAAAATTTAAAACTAAGTCTCTGACTTTTAATTTGGGGAATTGCCTAGAATGGCCCACTTAGTTGGATCTTCTCCTAACTAGTTTCTCAATTCTAAAGCTACATACAACTTAAACAGAATTTTTTTTTTAAAAAAAAAAAGAAGAAGAAGAAGAAGAAGAAGAAGAAGAAGAAGAAGAAGCTAGTTTTGGGCCTAATTAGCTTTAAACACCTTTTTAGGCCCATAATCTAATTACAATAGATCAAACACACTTCTCTAAACATGTCTAACAAATTTTCTGAAAGTAAATTCAAATCAGTATATTTTCTTAGATTTTTTTTTTTGGGAGAAATTTACATTATTTAAAACTGGTTTTCCTTTATACATTATACATAGTTATAATTAAAAATCAGTTCTAATTTTTTTTTGGAGATATCCATATGAAATTTTCAGCATTGCAAGACTTGGGCGCCATGGCTGATCGTTCTAGTTAAATCATAGGATTTGTAAAATAATTTTTCATAACAAAAATACTTTACAATATCTAGAATAAATTTTGTAATTAAAAAGACGTACGGGTCAATTTATTTAAGAACTAAGTTTGGTTCGGCTGGGGTAAATTCTACCCTCTTGGCCAATCCTTACTTGTTTCCTCAACATGTACATATATAAGATTTTGAAATTTAAATCACTAAACCATTGGCCGGCTACATGATTATATCTAATCAAATTTGAAACTTTAGTATAAAAATTATGCCTATTGGTTCGGTTAAGTTCCTAACAGAACCATCTAGTGGTTTTTGATGATGTTTATGCCATGTTTTGCTTGTAATCAAATCAAAATCTACATGAATCAATATGTCTTTATCCGATTTTAGATACCAATTAAGTTATGATTTTATGTAAATATCATGTGAAATCTAATTAGTGTGATAAACAACATCGATAATCTGACAAAGTTTTGTGTCTCTAATGTTTATCATCATGCATATTAATTACCAACTAATTAAAAAGACAACAATTTCATGCAAAATCACATAATTGATCTAAACTTACATAAGCTTAATAAATAAAACACATAGTTTCATCAAAACTAAAACTAAGACATTGAACTTTGCATAAAGAGCTCAAGAATTAAAATTGAAATACTCACACTTGGGATGTAAGAGATTGAAGAGATCGAAGACTTGTTGCTTGAATTTTCTTGGCCATAAATCTTAGAAGAGAAGTACGAAATTTTCTAGAGAAAATATTTAAGGGGCAGCTGAATTGGTGCTTGGGTTTTGATGTTTTTGCTCCTCGTAGAATTTTGGAAAAAATTCATTTTAGCTCCCTCAATTACCCCTACTTTTGCATTTATGTCCCCAAACTTTAAAAGGTGATATTTAGGCCCTCTTAAACTACCACCCCATCTTAAATGATTCAAATTTCCTATAAAGAAATATTCTACAAACCATTCTTTAAAAGTGACATGTATCATTTAATATGTGAGTATCACATGTTTTAATAGCATGCGCTTCTCACATACTAAAGGATATGTGTCACTTTTAGAGAATGGTTTGCGATAATTTCTTATAAACCAGTTTGTTAGGATTTTGTATCTCATGTGAAATAAGCCACTCCATTAGTAATTGTAATTGGTGTCAAAATAGATGGAAAAGTAGTCATGTGCGCTGTACGTGATTATTTTTGCATTTAACTTTCCAAAAAAATAAATAAATAAATAAAAAGAAAATTATTAAAAAAAAAAGAAGGGGGGGGGGGGGGGGGGGGGGAGGGTTGTTCGACCACCTTCTTTGCATTTTGAGGGTGGAGTTGTGTGTGTGGTTCGACCACCCCTTGTGTTTTGTTGCCAGATATATATATATATATATATATATGGGGGGGGGGGGGGAGGGTTGTTCGACCACCTTCTTTGCATTTTGAGGGTGGAGTTGTGTGTGTGGTTCGACCACCCCTTGTGTTTTGTTGCCAGATATATATATATATATATATATATATATATATATATATATATATATATATATATATATTTTTTTTTAAAAAAAATAAGTTTAAAAGTTTACTTTTTTTTTCTTTTTTTCTTTTTATATATATATTTTTAAGGATATTTTTGTTTATAAATATTTAAAAAGTAGTCACCTGCAGTGCACGCGCGTGACTACTTTTCCATCTATTTTAATACCAATTGCTAATGAAGTGCTTATTAATATTTGACATGGAGAGGTAGTTTAAGGGATCCAAACGTCGCTTTTTAAAGTTTGTTAGTATAAATGCAAAAGTGGTAGTAGTTTAGGGCCAAAATTATATTTTCCCCTAAAATTTTGGAAGAATGAAAATGTGAGGGGGACTAAAGGGGTAGGTCGAATATAGGGTACTTAAGGTTGGGATTTTTCTTTTCTAATTGAAAAGTGATTCGGGTTTGAGTCATAGTTTCATTAGGATTTCGTTTAAGGCTTAAAATTAAATTTTGGACAAAAATACCCCTAGAGGGGCGGTTAGGGTAAAAGTTGATATGGTGTGGTCCCTCCGATAGCATTTGGTGGATGAAAATGAGTTTTTTGGTTGGGAGGTCATGGCACATCAGCTTGGGTGGATGAAAGGTAGATCCTTGGGCAATATATAGCATTTATCCATGGAATTTACTTGCCAAAGTAGGATTTGGATTGAAATAAAATACCTGGAATTCAAATCCCACGCAAAACCATGCAACATGCGGCCATGGATTCCATTATCTAGTGTTCTCGAAACTTTTTTAGAATAAAAAAAATAAAAGTAATAATGTCACACTAATGAGTTTGATCCATGTAATTTTTTTTAAAAAAATATATATATATATAATAGAATTAATAGTAATAATGTCACATTAATGAGTTTGATCCATGTAGTTTTGATTAACTTACTTTCTAGGGTTGAATGTTACAGGTACGCATTTTCTTTTCCAAATCAAACCAGTTTTTATATGCTCTCAAAACGGTTCATAAGATTAAGGCAATAAGAGAGAGGTTAGATTCCATTAATGCAACCGCTAAGGATTTCAACTTAAAGTTGAGAGATGAAGAGATACCAATCTGGAATAAGAAGAGGGATGACAGTTATTCTTTTGTACGTACAGAAGAAGTTATTGGTAGAGAGGATGATAAGAAGGAAGTTATAGAATGTTTGATGGAATCCAAGGTTGAAGAGAATGTTTCGATCCTTCCAATTGTTGGTATTGGTGGATTAGGAAAGACTGCATTAGCCCAACTCATATTCAATGACGAGAAAATTAAAAAACATTTTGAGCTAAAAATGTGGGTTTGTGTCTCTGATAACTTTGATGTTGAAATCATTGTTGGAAAAATCTTAGAATCTGCAACAAACAAGAAAACAGAAAAGTTTGAAATGAATACATTGATCAATGCTCTTCGAAAAGAAATTGATGGAAAGAAATACTTACTTGTACTGGATGATGTGTGGAATGAGGATCCTAAAGAGTGGTTTGACTTGAAAAAGCTATTGATGGGTGGTGCAAGAGGCAGTAGAATATTAGTAACTACACGCAGTGAAAAAGTTGCAAATATTACCTATTCAATTAAACCATATTTATTAAAGGGTTTAGATGAGCACAAATCATGGGCTTTATTTAAGCAGATGGCATTTGAGAAGGGACAAGAGCCGAAAAATCCAAGAATTGTGGAAATTGGGAAGGAGATTGTAAAAAAGTGTGTAGGTGTCCCTCTCGCTATAAGGACAATGGGAAGCTTATTGTACTTTAAAAATTCAGAAACAGAGTGGTTGTCTTTTAAGGACAATGAACTCTCAAAAATATCTCAGAGAGAAAATGACATCTTACCAACTTTGAAGCTGAGTTATGATCAACTTCCTTCACATTTGAAGCATTGCTTTGCTTATTGTAGTTTGTTTCCAAAGGATTACAAGATTGATAAATCAACACTGATTAAGCTCTGGATGGCACAAGGGTTTATCAAGTTATCGGATCAAACCCGATGCTTGGAAGATGTTGGCCATGAGTATTTTATGGATTTACTCCGGAGATCATTCTTTCAAGAAGCTGAAATGAATAAGTTTGGTGACATAATTAAATGCAAAATACACGACCTCATGCATGATCTTGCCATATTAGTGGCAGGATTGTTGATCACCACGTTAGATGATAAGGAGACATTCATTGTTGAGAAAACTAGTCAAGTATCAGTTGCTTATCATATAAGTAGCAGTTCATCTAAAGTTTCTACTTTATTGTGTAAAGCAACTAGGATGCGAACATTTCTTCACCTTGGCAAGTACTTTGAGGCTAATATTGATTGTGATGCAACCTTTTCAAGTTCCAAGTTCTTACGCGTGTTGGATTTGCATCAGTCATATGATTATTCAAAAACTTTGAAAAATTTAAGCTTTATTGGGATGCTGAAACATTTAAGATATCTTGATCTTTCTTGTGAGAGAGAAATGAAGAAACTGCCTGATTCTATAACCAGATTGCAAAATTTGCAAACACTAAAACTCTCCGATTGTATATCACTAGAAGAATTGCCGAGAGACATTAAAAAATTAGTCAACCTCATGCACCTTGAGATAGATGGATGTGATAGTTTGACTTATATGCCAGTAGGATTGGGGCAACTGACTAACCTTCAGACGTTATCCGCATTTTATGTCCACTCGGGTTCTCCCTCCAGACATAGTGATAGTGGTGGTTTACAAGAACTAGGCGGATTAAATAAGCTGAGAGGAGAGTTATGGATTGTAAATCTGGGACATGGGAAAGGTGTTGCGTTAGAATGTAAGGCTGCGAATCTGAAGGAGAAACAACATCTTAGTACTTTGTCTATATGGTGGAAAGAAGTTGGGTTAGATGATGCCAATAACTCGGATGAAGCGTCATTGGAAGGCTTCGAACCGCACCCAAATCTGAAAGAGCTTTACTTAAATTACTATCAGGGTTCAAGGCTTCCAAGTTGGCTCTTGTTACTCACAAATCTTGTTTCATTTCGATTAGAGTATTCTCAGAAATGCCAGTATCTGCCAACGTTGAGTCAACTGCCTTCTCTCAAGTATCTTCTTCTTTGGTCGTTGAAGTCTCTGGAGTACATATCAGAAGAAGACGGTGATAGCAATGACTTCTCTTCTTCTTCAACGGTGCAAACACCATTTTTCCCGTCTCTCAAGACAATTAGTCTCAATTATTGCCCTAATCTCAAGGGGTGGTGGAGGAGTAGGAAGATGGATTCTTCTGCGGAGCTCAATAGTGATAGTGATAATTCCGTTGAAATAACGGAGCATCATTTACTCCCTTCCTTTCCTCGTCTTTCAGACTTATGGATTTCCAATTGCCCTATGTTGACTTCCATGCCGATGTTTCCACATCTTGAAGATTATTTGCAACTATCTAATAGTAGCTGGAAGCCATTGCAACAGACAATGATGATGAATATGGTAGCACCGCAAAGCACAACGTCTACAGCAACAGCCTCCTCTTCATCCCCTCCTCTCTCAAAATTGAAGTCTCTAACACTCGATTCCATTGAGGATCTAGAAACTCTGCCGCTGCATAACCTCACTTCTCTTGCGTCTTTGGAGATATCTCGTTGCAATAGATTGAAGTCTCTCTCCCCAGGTATACAACATCTCATTGCCCTTCGAAACCTGGATCTTGCGTCTTGTCGTGAGCTTGAGGTAGCCAATAATGAGGATGAGATGCAATGGCAAGGCCTTACGAGCCTCCTCTCCCTTCGCTTCTCAAGACTTCCAAAATTGGTGTCTCTCCCCTCGGGGCTTCAACATGCTACCACTCTACAAAAGCTTGAGATTGTGGAATGTGAAAGCTTGACGGCTATACCAGAGTGGATCCACAACTGCAAATCACTTCAAGTGCTTGAAATTGGTGATTGCTTGAATTTGGCGTCTCTTCCCGAAGGAATGCATAGGCTAACATCTTTGCAGAAGCTAACAATTGAGGATTGTCCCATCTTATTTCAAAGATACAATAGAGACACAGGTAAGGATTGGGCCAAGATCGCTCACATTCCAGAGTTAGATTTACAGCAACTGCCTCAAGAGTCAGAAAATTCAAGCACCGATTGAGCATTTCGACTAATTCGGGTATATTACTCGTCATTTTATCTTAATCCTTCATAGAACTTGAAATAACCACCTTCTTCATCTTCATTTTCTTCATTTTTCTCTCTCAGTATGTCGTGGTTGTTAAATTTTAGATGCAGAAGCAGCAAAATCCGTTGAAGGCACAGAAGAAACAGGGGACAAAGATTCAGAGCTTATAAAAATTAAATGAAGAAAATGAAAATTATTAAATCTGCCAGACTACCTCAACTGAGAAAAAATTAAAACACCCATGGATCTTCGATTTATTCAGGTATTTAGGTCAACACTTTATCTTAATTCTTCAAAGAAATTTGAGTACCCACCTTCTTCACATTCACCTCCATTTTTTTTTTTTTTTTTTATCTCTCAGTATCCCTATTTTTGATACAGAAGTAGCAGAACCTATTGAAGTACAGAAGAAACAGGGGAAAGAGATTCAGAGCTTATTAAAAAAAATCTAGGGCACTACGTGATTCTTCACATATTTGGAGCAATTGTTAGTAAACTATTATTTTTTACTTCCATTCTTCATTTCTATTTATATATATCTGTGTAAACACAGTTAATGAGGTGATGTATTCTGGGTGCCTTATTTCTCATTGTGTTAACAGAGTGGAAATTGGCACTTGGTGAAACTGGAGCAAATATTGTGCGGAAGATTCAATCTGGCAACAACACTCTGAGAACTACCATACTGCACGGGTATTCATTTTGGTTCAATTATTTGTTACATAGAAGCTTCCCCACATGCCACTTTATGTACAAGTAATCAATTAAAAGATTTGGCAGTTGAATAATTCCATTCTAAATATCAATGCCTATTTTTGGTTAATTAGCTTAGTTTGAAATAACAGAGCAGTGATACCTTGTATTGGCTCAGCCCTTTAGAGTTTAGATTTGCATGATTTTAGGGATGCATTTCAGTTTATGCTTCAATTTGACTGGATATCTCTCACCATTAATTCAACTAATTAAGTGGAAATTATTCCTAAACATTATACTATCATTTTTCTTGTAACTTCTAGATGTTGATGTTAATGCTTATAGCATACACCAAATTCAAGGGCTTCCCATATTCCAGGTGGTTTATTTTTTGCTATGTTGGAGCTCCTAACAACACAATCTGTTTTTAATCTACAATTATATTAAGTGATTTGTTTTCACTTTAACTGATGTTCCATTATACTGATTACTGTTTACAATAATGCGAGAGATCCATTGACTATTATTACTAGCAATATGGACGAACAGTGTATTGGTGAAGCTATTCTTTCTATAGATATTAGCAACACCAAATGATGCCTTTCCTGCTCTATATATTTTAAAAATATGAAATTTGTGGTATACGCTTCTCTCTCCAATGCCAAAGGGTGAAGAGGGGTAGAGTAGTGCAGGACTCTGACAATGATGTATTTTCTTTTTCGTATATTTAATGGTAATTTTAATCCTTACGAGCTAATGTGGAAGTTGTTTGCACAATTTTGTATAGTTGATTAGCTATAGGCCTACAACATTAAGTGGTGTTTGTTTTGCTGGTGTGAAGAGAGATTTGCATTAATTTTTGAGGATAAAAGGATGAACAAAAAACAGTAAGTGGTGTTTGGTAGGGAAGTTTGGATAAAAACTATAGCTTGGAGATTCAGAAATCCTCTGACCTCTCACTTGAAATGTGTACATATTTCTATAAACCAAAACAACAAGAAATTAGATTAAACATAAGCTCATACAAATCCAGCTTTAATATGTTCGATTAAGAATAAACTCAGAGTCTAACTACATAAGTAATTAGATTATGATATCTGTTTTCCTTCTTCAAAGTAATATGGCCTCTCACCCAGGTATAGATTTGCACCAAATTGATGATCCACGGTGGATGTTGACAGTTTGAGTGAAGAAGATTGATGTGAGTTTAATTCAGTGTGGCAAACAGGGGATGTAGCATTGCCAGGTGGGAAAATGGAGGAAGGAGATGTAGATGACTCTGCTACTGCGTTGAGAGAAGCCATGGAAGAGATTGGCTTGGAGCCCAATTTGGTTCAAGTTGTTGCCACTTTACAGCCTTTTACCTTTCTTTTTCTTTTCTATTTTTTTTTTAACTTTTTTTTTTTTTTAATTTTTTTAATTGAAAACGTAAAAGGGTTGCAAAGGGATCTTCCCATTTTTTATCTTACTGGAAAAAAGAATAGAAAACCGGTTGAAAATGCTTCCAAACATAAGGTAAGAAGTCGCTTCTTACCTTATATGTCCAAGCATGCAGCAATCATTTAATGGAGGTAAGGAATACAGATACGAAGCTTTGCTAGGAGGGTGAAGGAAGACTTGCATGCACATATCTCATACCAGCAGTAGCTTCCCCGCGGTATGATTGATGATGTTTCATTACGAATTAAACATAAGCTCATACAAATCCAGCTTTAATATGTTCGATTAAGAATAAACTCAGAGTCTAACTACACAAATAATTAGATTATGATATCTATTTTCCTTCTTCAAATTCTTATAGGATTATGTGCCCATTGTGTTCGACAGCTTTTGTGCTAATGTCGTGGTTGATGGGTGTACTAGTAACCTTGGACTATGGGACATTAATGGTAAGTAATTGCTTCATGGGTGTAATCAGTTTGCTGCTATAATTCTGTTCCAGAGAGTTTATCAAGCTTATACTTAGAAATTTATATTATAGACTGAAAAATTGGTAAAAATTAGGCATAAGCAACTTTAATTAGATTTTATTTCAACCACACACACCCTTTACATGTACTTAACGAAGTTGGTGAATACAGGATATGAGGATTATAACTGGTTGAGGCCTTTGAGCTACAGAGGTGCATATGTTTTTTTTGTTGGCCGTCTCTCCTATCAGCAAAGCCTGCTATGAAATGAAAATATCTCCAAGAAGGTTTTTCATCAAAATCCAATGGACATTTGTTCTTAATTTCTTTGGTTAATTTATGGGTAATTCTCCAATATTAGTCAGTCTGACACATCTATTTCTTGGCTTTCAGTGAATTCCTGAGTTGTGGCATTACGCCCCAACTGTGCCAATTGTGCTTGTAGGAACCAACCAAACTTGGTATTGATTAATTTTACTACTCGCAACATTTCAATCTTGACATGCCAATACAAGCCAATTTAAATTTAACCATGCAAGTTTGGATATGATCTGTTGCAGATGTACGGGGAGACAAGTAGTATTTGATTGATCATCTTGGCACTACATCAATGATCTTGCAGTTGGCTGTTGTTTGGAAAGAGAATTGTCGACCAAAAGAGGGAGGAAAATTCATATGTTATTGATATGAAGGGTGATTGAGATACAAGATGATATTTAGTGCAGATTTTCTTCTATGAGGACTCACAGCAGTTGCCTATCTAGATTTTAGTCATTTGAAATTTATTGAGTCCTGAATTATCAGTTTTTTTTTTTTTTTTTTCTAAGTTTTTGGGTATATATGTAGTATTCCCAAATAGATCGAATATATCTTCTTAACTTTGAGTTCATAATTCTTGTTTGTTTTGGACTTTTGCAATATCCATTTATTAGCTTGTAGTATCATTTACTTGATATAATCATGAGGTGAACTAAAGAGTAGCCTATACTTGATATACATTTTGTGTAATTCAAATTTCACAATGAGCAGATTTTCTTGAAAGATATGTTTTCTTCTCTTCAAATTTTCATCACAATGAGCAGATTGTCCGAATCCCATCAACATTGAGACCATAGATGCCGAAACTGCAATTTGTAAATGTCTTGAAATTTGCTTCAAGGTAAGTATGAGGGAAATCTAGAAAAAGCCTATCTCCCACCTCATATCTAACAAATCTAGAAAAATCTCTCTATTCCCTCCTAATGTTTTTCCACACCCCCACCCCATAGGACCCATGCATTTAAAAGTATATAAATAAAAGCATCTCTCAACAAAAAGAGGCACATCGAAACCCGCTTTTTTAATGTAGAGTATTTGGAGAAAAATGAATTGTCGACTCTTTGAGGATAGCGAGACCAATATGTTGTTCCTTAAATCCTCATTTTTTAAATCTCTTTTGGATTGGGTTATTGTGTATGTTCTAATTTTCCGTCAGGGAATTTGGTAGATTTGATTTGTTTTCTTCATTGTAGTAGCAGCTAAGGCTTCAACTCTCTTGTTTACTCTTCGTGTACGAGGGATCTGCCTTTTTTTTAAAAAAAAAAATAAAATTATTATTCATAAAAAAAAAAAAGTTATCTCTCAACAAAAAGTAAGAAAGTTTGAAAGTTTGCGACTTTCTTTTATATGATACAAAATAATATGATATTTTATCCTTTGTTCTCTTATTTGTTTTCATTTAAAAGCTTGTGGAGATCTACATCATTATTCTTCTATGTTCCACTTCATTCTCTTTAAGATTGCTAGTGATTATATAATACAATATAACAAAATCATAGGAAGTTTAAATTAAAACCAGTCAAGCTGAGATACAAAAATTTCGTTGTTTTTAAGGAGATTGAAACCTTTTGCGGGTTATCAAAACCCCAAAACCAGTAGTAGACATTGTCTTTTGACTTGTCCCATCAGGATACAACAGTTTAATTGTTTGTCGAATGACTTAAAGTAATTTTACAATAAAATAATAATTTGGTTCAAACCTCCACTAAAGATGCATCTTTCTTGATACAAATGGGTTTATTTATATTCTTATTGGACCTCTTCCAAATAATTAAGAACCATGACCCTTTTGCAAAAATAACAAGTTCATTATTCACATGGTGGAAGGTTTTAAAGTTGATTGGGAGTTAATGTTGATTCAACGCTAACTCTCAATTAAAAATTGAACCTCACACAACTTTTCGTATAATTTTTACCATATTAAAAAATCTGATTAATAGACATTTATAACACTAAAATGTACTTGCATATCCCATGCCCATTTGCTACTTTATGCTAACTGTTCAATGAAATACACCAATGTATCATTTGTGCAAGTTAAGTTGGTGTCACCGAGTCTCATGCCGAAGCTTGGAAAAGCAGGTAGCTTGCAGAGTAGGCAGGCCATTGTGCATAGTCTTGTGCACACTGAGAGCTGGGCTATTGACTTGTCTTGGGTACTTTTTCTTTAGCTTGTCTCCTTATGAGGTTATATTAAGGGAGTTCTTTTATTTAACACTTCTTTTTTGGAGTGTCCTTAAACTGTTTTTGCATAACCCAGAAGTGTAGTACTACACAAATTATGTATAGAAGAAACTTTGAAGGGTAAACACATGGAGAAGCATCCAAGTTTGGATTTTGATAAAACATTTTGAGACACCAACTTACACAAAAATAATTAAATCTACTTTGGACCCAACAATACGAGAGGTATCACTCACTTCTATTGTTATTATCCGATATGGAATTCTATGGTATCTGAAACTCTAATATATTCAAAACATAGCTTTTGAAAATACACTTGCAAACTCTTTTTCTTTTTTTCTTTTTTCCTTCTCTTTCTCCTTCTTCATATTCATTTTGTTTTTACATGTCAAAACTGAATGTGAGGCAACCACCCCTCATTTATTCATATACATGTTCATGGACATCATCTATTCTCTTGTAGATGCATTAATTTCTTGTTGTATCTATCTCTTGTGTTGTCTCTTATTTATCTGTCATGTAAATCTGTAATTTTATAGGATATAATAGCTCGCTTTGGTAAGCAAGCTGCAATGCCAAAAGACTTCTTCACCGATTTTGTTAAGGATGCTCAAGATGAGGGCCGACACTTCACTCTCCTTGCAAAACGGCTAGAGGAGCTGGGTTCTTTTTATGGAGCATTACCAGCTCACGACGGCCTCTGGGACTCTGCTACTGGTACTTCCAATGATCTTTTAGCACGTCTGGCAGTTGAGCATTGTGTTCATGAGGTGTTTTTTCCTTACCAACTTTCTTAATTTAAAATGAATTCATTTGGACCAACATGGTTTAAATTTTTCATTACAACATATATCTCTTCTGAGTCATCACTTGGTGGAGTCAAGCTATATCTTTCGTTCAATAGGATCTAGTTTTCACAAATTTAGTTTCTAATTAATGAACTTAGGCTATCAGTATTGCTATTTAAAGCATATGGAAATTGATTTTTTTTTTTTTGTTCACACATACATCTGCTGGTAAAAACCCATCGTCCTGATTGCAGGCATTGAAGAAATGGAGCCATAGTTACAAATCATGCAACTTGGTTCAGGATTTTTGGGATGAATCGATCCTATCTACCATTTGTGGAGATGGCTCCATTTTCTTGAACTTCTCCAAATATTTATCCTATCACCGGTCTTGTACATAGTGTGGGCTCATTTAGTTTTAATGCAACACTGGAGTACACCCTTTCTCTATGTTGTTCAAATGTTCCATCAGTGAATGATGTTTTATAAATCATAACAAATTTGAGTTTGAACACAGGCAAGAGGACTTGATGTGCTGCCGACAACCATTTCTCGGTTTCGCAATGGAGGTGATAATGAGACAGCAGATTTACTAGAGAGAGTGGTTTACCTAGAAGAGATTACCCATTGTGCTGCTGGTGCTAAATGGTTTAAGTATCTTTGCCTGAGGGCTGAAAATCCTACTTGGGATCAGGGCAGCATGGCATCTCCAGGTGGGTCAAGAGAAATTGAAAAAATGCTAGAGGAAAATGAAGCAATTCAGAAGTTTCACTCGATAGTGAGGACATACTTCAGGGAACCATTGAAACTACCTTTCAATGAGGAAGCAAGAAAAGCTGCTGGGTTTGGCCCTCAGTGGTATGAACCACTTGCTGTCAAAGAGGTTAGCTCTAGAATGGAAACAGTATTGTAATAAGCAAAAATATTCTGATAAAGCTTGTTTAGGACACTGGAATCGCATCTTATATTTCTCCTGAATTCTTAAGAGGCAAATGCGCTTTTCATTCTTTTCTTTTTTTTCCCTTTATTTTAGATGAGGCTACCCACAATGGGGTCATAGATTTAATCCTAAGAATCTGTTTTTGAATGCATAGAATAGTGCCTTTGAATCTGGGTTGTTTTGATACAATGTACGGTTTTAGGAAACGTTCTGTTTTTCTTGTTTAGTTTCTTATTTGTTTAGCTTGTGTGCAGTTATGCTGCTTGTTGCAATTTTGAACTCTCTTTGCTTATATTTTGATGACCTGCCCAATAGGTCGTTGCTGACAAAAAGACAAAAACATCTCAGGTCAAACGAATCAAGCCCTAGTTCATCAACTACTTTATTTATTTGCTTAAGCTTTTGTAATATAAAAGTGTACCATGTAACCCATATGTGGGGGGACTTGGAAGTATGCACACTTGAGATCGTAATATATCACTATGCTCTGCAACCAACGTATGAAGATTGAGATCAAGCTTTGGTCTCATTTAGGGAACTACGGAGACAGGCAATACAATGAACATTTCACCAACATCACTGACGTAGCGAAAGACTAAGGTAATTAATCAAAGAACAGCGTCTTCGATTCTGCAAGGAGAAGCGTCTTCGTCTTCTACCCCAAAAGATAAAACAAGCCCGCAGGCTAAAAGAAAGATAAAACTCCGCAGAGTATTTGAGAGATAATTCTCTGATTTTATAACAATTCAATTGATTCTGAGTTTTACGTAATAAGCAAGCTTATTTATAGAAGATAAATACTTGTAGAAAAAGTAAACCTATCCCTAGTAATAAAAGTAAACCTTTCCTAATACCAATAGTAAACCTTATTCTAGTAGTAAAAGTAAAACTTATTCTAAAAGGAAAAGAAATACATAAAGCAAATCTAGTCCTAATGAGTAAAGGAAATAAAATCTTAATTCTAATAAGGAAATAAAATAAAATAAACTATTGGTTTGACGATTAAGTCTTTCTTTTTGTACTTCCATTGTCTGCGAACAGGTAAACTTCTAATCAAACGGCTCTGCTTCAATATTATTTTTGGCATCTCTTCTATTTTCGTTTGCACCGAAAATATTATTAAATTCTGTCCTACATCAGACACCCCCACTTGAAAAAAACTCGTCCTCGAGTTTTCTTTGCGATAAATCACACGAGGCTCTTCCAAAGAAAGATACTTGAAGAAATCTACATAGATAGCGTGCGGCTCTTCCGGAGAAAGATACTTGGAAAAATCTATGTAGATAGTGCCAAGACACGACGTTTCCTTTTTGTCTCCTTCTATAATAATTTCTCCAAATATTTTTTTCTTAATGTCACCTTCAACTTGATTGTCTTCTTTAAAGGAATCACCATTGTCATTTATTTCTGTGGTGATTGTGATGAGCTGCGCTTGTGGTGGATATTCTTCCACTGGTACAGTAGTTGGAACCAATGGTTGTGGTTGCACATATTGTTTCTCTAACAACAACTCCACTTTTTTACCGTAACTAACATTATCTTCATATATGGGTTTCCTATTTGGAAATTCATAAATATGGTTAGAAACGGGTTGAACGCAACTTACATCATCATCGCTAAGATCTTCATAGACCGGTGGTTGGTTTATGGGTGCAAGTCGTTGGTGACGAGTATGCCTCACTCGAATCCCATAGTCAACATGGGTATCATTGTACCTGTGATTTCGAATAGGACCCATGAGCATGCGCTCCATCATCTCTCGCGTTTGTCGCATCTCCTGTAGCATCGTTTGCATGATTGGTTGAAGTTCTTGGAATTCAGCTCTCCAAAAAGCTTCCCTGTCACGAGCAGTGTCGTTAAAGGGATTCTCATTGTTGGAAAAGGCATCATTATAGAAGTTATTACTGTGATATAAGTTGGCCATCGAATCCGGATAACGCCGGCTCGAATACCCCATGAATTTGGCTCTCAAAAGAGCCCCTCCCCTACAAGCGGCGTTGTTGGAGAAGTTCGTCACCGTTGCGTTGATTGGCCATGATCAGGATAAAGCCTGCTCTGATACCAACTGATGTAGCGGAAGACTAAGGTAATTAATCAAAGAACAGCGTCTTCGATTCTGCAAGGAGAAGCGTCTTCGTCTTCTACCCCAAAAGATAAAACAAGCCTGCAGGCTAAAAGAAAGATAAAACTCTGCAGAGTATTTGAGAGATAATTCTCTGATTTTATAACAATTCAATTGATTCCGAGTTTTACATAATAAGCAAGCTTATTTATAGAAGATAAATACTTGTAGAAAAAGTAAACCTATCCCTAGTAATAAAAGTAAACCTTTCCTAATACTAATAGTAAACCTTATTCTAGTAGTAAAAGTAAAACTTATTCTAAAAGGAAAAGAAATACATAAAGCAAATCTAGTCCTAATGAGTAAAGGAAATAAAATCTTAATTCTAATAAGGAAATAAAATAAAATAAACTATTGGTTTGACGATTAAGTCTTTCCTTTTGTACTTCCATTGTCTGCGAACAGGTAAACTTCTAATCAAACGGCTCTGCTTCAATATTATTTTTGGCATCTCTTCTATTTTCGTTTGCACCGAAAATATTATTAAATTCTGTCCTACATCAATCACCATCAACAACAATCAATAATGTCAGGCAAAAAAAAATTATTAAATGCTACACATACAAGAATTAATTCATTGATAAAGATGCTTATTTTCCGTAGTTTTTTTTTATACATCATTATTTTGACAAAAGGAGCATATAGCTACATTATGTTTGATGAAAAAAATCAGAACCTTGTGACAATTATGTTTTCTTGTCCAAAAAACCTCAACACAATTGTCTTAAACCTCATAACATTAGAAACATGAAAATTGTGCAAAACCTCATGGCTTATGCACCTCAACAATTTGATTCTCTGTGAGGAGGTTGGGTTCAAGGAACCAACAAAAAATACCGTAAGTAAGACAGTAGAATGGAGGGCTACTCCAAGAAGAAAATTACATGCTAATCTGAAAAATTTTGACTAAATTTTGAATTACATCCTCCACCATGGTGGATCTTAAGGTAGTCCCGGTAGGTTAAGTCAGGGCTTCTCTCATGTTATTACAAAAGAAGTCTTCGGATATCACTAAAGTTTGAACTTAAAGCTGAGAGGAATGCACCTGCAGGACAAAATAGTGTTAACCTAATAAGCAAGTAGTCATATAATATGAATGGGATTGGAACTATGTTATCATGGCCCTCCAGGTGGCCTTTTGACTGCTTATATAGCAAATCACTTGAATTGGCAATGAACAAGACAATCAGAAAGTAGTGCATATTTCAAGTTTGAGCTTCACTGGCGGCCAATCTCCGTAAGGGTTTAGATACTCTATGCACTGTCATTCAACAATGACATCATGTCACATTCAAGGAAGAACGTCGTTTGTCACCAACGGCATCATGAAACATTCAAGGAAGAACATGGCATGTCACCCATTGTAGGGGCAACTTAGCAGCCAACTCCCTTCTAAGTCCTGAGCTCATGATTGTTCAAAAATAATATGACTACAAAACCAGAAGGGTTGAGAAGAAAGTGAAATAGTTACTATTGTCCACTGTGTAAAACATTGTTTGCAAGATTAATCATTTATGAGCAGCATCATTTGGAATATGAAAAGATTCATATCAAACTTTGTTGAAAAGTAAAGATTGTACCTCCAACTTTGCCAAAAAACAACACGGTGATCAGCGGATAATGTTAAGTTCATTTTTGTGACGATCAGCGGATAATGTTAAATTATTAGACAACTCTTGTAGTTGCTTGAGAGTTTTTTAGGGTTTCTCAAATTACCCTAACATTAGGAGGTCTAGGATTCCTCGAATTATCCTACCCAATTCCTATCCAATTTATCATTTTCATCCTTTGTTATTGATGTAGGGGGATCTGTGTCAGACAATGCTGAGCTGTCCAATTGTACATTGATGGCGCTGAATTACTTGGAGCGGGCAGATCAGCGCAAGATTGGCAAGAAATCGTGATCTGGCCTAATTGGGGCAAGTTCCGAGTGCGCGACAATATTTTGGTCATAACTTTGGCTATGAGTGTCCGATTCGCACATATGAACCCAATTCGGAAAGCTCTCTTTGGCGCGCACGTTATGGCCACCAAGCCACACTCGGTGCACCTCATTTCAAGCCCAAAATCCACTGTTTTCCTTTCAAAAAACCTAATTTTAGATATATTTTTGTCCATATATGGTAACTTTTCATTTATTATTTAGAAGGTGATTCTGAGCCTGATTTGGGCTAGATTTTTGGTGGCCTACTTATTTTATTCTGTATTTCTTTTTATTAGGGTTATTAGTGTTTTGCTATTTTTGGTAAAAACCTACTAAAGGTCGAATTTTCAGCTATATTAGCCCGGCTTGTGGGTGTTTTTCCAAACAACTAATTATTGATATTTTCATTGAAATTCAGAGATTGTCTCTGTGTTTTGGGATAATTTTCTTTGTTTTCTTCCTTCCAAGCCACCTATTGAATAGCCTACATAATAATTACTATTCTGTCCGACGTCAGTTACGGAGGTCCGTAACAATGTATTTGGGTGTTTCATTTTGCATTGTGTAATTGGAGAGAAAACTGGCAATTAATGATATCGGATTAAATAGGGTCAAATCTAGCAACTACATGGTAAGAATTAACTTATTGCATAGGTATTCATTTGGTTCAATTCTCTGTTACACATAAGTTTTCAATTTGTCATTTTGTCTTCAAATAATCAACTAAAAGATCTGGCAGTTTAATGATTCCACTCTAAATATCAATTCCTAATGTTGTTTAATTGTCACTGACTCAAGAGCGCCACTGACTTTCGGATTGCATTTTTATTATAGAGCTTGAGTTTCCATGTGCACGATTTCAGGCCAGCAAGTATATATATATATATATATATATATATATATATATATATATATATATATATATATATGTTTTAAATTAGTATTCGCCATAGGTTTATGTCATGATGAAGAGGTTGGAAGTTTTGGTATAAGATTTGATAATTGGGATTTGTCAGTGTTATTTGGACTTTTCTGTTGTTGGAATCATGCGTTTTTCTTTTTACCAGAGTATTCATGGCTTTAGGTGCATTTATGTGTATTCTCCCCTGCAAATTTTTTATCAGATGCATCTGTTTCAAGTTTTGGATGCACATGGGTTACTTCTATCATTTTTTCTTTTGGATATGGGTAAATATGAGGAAGACACCAATGCTGTAAGCAACATGAAGGGTTTGTTTGGTTTTTTGAGAGATTATCTATTTGGGTATAGACTGTATAGTGCTCATCTCTCTTGCTACGGGATTACACATTGATACATTTTATTCAAACCCTTTCATCCAAAAAAAAAAAAGAAAAGAATTTGCATATATACAATTGATAGGTGGAGCACACACAGGAGGTAAAAGGAATGCTTTGAAAGATTGATGTACCTCTCCTACCTTGTTGCTGGTTGGATTTGAGTTTCCAAACTTTTAGTTCAGTTCAACAATTTTGTGATTGATATGCATAAAATGGTGCCTTGTTTGATCTCCAAGAGAAGAGATCAGTCCCTTGCAATTCAGAATATTGTCTTTTCTCTGTCAATGGAGTTTGCAGAGAATTTCATTCGCATCATATTAATTGATTTCAAGAATATGAATGTTCATGTGGTTTGATTGTGTGTTCAAGGTGTGGTTAATTTGGTGGTTTCTATTGCTGATGAAACAGCTCATCATTGTAGCTTATATGTCCTTATTCTTTTCAGACAATACAAAGAATTAAAATTCAGGTGGATGATTCTTTCTATGCAGGCAAACAGTAGTGTTGATGACGTATTTTTGGGGGATATTGTTCAGCAGTGAAATCCAAAGAAACTAAAGGAAGAATTTTGTGGGAACAACAAATGTTTTAGTTTATCAAGGATCTATGATGTTTAATTTGTTTATCACTAATGTTTATTGTGAATGATGTTTCATTTGTTTATTAGGATCTGTTAAATATTTAATTTATTAGGATATGTTATGGTGGATGATGTTTATTTTGTTTATAAGAAAATTTTTAGTTATTGTGGATGATGTTTAGTTTGTTTATGAATTTGTTTATCAAAAAAATGTTTAAGCAATTACTTTATCAGGATTTATTTATGATGTTTTATTTTTTGTTTATCAGAATTTTGGTAATTTTGAAACCGTTTTTATTGGTTTTAAAAGTTTTGGTTCTACGGGATTAATATAAATTAATTAAATATAATTACTAACTTCCTGACACATAGCCATGCGCTAGGAAGATCAAACTCTTCTCGGCGCATGTTCATGTGCCTAGAAGAGCTAGCGGAAACTCCTCACGCATGCCCATGCACCAGGATGATTCACAATGTGCTTTGAAGTAATTCCTGGCGCAACATGCTTCATCCTTGGCACAAATCATTGCGTCTAGATAATCTGACATATGTAGTATATGCCAGTAACCGCAACTTTTTAGACGCTGGATTAGTGAAAAGTAAAATTGCCACAAATCAAATGCCAAGAACATGTTTCCTTGACATTTATTGATACATTCCAAGCATTTAAAAAATGTCAGGAATGAACATTTTTTTTTTTTTTTTTTTTTTTTTTTGTAGTGAATTACTTTGGCGTTGGACACCATGTGTGGATTCCTCGTAACTGGTGGGGTTCAACGTTGCCATCATGATCACGAAGCTCGTCGGAATTGGTCTTGTCCTCGCGACACGGGTAGGAAGAAAACTGCTGCAAGCGCTAAAGTGGAAGACACAACAAAAACAATTCCGAATAATTAGCCACGTACATTACATGTGTTGCAGTAACCGGTTATAACCCCGGTTCTTAATTTCTTCTTGTCGTATTGTTGTATTTGTGTTGTAATTAACTGTGTTTCTTTCTTTCTTCAATGTTCAATGGACTAAAATGATGTTTGATATTTCAATTAACTAGTTAAGCTAGCTGGACACGGTGAATATACAAAATAGTTTAATAGAAGAAAACTTTCATTGAATCTTCCTGAATTATAAGTTAAACACTTAATTTTAAGATTTATTATTATTATTATTATTAAAATCAAAATTTGTTGAGAAAGGTATTAGTATGAAATACATTTCAATATAGTAAATTGTTTATATTTTTTTAAATTTATTAATATAAAAAAATCACTACTTTTAGAAAGTGATGAAAAAAATAAAAGAATTAAAAAAGTTATATCAATTAAATCGAATATGAATTTAAATTGTGATTACATAAATCCCAAACAGAGAAGACATGACAACACGATGACTTGAAATGTTGGACAAAATTTGGAGCAATTATTGTTGGGAATCTTACCACCGTGGTTTATGAGACAAAGAGATGAGTGAGACTAGTCTTCTTTCTCTTCATCGCTTTTGTCTTTTTTCTTCAAATTCATTGTATTGAATAAATCTCTTCATCGCTTTTGTCTTTTTTCTTCAAATTTGAATAAATCTCTTCATCGCTTTTGTCTTTTTTCTTCAAATTCATTGTATTGAATAAAGGTGTTGATGAGTAAGACTAGTCTTCTTTCTCTTCATCGCTTTTGTCTTTTTTCTTCAAATTCATTGTATTGAATAACGAAAATATTATTTGCATTACTGGAATACAACACCCGTTGATATGGGGTGATCCAGTTTTGTTATTGGCACTTGAATAAAGGTGTTGAAGAGTAAGAATACTAGTCTTACTCTTCTTCCGATGCTTTTGTCTTTTTTCTTCAAATTCATTGTATTAAATTTTGTTCATTGAGACCATTCAAACCTCTAAAATTTATTGTCACCGACTCACCAGAAATTTCCAGCCCTTTTCCAGAAATTTATGAAAATGAGTTATTCATAAATTAACCCTTTTGATATGATAACACTGTCCCTTACTCCACTCAGATATACCGGTAAAAAAAATTAAAATTTACATTTTTTTTAGCTTCCAAATTAGCAAGGACCCTTGTCTCTCAGACTATCAAAAAAAAATAAATAAATAAAAATTTGAATTTGTCAAAATAATTTTATAATATTCTTGACACATGTCATTTTTTTAATTACAAAATAATAAAATTTAAATCAATTTAAAAAGTAAATTTAAAAATCAAAGAAAAACAAAACTAAAAAAGAAAATGGGCGTGGCCGAAACCACCACCAAGAGTCTTGGAGATGACCCAGCCACCCCCGTTTGGCCTGAGGTGGGTTCAGCCACCCCAAACCATAATAAAATAACTAATAATTAATATTAACCTTTATTTTTTTTATTAAAAAAAATTAAACAATCACGATATTTATTTTATATATGGAATGACTTAAATTTATTGAATAGCTCGTGAATAAGCTTGAATTCGTTCAAAAATAGATGAACAGAGCTTGAATAAATTATTTAATTTAGTGATAAACTCAAACTCAGTTCGTGTTCGAAAAAAAAATTAAACGAATCAAATTTAAATATTTAATACTTAGCTCGACTGGCTCAATTACAGTCCTAACCCTACTATGCCGGTTTAAATAAGTTCGTCGTATAAGTAAGTTGAAAAGTAAGTTTGCTGCAGCAATAAGAGATAGAGAGAGACAGGCCCCTCAAAAAATAGATCTCCTCCTCTCCCTTTCCCTTTTTACTTTCCGCTCCTACCATCTCCTTCCCATTTTGGTTTTCTTTTGTTTGTAGATGTTCTTCGACCAGATCAACAATTTCGGCTTCTCTGTTATGCATCCACCCACCTACCATCGTGTTGTGCCGTTTATCTCATCTCTGGCCGTTGTTAGAAATAATTTTGGGATGGTACACAAAATTATTGTTGAAATAAAATAATACCAATTTGAAAATTAATAATTAAATAAATAAAATACAAGAGATGAAAAGTAGAGTATGGAAAGATCTGGAAATGCTATATAATCACGCAAGAACGCTGTCCTTAAATGTTGATTCATACCTCTCAGAGTATAGAACTCGATATGATCGGATACCTTGATACGCAACTTTTCATGATTAGACTATAGCATCTACTTTCATTAAGGATACATTTTAAAAAACGAAGGCTAATAAAAACAACAATTTGATCAAAATGAATTGAAGACTTGATAATATTTTTGTAGAAAAACTAATATTATAATATATAGCTTTATGCCTTGAAAATAAGTTTTTTACAACTCTTTGTACCGTATATGAGACAAAAGAAGTGATTTTCATATATTATTCTCTTGACGTTTTAGTTTTTTTTGTGCACTTATTTATATACACATGAATAATAGGTGATGTTATTTCTATATCTAAAGAGAATCCAAAAGCCTTTAAAGTGGTTAGAACCAACGGTTAAAACGTTTGGAAAATCACTGAGTAATGACCAAACGGTCAAAACAAAATTCATTATAACATCAACAAGGTTAAAGCATTTTAATGGTTTGTAAAAAAAATTAATGACCCAACGATTAAAATCGTAAACTGAATTTTTTTCCATTAGACTTACGATCACGTTTTAAATTTCAAATGGTAAAAAGTATTTAAAACAATAGTAAACAAATGGTTACGTAGTAAAGAATGTTTGTAACACTATAAAAACTCGATCTTGATCAAAGTCGATGCCAAACAATAAAAACTTTTATAGCAATTCAAGAATGTTTGTATCACTATAATAGCTTTGTTTATTGGTTGTAGTTTTACGAATAAGAATTTTTTTTTTTTTTTTTTTCTTTTTAAATCTGTCCCTATAGGTGATTTATGATTTTTTTTTTTTTTTTTTTTTTTTTTTTCTTAAAATGAAGTAGAAGGCCGACACAGGGGAGCTGAGAAGTGGCAAAGGGAAGAGAGTGAGCCGCAACGTGTAGCAGCTAGCAGGAGACACGTTGAGGAAAAAGTGGACTTTGGACTTTTTTCTTTTTTCTTTTTTTTTTCTAGAGGCTTCTGCCATGTAGTCTTCTATTATTTATTTATTTTTTATACAAAAATTTTATAAATATCTTAATTTTTTATCTCTTTAAATCTCTTTTAATTCCTTTTAATAATACCTAATATTATACAAAAATTTTAGGGTTCCCATATAATAGAATATTCTGAATTTTCTGGAGTGTTGTACATTATTCATCTAAAGGATAATTCATGGCAGTCAAATTAGTCAATGGAGAGATTAGAAATCTCTTTTATGTGTAGAAGTCAATTTTGTATGTTTTTTTTTTTTTTTTTTTATCCTTAAAATTACTATCGGTTGAGATTGTCAATGGAGATTAAAAGCTCTTTTAAAATTGCCAACCACTTGAAATTCTCTTATCCATACAAAAAACTCCTTAAAATTACTATTGGTCCAGATTGCCAACTACTTGCCCACTATCAAAAATTCTCTTTTAAAATTTCCAACTACTTGCCAACTACCAAAAATTCTCTTTTAAAATTGCCAACTACCAATTAATTAATTGACCTTTTTCTTTTATGTATTTCTTGTGTAACTTCCAAGCAAGGGAGCTGAGGGTGTTATAACTATATAGACGCGGAGACGCCCAGTCCTTCCTATCGCACACCAAACATATCTTCATTCAATTCTCTACCTTGGCCTTTTTAGCATTCAATTCCTTCCCTCACCATCAAAAAATGGCAGAAGGTGTTCTCTTCACCGTTGCTGAGGGGATCATTGGCAAATTGGGCTCTCTGGCTTTCAAAGAGATCAAATTGCTCTGGGGTTTCAAAGATGAGCTTGAAAAACTCACGAACACGGTTTCCACAATCCAAGCTGTGCTTCTGGATGCAGATGAGCAACAGCTTGGGAGCCATGCAGTTAGAGATTGGCTGAAAAAGCTAGAGGATGTCATGTATGAAGCAGACAACTTGCTAGATGATTTCTCCACTGAATCTCTGCGGAAAGAAATGATGACCCGTGATAAGATGGCAAAAGAGGTACTTGATCTAACACTCTCAATACGTTAGGACTAGCTTTGTTTTTGTACAAATTTTTCAACATTTTCTAAGATATATAATAAAATGCATGGATTTAAAACTGTTAGAGAATATATGAAATTGTACGATTTGATTGTAATTGATTATAATCATATTAGAATTAAATGTATATTCAATTCTGATTTGATTAATCTGATCTTTTCCCACAGCTTTTTGTATTATCTTTATATCCATATAAATAACGATAATTTGTATTGTAAATTTATCAAGAAAAATAAGAACATAATATAGCCCTTTGGACTTGGATTTAGCTTACATGCTGTTATTTTTTTAACATGTATGTTGTTTTGGTGTGTCTCTCAAGGAGTAGAAAATAAGTGAAAAGCATTAATAGAAAAGACACCTCATGTGAAAGAGAAATCATTAATGGTCTTGAATGCTTTTCACTTACTCTCAACTCCCTAATAGATTCGTCACAACAGAATACATTGTAACAACCCACCCCCATTGACATAATATTGTCCGCTTTTGGCTCCCCAAACCAGACTTCCAAGGAGGTCACTCATCCTGGTACTACTCTCACAGAAGCACGCTTAACTGCGGAGTTCTGATAGGTTCATCGCCATCACGGCTTTCAAACGCATTGTGTCATAAATTGTGCATTTATACATATAAGCACATCCTCATTCCCAGGCGATGTAGGACGTCACATACATGCTGTTAAAAAAATAACAGCATGTACGCCTGATCCTTAGGCTTTACCATGTGGACATAGGTCATAGACCAAACCACGTATAAGTGTCTTTATCTGTATTTTGGATATTCTTTAATATAGTGATCATTTTTCGGATTTGACAACCCCAAAGTGGTTTTTTCCTTTAATGTGTTTAAAGGATTTTCCACTTCATCAACAAAATTTTGTGTTGTGAATGTGCGATTATTTTTTTGATTGTGTTCTTGATTGTGTTCTACATGTTGTCTTTATTCAATATTTTTAATTTGTAATAATTATTGCTTGTATTGTTGTTTGTGGGGTTAGAATTAGGGGTGTTAGATGAGCTCAACTGCTCGTAAACTCGGATTGACTTGACTTAACTAAATTCGATTGAGTCTTGGTTTGAATAATAAATGAGCCGTTCTTGAACACAATAATCTGCTCGAATAGTAAACGAGACATACTCATATAAATTCGACTTGGCTCATCTTGAATAAAACTCGTGAGCTTGGCTTGTGTATAAGTTCAACTCGACTTGTTGGACTTGAATCTTTAGCTCCCTCATATATGTGCATATATGTGTGTATATGTATAAAATAGGTTTTATAAATATAAACGTGTATATTAGTTATTAAGTAATAAGTATGAGATATTATAGAGGTCACTTGAACATGGGTGCGCGCACACGCGCACACACACATATACCCAATTATATGTAAATATAAGATTCTATAATTGCAGTGTATAATAATATGTAAGACGTATTATTTAATATATTAGTGCCACTTAATATGTTAATACTAGTTAATAATTATAAGAAATATATATATATATATATATATATATATATATATATATATATATATATATATATATATATATATATATATATTTTTAAAAAAAGCCCTTTAAACTAATAGTCAATTTTAGAATAGCCCCCTGAATTTTTAAGTGCACTAATGTGACCCATCAAACCACTAAAGTGTGTAAAAAAAGCCATTTTTGTCAAAATATTTTTATAATACCATTATTCTCTTAAAACCTAAAATAAAAAATGAATAAAAAAAACTTAAAAAACTATTAATATAAAACTAAAAAGTTAAAGAAATTTTTTAATTTAAAAAAAAAAAAAAGGGAAGAAAATGGGTGGATCAATTTATTTATTTATTTATTTTTTGATAAGTAAGAGAATTTCATTAAAAAACGTAAAGGGCCCCTAAGTACACAGGATGTATACACAGAAGCAACTCAACTAGCTCACATAAAAAAACCCAATAAAACCACAAGGAACCCCCATAAGAAAACCCCTAACAAGCATAATAGAAACCTTCACAAAACAAAAGAAACCCACAATAGTAACCCCCTAAAAGTAACCCCCGAATACAAAAAAAAAAAAAAAAAAAAAAAAAAAAAAAAAAAAAAACCCAAACCAACCTCAAAAACCCCCCAACAAGACCCCCTAAACCCAAAGGAAAAAAGTCCTAGAACCCGAGAAAAACCCAGGAGAAACACCCCTCAAAAGAATTCAAGCAAAAACCGAACCCGAGGAATGACCCACAAACCCATCCAAGCACACAAAGGCACACAACTCTACAACATAAGGCCCTTTCCTTTCCTACGCCTAGCGGAATATTTAGCGTCGCCATAGTTGATAGAGCCATGTAGGTTCAAAAGCTCCCTTTTACCTTTAGACTTTTGACGCGATATCATCTTGTCACGCTGAAATTCTTCTTCCATGGCATCCCGAATGGCCAACGTCTCGTCCCCAAAAGCACCCTCTAACGCCCAATCCAAAGGCGAAACATCCCAAAGATCAACGTCCTCCTCCCGAACCACAATCTCCCCGTTATGATCAAAACCGATCGGCCAATTCCGAGATTGGGAGAAACTATTACCCTCAACAGGTGAAGAAATGGAACAACCTCTAGGAGGGGAGGAAGGCCCGACCACCCCAACATCGAAGACCTTCCGAGGCGAAGCGAGAGTAGCTGGCATCTTTGGGCAAGAGTTAAGAAACCCCTTTCTGAGAATGCCCGTCTTCATTGGAGGCTCTGCAACCTTCTTCGCTGGAGGCTCTGCAACCGTAACCTTATTAACAGCTAAGTCGGCAACCATCTTCAAGGCTTTCAAGGAATCTGATAGAAGTACATCGTTCCACTTCAACGAAACCCCTTCCCTGAGTACCCTTGCCTTCTTGATATAACTTTGAAATGGCTTCGAGACCATGGGGAAAGAAGAGCGTAACTTCTCTCCCAACTCAATCGCTCCCCAACTCAGTCGCTCCAATGGAAGGAGGGGTCGTCAGTTGAGAGACCGTCAGAGAAACACCGTCAGGATTGCACCACAGAGGAGGGAACACCTGAGCCGGCAAAGAAACAACCTGGACCACCGGAGGAAGGGACACCTGAGCCAGTGAGGGGGGAAACCCGAAAAGCTTAGGATCAATAACCCGGCTAGGAACTACCTTCAAACAGCTAGACCCTCCCCCTGATAAGGAAAACCGCACCGGAAAAACCCCTGGAACAGCCAGCACTGGCCCCGGACCCGGAAAAGCAGGAGACACCCTAGGGCTGCAAAACCCTCCCTCAGTGAAGGAACCTCCAAACCCCTTGGAGGAGGACGATCCAGAGAGAACCCAGAAGAAGACAACCAAACT
The DNA here is from genome assembly GCF_958979055.1 of Alnus glutinosa. NCBI lineage: Eukaryota > Viridiplantae > Streptophyta > Magnoliopsida > Fagales > Betulaceae > Alnus > Alnus glutinosa. The sequence continues at coordinate 14,129,254 of NC_084895.1, forward strand.
GGAGAAGCCCTTGGAACAGCCGGCGACGAAGGCTCTGGCCGAAGAAGAGCACGAGACGGCACCAGAAAAGGAGACGCCCCTGGAGCTACTAGACCCTCCCCCGAAGAAGGAACCACCAAATCCCCAAGATGAGGCCGAATGAGAGACAACCCAGAAAAAGACTTTGGCGTCAACTCCGGCAAGATTCTCGACAAACGGGATTTAGGTTTCGGCAAGAGTCGGGCCAAACGAAAACCAGAACGTTTTCGACCTAGGCCAAACCCGACAAACTGGCCCAAAAAATTCTTAATAGCCTAACCCAAGACCACTTTCAAACCGTTGACCAGCTTGCTCCACGTGCGCAACATCAAAAATTCGAAATTCGAATTTGAACTTGGAGACGGCTTTTTACCCAGCGATTCAAACGACCGATCTTTAACCAACGGGTCAAAAGGACGAGACTCCAAGACGAAGCAACCCACCGTCGAGCTCAGGACTTGCTCAGCATGACTCGTCGCTGGGAGGGGAACAAGAGCATCCGGCTCCAATGATGATGCCCTCAACCAGGAACGATGATCCCCCACGAAGGGCAACTTTTTCACAGCGGTGGACGGAACCGAGCACAACACCTCCGCAAAGGATGGTCCTGTCCACTTTGAAACCAAACCCAAACTCGGCCCTAAGACCTTCGCATCCTTCTTGGTCAACGAAGACGATGAACCTAGCCCTGCACCCACTGTAGCAGAGAGGAAATCGACAGCCTTACTCAACTCTCCAGAGAATTTCTGCCATCCCCTCCTTTCACAACCCTCAGGGATGAAGATGAACCATTTCCGACCGCCCAGCCCAAAGGTTGTCGCCTCTAAGAAGCGCCCAGCTCTGTTCCCACCCGTCCGAGCAATCAGAACTTTCGAGCCTTCTCGGAATGACTTGATAAAATCTTGTTCTTTCGGTATACCCAACAGCATCTCCAACGTTGCCGCTAACCATTTTGAGCATTGAATACTTAGGACAACCTCGCCCAAAAAGCTTTTTCTTTTCTCCACCACCCTCAGCACCGACGCCCCATCCAAAACCACTAAAACAAAAGACTTCGCCTCCACTGTAAATCTCTTCTCCATCTCGCTTCATCAGACCTTTTCTCATGTTGAGAGGTTGGATTTTTCTTCAATAGTTACCATCAGACCTTTGCTGTTTCATGGGGTTTCTATTCAAAAAGATGCTTATGCACCAATGGATCAATTTTATATATATATGTCATTTTATTAATGCTAATGTAACACACTAACTGAAATGTTTTGACAGTATTTGACTACATGGGATAATTTAATTTTATAAATATATATTTTTAATATATATATATTTTTAATAAAAGTGACACATTTCATTATTTTTTTGGTGTTGACATTGACATTTACAGAATCTGTAAAGCATTTTGAGGGAATTTAACTACAATGACTAAATTATTATTTTTTGCCTACCTTGAAGACCTTTGAATTATTTTTGGACAAAAATTTCATACAAACTAGTTTGTAAGAAATTTCATACAACCCATTTATAAGATTGACATGTGTCCATTGACATGTGAGAAACACATGTTGTTTTAATATAATGTGCTTCTTACATGCTATTTTAATAACATTAATAGAAAAATAAGTGCTTGCTACATGTTTAAATGACACATCACTCATATATGTGTTGTATAAAATTTCCTACAAACCGGTTTGTAAGAAATTTCTGTCTATTATTTTTTATTCCGCAGTGATAAATTTGTATTTTAAGCCAACCACATGGATTGATTTTACATTTATTTATTTATTTAAAAAAAAAAAAAGAGAGAGAGTAGGGGTATTATAGGAATATTTTGATAAAAGTGACATTTTTGATATATTTTGATAATTTGATGGGTCATATTAGTACACTTAAAAATTTAGACGCTATTTTAAAATTGGCTATTAGTTAATCAAAGGACTTTTTTATATATTTCTCATAATTATAATATGTTAGTCTTATATATTACTAGTTAATATCATAATATGTTACTACGAAAAATGAACATTTTTATTTAAATAAATACTTGTTCCATTTTATTTCTATTTATGAATTTATAAAACCATTTTAACTTAGAAAATCAATTATCGTCCAGTGCTTACCTAAGAAGATTCTCAAAAAAAAATTAAAATTACTTTTCTGACTTGATCGATATAAGAAGATTAAAGATAAAGAGAAGATTGCCCACATTTTTTTCAATTGCCGTAGCAATAAACCTTCCAATTTCCACGCGAAAAAATAAAAACAAAAATGAAAAAAATTATATTTAAATGAATAAAGAGAGATTTAAAAAGTTTATTGTGGGATGCTTTTAAAAAGTAGTTAGTTAAACTTAAAAGTTAGTCAAATTTTAACTAACTAATAAAGATTTCATTATGAATGCTCTAACTAGTTTGCCAATTCTAAAGCTATATAAACAAGCTAGCTTAAAAAATATAAAATACTAGTTTTGGGCGTAATTAGTCTAAAAAACCTTTTTAGGCCTATATTCTAATAACAATGGATCAAACACACTTCTCTAAACATGTCTAACAATTTTTCTAAAATTAATTCAAATCAGTAGCTTTTTTCTTTTTCTTTTTTAAAATTTTTTGGGAAAATTTATATTATTTAAACCCGATCATTTTTCCTTTAATTACATAGTTATAATTAAAATCAATTCTTACTTTCTTTTTTGAAGGTATTCATATGAAATTTTCAACCTTGCAAGAAGTTTTCCTTAAAAGAAAAGAAAAAGAAAAAAAAATTAGGATTGCTCCCCCAAGCCCCATGTTTTCCTTTAAAAAAAAATAAAAATAAAAATTTACCATTAATTAATTAATTAACTTACTTTTAGTTTTGTCCTCCCAAATTTTATTTTATTTTTTTAATTTTCCCTCCCAAATCACAAATGCTAGTTCCTCCCCTGTTTTTGAAGATGTTGATGCCCGCAAGTCATCAAATTAAAATCTACATGAATCACTATGTACTTATTGAGATTTTACAAACCAAGTTACCATTTTATGTAAATATCAGCACGTGAAATCCAATTGGCCGGTGTGATAATCCGACAAAGTTTTGTGTGTCTAATGTTTATCATCTCATGCAAAATCACATAATTAATTGATATAAACCGATCACATAAGCTTAATAAATAAAACACATAGTTTCATCAAAACTAAAACTAAAACACTAAACTTTGCATAAACAGCTAACAAAATTGAAATACTCACACTTGGGATGTAAAGAATGAAAGTGAAATGCGCGCAATTTATTGTGTTTTGCTTAGCCTTAGTGTTTTGTTTCCAATTTATTTTTTAATTCAGTTTAAAAGTTTACTTATTTATTTCTTCATTTAATTTTTGTATTTTTTTTTTTAATAATTTTAGGAATATTTTGGAAAGTTAAATGCAAAAGTAGCCACACATGCAGCAAACATGACTCCTTTTCCGTCTATTTTGACACTAATTGATATGAAAGTGGCTTTTTTGACCATGGGGAGGCAGTTTAAGGGTCCAAATGTATTTTTTTTTTTTAAAAAAAAAAAAAGTCTATATGCATAAGTAATTATTAGGATTTGAGTCCTCATTATGGATTTTATTTCGGGCTTAAAATTAAACTTTGGACAAAAATACCTCCAAAGGGGCAGTTAGGGTAAAATTTCTTTCAAAATAATTTCAAACATTTAATCACATGCAATTCACTTGTCAAAATATGATTTGGATTGAAATAAAAAACTTAGAATTAGAATTTGATGCAAAACAATGCAGCATGTGCCAGGTTTCCACTATATCTAGGGTTCTTGATTTCTTTTTTAATAATATGATTAATAGTAAAAATGTCACATTAATGAGTTTGATCCATATAAACTAGATTGACCTACTTTACAAGGTTGGATGTTACAGGTACGCATATTTTTTTCCAAATCAAACCAGCCTTTATATGCTCTCAAAGTGAGTCATAAGATTAAAGCGATAAGAGAGAGGTTAGAAGCCATCAACTACGATAGGAGGAGTTTCAACTTGGAGGTACGACCTGTAGAGACACGAGTCGGGAACAGGGAGAGGGATAACACTCATTCTTTTGTACTTGCAGAAGTAGTTATTGGTCGACAAGATGATAAGAAGGCAATTATAGATCGTCTACTAGACTCCAACATTGAAGATAATGTTTCAATCCTTCCGGCTGTTGCCATTGGTGGATTAGGAAAGACTACACTAGCTCAACTCATATTCAATGACGAGCAAATCCAAAAGAAATTTCAACTCAAAATGTGGGTGTGTGTCTCTGATATTTTTGATGTTAAAAATATTGTTGCAAAAATCTTAGAATCTGCAACAAAGGAGAAACTAGAAATTGTTGAAATGGATACATTGGTAAACAATCTTCGAAAAGAAATTGAAGGAAAGAAATACTTCCTTGTGTTGGACGATGTGTGGAATGAGGATAATGAAAAATGGTGTAGCTTGAAAAAAGTACTAATGGTTGGTGGAAGAGGCAGTAGAATATTAGTGACTACCCGCAAAGAAAGCGTTGCAATGACCATCCGCCATGAAAGTGTTGAAGGGATTATCGGGACAGTTCAATCATATTTCTTAAAGGGTTTAGATAAAGAAGCTTCCTGGTCTTTATTTAAGCAAATGGCATTTGAGAAAAGACAAGAGCCAAAGAATTCAAGCATCGTAGCAATTGGGATGGAGATCCTAAAGAAATGTTCAGGTGTCCCTCTGGCCATAAGGACAATCGGAAGATTACTAAGCTTCAAAAATCCTGAAACAGAGTGGTCGTCTTTTAAGAACAATGAACTCTCAAAAATATATCAAAATGAAAATGACATCTTGCCAACTCTGAAGCTGAGTTATGATCATCTCCCTTCACATTTGAAGCACTGCTTTGCTTATTGTAGCTTATTTCCAAAGGATTACAAGATTAACAAATCAACACTAATTCAGTTTTGGATGGCACAAGGGTTTATCAAGTTATCAGATCAAAATCGATGCTTGGAAGATGTTGGCCATGAGTATTTTATGGATTTACTATGGAGATCATTCTTTCAAGAAGCTGAAATGAATGGGTTTGGAGACATAATTAGATGCAAAATACACGACCTCATGCATGATCTTGCCATATCAGTGGCAGGATCGTTGATCACCACCTTAGATGATAAGGAGATAAACATTGATGAGAAAACTCGTCAAGTAGCAGTTGCTTACCATATAAGCAGTTCATCTGAAGTTACAACTTCATTGTGTAAAGCAACTAGGATGCGAACATTTCTTTACCTTGGCCAGCAGGACTTTGAGGCTAATAATATTGATTGTGATGCAACCTTTTCAAGTTCCAAGTTCTTACGCGTGTTGGATTTGCATCAGTTATTTGGTTCTCGAGTAACTTTGCAAAATTTAAGCTTTATTGGGATGCTGAAACATTTAAGATATCTTGATCTTTCTTATGAGAAAGAAATGAAGAAACTGCCTGATTCTATAACCAGATTGCAAAATTTGCAAACTCTAAAACTCTCCGGCTGTGAGTCACTAAAAGAATTGCCGAGAGACATTAAAAAATTAGTCAACCTCAGGCGCCTTGAGATAGATGGATGTGATAGTTTGAGTTATATGCCAGTTGGATTGGGGCAACTGACTAACCTTCAGACGTTAACCGCATTTTATGTCCACTCGGGTTCTCCCTCCAGACATAGTGATAGTGGTGGTTTACAAGAACTAGGCGGATTAAATAAGCTGAGAGGAAGATTAAGTATTGTAAAAACTCGGGGACATGGGAAAGGTGTTGCGTTAGAATGTAAGGCTGCGAATCTGAAGGAGAAACAACATCTTCGTACTTTGTCTATAAAGTGGTGGAAAGAAGTTGTGTTAGATGATGCCAATAATTCGGATGAAGCGTCATTAGATGAAGCGTCATTGGAAGGCTTGGAACCGCACCCAAATCTGAAAGGGCTTTCCTTAGAATACTATGAGGGTTCAAGGCTTCCAAGTTGGCTCTTGTTACTCACAAATCTTGTTTCATTTCGATTACAGTTTTCTCCGAAATGCCAGTATCTGCCAACGTTGAGTCAACTGCCTTCTCTTAAGAATCTTACTCTTTTTGGGTTGAAGGCTATGGAGTACATATCAGAAGACGGTGATAGCAATGAGTTCTCTTCTTCTTCAACGGTGCAAACACCATTTTTCCCGTCTCTCGAGTTTATTAGGCTCTATCAATGCACTAATCTCAAGGGGTGGTGGAGGAGTAAGATGGATTCTTCTGTGGAGCTCAATAGTGATAGTGATAATTCCGTTGAAATAACGGAGCATCATTTACTCCCTTCCTTTCCTCGTCTCTCAGAATTACGGATCGAGTATTGCCCTATGTTGACTTCCATAGAGTGGATCCACAACTGCAAATCACTTCAAGTGCTTGAAATTATTAACTGCTTGAATTTGGCATCTCTGCCCGAAGGAATGCATAGGCTAACATCTTTGCAGAAGCTAACAATTAAGGATTGTCCCATCTTATTGCAAAGATACAATAGAGACACAGGTAAGGATTGGGCCAAGATCGCTCACATTCCAGAGTTACATTTATAGTAACTGCCTCAAGAGTAAGAAAATTCAAGCACCCATGCATGCATTTCGACTGATTCGGGTATATTACTCGTCATTTCATCTTAATCCTTCATATTACTTGAAATACCCACCTTCTTCATCTTCATTTTCTTCATTTTTCTCTCTCAAATATGTCGTGGTTGTTAAATTTTAGATGCAGAAGCAGCAGAACCCGTTGAAGGCACAAAAGAAACGGGACAGAGATTCAGAGCTTATTAAAATTAAATGAAGAAAATGAAAATTATTATATCAACTGAGAAAAAATTAAAACACCCATGGATCGTCGAATTATTCAGGTATTTAGGTCTCCACTTTATCTTAATTCTTCAAAGAAATTTGAGTACCCACCTTCTTCACCTTCACCTACATTTATTTATTATTTTTATCCCTTAGTATCCCTATTTTTGATACAGAAGTAGCAGAACCAATTGAAGTACAGAAGAAACAGGGGATAGAGCTTCAGAGCTTATCAAAAAAAAAAAAATTCTAGGGTACTGGATTCGTGGTTCTTCACATAATAGGAGCAATTGTTAGTAAATTATTATTATTATTTTTTGTTTTCTTTCTTCATTTCTAATGATATATTGTTTTGTGTAAACACAATTGATGAGGTGATGTGTATTCTGGGTGCCTTATTTCTCTGTGTTAACATAGTGAAAATTGGTACTTGGTGATATTCAAGCAAATATTAAGCGGAAGATCCAAGCTGGCAACAACACTCTGAGAACTACGTTACTGCACGGGTATTCATTTTGGTTCAATTCTTTGTTACATATAAGCTTCCCACATGTCACTTTATCTACAAATAATCAATTAAAAGATTTGGCAGTTGAATAATTTCATTCTAAACATCAATGCCTATTTTTGGTTAATTAGCTTAGTTTGAAATAAAAGAGCGGTGATACATTGTATTGGCTCAGCCCTTTAGAGTTTAGATTTGCATGATTTTGGGGATGCGTTTCAGTTTATGCTCCAATTTGACTGGATATCTCGTGCAACTAATTAAGTGGAAATTATTCCTAAACATTATACTATCATTTTTCTTGTAGCTTCTAGATGTTGATCGCCTTGGTTTAAGATGATAGGTTGATGTTAATGCTAGCTTATAGCATACAACAAATTCAAGGGCTCCCATATTCCAGGTGATTTATTTTTGGCTATGTTGGGGCTCCTAACAGCACAATCTGTTTTTCATCTGCAGGTATAATAAGCGATTGGTTTTCTCTTTAACAGATGTTCGATTATACTGATTACTGTTTACACTAACGGGAGATATCCATTGACTATTATTACTAGCAATATGGACGGACAGTGTATTGGTGAAGCTATTCCTTCTGTAGATATTAGCAACACCAAATGATGCCTTTGCTGCTCTATATATTTTAAAAACATGAAATTTGTGGTATACGCTTCTCTTCCCAGTGCCAAAGGGTGAAGAGGGGTAGAGTAGTGCAGGACTTTGACAATGATGTATTTCCTTTTTTGTATATTTAATGGTAATTTTAATCCTTAAGAGGTAATCTGGAAGCTGTTTGCACAATTTTGTATAGTTGATTAGCTATAGGCCTACAACATTAAGTGGGGTGTTTGTTTACCTGGTGTGAAGAGAGATGATTTGCATTATTTGTTGAGGATAAAAGGATGAACAAAAAACAGTAAGTGGTGTTTGGTAGGGAAGTATGGATAAAAACTATAGCTTGGAGACTTAGTTTAGACGCGTATCATTTCAGAGATGTTATTCAGTATTCACTTGATGCAAAGAAAATTTTAAAAGAATTGAAGTTTTAGATTTTAAATATCTTTAAACTTGATATTGGAGAAAGCAGAAATCCTCTGAACTCTCACTTGAAATGTGTACATATTTAGGTGGGAGTGGGCAAGACTGGCGTAAGACAACTAGAATCCCAGTACTAGAGTTGGTTTGAAAAGGACTCAACACTCCATTGTTTATACAACACAATACATATCATTAATTGGATTGCGATTGAAAAGGATTCAACATTCCATTGTTTATCTTTCCTTAACTCTTTGTAATCAAATACAAACCCAGTTCTCTTTAGATTTTTCTGTTTCATTTCAGGTACTTTTTAGCTTCTCAACTTTTTTGATTCTTTATGTGGAAGCAAGATGGGAATCAAATGATGAAACATACAAGAGTATGTCTTTCGTCAAAGAAAGCTGCTTCTACAACTATGCAGCAACTACCAAACAATTGTGTAAGCACCTGATCATTCCTTATGTAATTAAATTTATATTAATAAATTGGGTTAAGCAGAATTGCTTCATTTGTTTTGGATGTGAAAATGTTTGCTGCAAGATGCTAGAAATATCCTTTATTTTGTTTTATTTCATCTTTTATGATAGTTTTTTGTGTTAGCACTTAAAGACATCTACCTAACTTCAAGGACAGCTTTTAGTTTCAAGAACCTAGATAGTTCTTGGCTATGCTTCCTTGTGAAGCGTGGGTTCACATTGAAATATTGCATATCAATATGTATTTAATTTATCTTATTATACTTGTTTTGCTTCAAAACAAATTTTCAATTATTTTCATCTTTATGCCTAACTGTAAGCATTTAATCATAAAGCATTACTAGACATGTGAATTAATCATTTCAACAAGTTTGTGAAGTTCTTATTTTCTTTAGCTTTCCCTTTTTATGAAGTCCAAACATGGAATAGAATAAATTGGTGATAAAGGCCTTGAGTTCATGAGTCTTACTACAAAGAATAAGCGATTAGCAATTTAATGAATCATATTAGACTGATTAGCTGTTTTTGCAGAGAAATATGTGATTACTCAATTGAGATGGCTCTTAAAGACTAAAAATTGTAAAGCTGGCATTTGGTAAGTGCTTTAACTACATAAGCATGGTATTACTTCATCTTTGAAATGATCTTATTTTTTAAGGAAGCTGAGCAGACCACAGAGTTATAATCTAGCCATGGACAATTAGATATATGACATCTATGAAAAATCATAAAAACCCATAATTTTGTTGTCTCAAGCATAGGCTTCCTGTTGACTTGTCAGAAAGCTCTTGAATTGACTCTAAAATTGCAATTCAAACAATACTAGCTATCCGAAGGGGGAGGAATAGACCAAACAGTCGTTTTACTAACTATATCATCTACCACTCATCCTGTATTACTACTCTTTAAGGCTGAAAACACTATGGGTGTTGTTTTGGATACCATTTTAACTACATAATTTAAGCATGTAATTTGTAAAATTAAACGTATAGTAGTTGGAGTTTAACACACTTGAACGATTTACTCTTGTGTTTGTCATTACTGACGCCAGGTAATTCACTTTTCAAATAAGATGACAAGAGCCAGCAGTATCATATGTTGGAACTGTGAAATGGCCAGCTCAACAATTTCAAAGGGACTTGCATTTTTGTCAAAAGTGGAAAATTAAGGTAATTGGATGTTTATTAAAGAACTGTATTTTTGGTTTCTTTCTAGATTACCACCTCTAAAAAACATGTAAATTCTTTCAAGACTACCTTACATGTCCAAGCATGCAGCAATCATTTAGTTCATAAGTTGGAGTAGATATGAAGTTGACAGCTATAACCTGCTGATGCAAACAGGTGCGTGGAACTCATGTACTAATGGAGGTAAGGAATACAGAGACGAAGCTTTACTAGGAGGGTGAAGGAAAGACTTGAATGCAAATATCTCATACCAGCAGTAGCTTCCCTGTGGTATGATTGATGATGTTTCATTACGAATTAAACATAAGCTCATACAAATCCAGCTTTAATATGTTTGATTACGAACAAAACTCACCGTCTAACTACACAAGTAATTAGATTATGATATCTGTTTTCCTTCTTCAAATTATTATAGGATTATGTGCCCACTGTGTTCGACAACTTTCGTGCTAATGTTGTGGTTGATGGTATAGCGCAGTTATCCTTGGACTATGGGACACTGCCGGTAAGTAATTGCTTCATGGTACTTTATATTATAGACTGAAAATTTGGTAAAAATTAGGCATCAACAACGTGAATTAGATTTTTTTTTTCAACCACACACACCCTTTACATGTACTTAACGAAGTTGGTGAATACAGGACAGGAGGATTATAACTGGCTGAGGCCTTTGAGTTCCAAAGGTGCATATGTTTTCTTGTTGGCCTTCTCTCTCATCAGCAAAGCTTGCTATGAAATGAAAATATCTCCAAGAAGGTTCTTCATCAAAACCCAAATAACATTTGTTCTTAATTTCTTTGGTTAATTTATGGGTAATTCTCGAGTATCAGTCTAACACATTTATTTCTTGGCTTTCAGTGAATTCTTGAGTTGTGGCATTACGCTCCGACTATGCCAATAGTGCTTGTAGGAACCAAACTTGGTATGGAATAATTTTACTATTCGAAACATTTCAATTTTGACTTGCCAATACAAGCCAATTTAAATGTAACCATGCAAGTTTGGATATGATCTGTTGCAGATGTACGGGAAGGCAAGCAGTATTTGGTTGATCATCTTGGCGCTACATCAATGATCTTGCAGTTGGCTGCTGTTTGGAAAGAGGATTGTCGACCAAAAGAGGGAGGGAAAAATTCATATGCTATTGATACGAGGGGTGATTAAAATACAACATGATATTTAGTGCAGATTTTCTTCTATGAGGACTCACAACAGTTGCCTGTCCAGATTTTAGTCATTTCAAATTCATTGAGACCTGAATTTTCAGTTTGATTTTTTTTTTATTTATTTTTTATAAGTTTCTGGGTATGTAGTATTCCTAAATAGATCAAAGATATTTTCTTAACTTCGAGTTCATAATTCTTGTTTGTTTTGCACTTTTGCAATATCCATTTATTATATAGCTTGTATCATTTACTTGATATAAATTATATAATCATGAGGTGAACTGAAGAGGAGTCTATACCTGATATACATTTTGTGTAATTCAAATTTCACGATGAGCAGATTTTCTTGAAAGATATATTTTCATCTCTGCAAATTTTCATAACAATGAGCAGATTGTCCAAATCTCATCTACATCCAAACCACAGAAGCTGAAACTGCGATTTGTAGTGGTAATAATTATAACTGAGTCAATGTCTTGAAATTTGCTTCAAGGAAAGTACGAGGGAAATGGATTGGGACTTCAATTAACCAAAATGGTAGCAATTGTTAGGCGTAGGTCATGTGTCAGATTTATTTTAGAAACAATATTAAAACAGCCTCCTCCGGAATGGATTTTTATCGATTAATATCTTAACTTTTTTTTTAGTAATACCATTTGTTGGGGATAAAATCAACCCTGAGGGCACGTGGATCCTAACCTTGAGTCACCTCGGTGTTACATCTCGGACATTCATCGTGACCCTGTATAAAAGATTGTCTCGGTGTGGGAATATCTCGGACCTACCGAAACCTTGGGCCTATCGAACCTAGTAACTGCGCAGAATATCCCGAGATCTCCTAATGTGATCGGAGCGAACATGTCTCGGATATCTACGCCTCGGGGTGATATATCCCAAGATCTCCTAAAGAGGATTGGTTGAAGCACGCTACAACCGTCTCGGAAGTATCTTCTTAAACTTGGCTTTAAATTTGATTAATAAGTGATTAAATGTTAACATAACACTGGCATGAGTTCATCCCTGAAGCTAGAACGCTACACAATGAGATAAGGCCCGTGTCCAGGAAGCTTAGAGGCTAATCCTTATCCTATAATTAGTGGGATAAGGCCGTAATGGAATAGAATAAGGATTGAAGAAGCAGAGTGCTATCCAACTTGGACTTTGTTGCCTTATTCAAATCTCCTGAAGATAAGGTTGCGATTCGAACTAACTGGGACTCAAACTCCTAGCCCAATTGGGTTTCAAGAGTCCCAGTAGGTCTGTAACGCAATCGTAAGCCTATAAATAAGACTACTACGCTAGGTATTTGATACATAAATTCTCTGAACTTTTGAGATTATCGATATATCCAAAAAATTAGTTTGAACTGACTTAGGCATCCCGACTAGGCGTTTGTTATTTTGCAGGTTTCGAGGCAGGCCGATCTAGAAGAAAGACTAATCAACAGTCGACACGTCACCATACCGGAAACTGTACTAACACCATCCTCTTCCCCTTTTCCCTTATTGAATAGAAAAAATAACAATAATAATAATATGCGATTCCCATTCCATCCTTATTATGTTCATTTTTCTAACAGATTGTTTGGAAAATACATGCTTTGTTGGACAATCCTTTTTGGGTTTATTTTTGCTTTTTAGGAAAAAAAGTTAAAGCATCGACAAATAACTCTAAATACAAAACATTTAAAAATTACTTTTATTTTTATGTCATATTAAAACTCTTTTTCATAAAAAAGCAAAAAAATCATTTAAAAAGTTTTATCAAACGAATTTAGTACTCCGAAAAATTCAAAAAAAGAAAAGAAGAAAATTTTAGATGGCCTCTCCTCGCTCTACGGCCATGAAGGCCAAAAAACTTCCTTGGCCATGGGTCAAGAGTAACATATTAAGAAACTTTGAAGGATTCCAAGTTTGGATTTTGATACAACATTTTGAGACACCAACTTACACAAAAATAATTAAATCTACTTTGGACCCAACAATACAAGATTAATCACTCACTTCTATTGTTTTTATCCAATATGGAATTCTATGGTATCTGAAACTCTAATATATTCAAAACATAGCTTTACAATTGCAAACTCTTTTTTTTTTTTTTTTTTTTCCTTCTCCTTCTCCTTCATATTCATTTTGTTTTTACATGTCAAAAGTGAATGTGAGGCAACCACGCCTCATTTATTCATATACATGTTCATGCACATCATCTATTCTCTTGTAGATGCATTAATTTCTTGTTGTATCTGTCTCTTGTGTTGTCTCTTATTTATCTGTCATGTAAATCTATAATTTTATAGGATATAATAGCTCGCTTTGGTAAGCAAGCTACAATGCCAAGAGACTTCTTCACCGATTTTGTTAAGGTGGCTCAGGATGAGGGCCGACACGTCACTCTCCTTGCAGAACGGCTAGAGGAGCTGAGTTCTTTTTATGGAGCATTACCAGCTCACGAAGGCCTCTGGGACTCTGCTACTGGTACTTCCAATTATCTCTTAGCACGTCTGGCAGTTGAGCATTGTGTCCATGAGGTGTTTTTTCCTTACCAACTTTCTTATTTTAAAATGAATTCATTTGGACCAACATGGTTTAAATTTTTCATTACAACATATATCACCTTTGAGTCATCACCTGGTGGAGTCAAGCTATATCTTTCGTTTAGAAGGATCTAGTTTTCACAAATTTAGTTTCTAATTAATGAACTTAGGCTATCATTATTGCTCTTTAAAGCATATGGAAATTGATTTTTTTTTTTGTTCACATACATCTACGAGTAAAAATCCATAATCCTGATTGCAGGCATTGAAGAAATGGAGCCATAGTTACAAATCATGCAACTTGGTTTGGGATTTTTGAGATGAATTGATCCTACCTACCATTTGTGGAGATGGCTCCATTTTCTTGAACTTCTCCAAATATTTATCCTTTCACTAGGCTTGTACATAGTGTGGGCTCATTTAGTTTTAATGCAACATTGGAGTACACCCTTTTTCTATGTTCAAATGTTCCATCAGTGAATGATGTTTTATAAATCATAACAAATTTGAGTTTGAACACAGGCAAGAGGACTTGATGTGCTGCCCACAACCATTTCTCGGTTTCGCAATGGAGGTGATAATGAGACAACAGATTTACTAGAGAGAATGGTTTACCCAGAAGAAATTACCCATTGTGCTGCTGGCGTTAAATGGTTTAAGTATCTTTGCCTGAGAGCTAAAAATCCTACTTGGGATCAGGGCAGCATGGCATCTCCAGGTGGATCAGGAGAAAGTGAAAAAAAGCTAGAGGAAAATGAAGCAATTCAGAAGTTCCACTCGATGGTGAGGACATACTTCAGGGGACCATTGAAACCACCTTTCAATGAGGAAGCAAGAGAAGCTGCTGGGTTTGGCCCTCAGTGGTATGAACCACTTGTTGTCAAGGTTAGCTCTAGAATGGAAACAGTATTGTAATTAGCAAAAATATTCTGATAAAGCTTGTTTAGGACACTGGAATCGCATCTTATATTTCTCCTGAATTCTTAAGAGGCAAATGCGTTTTTCCTTCTTTCTTTTTTTCCCCTTTATTTTAGAGCCCACAATGGGGTCATAGATTTAATCCTAAGAAGCTGTTTTTGAATGCATAGAATAGTGCCTTTGAATCTGGGTTGTTTTGATACAATGTACGGTTTTAGGAAACGTTCTGTTTTTCTTGTTTAGTTTCTTATTTGTTTAGCTTGTGTGCAGTTATGCTGCTTGTTGCAATTTTGAACTCTTTTTGCTTATATTTTGATGACCTGCACAATAGGTCGTGGCTGACAAAAAGATAAAAACATCTCAGGTCTAACCAATCAAGCCCTAGTTCATCAACTACTTTATTTATTTGCTTAATCTTTTGTAACATAAAAGTGTACCGTGCAACCCATATGTGGGGGGACTTGGAAGTTTGTACACTTAAGATCGTAATATATCACTATGCTCTGCAACCAACGTACGAAGATTGAGATCAAGCTTTGGTCTCATTTAGGGAACTACATAGACGGGCAATACAATGAACATTTCACCAACATCACCATCAACAACAATCAATAATGGCAGGCAAAAAAATTATTAAATGCTGCACATACAAGAATTAATTCATTGATAAAGATGCTTATTTTCCGTAGTTTTTTTTTTTTTTTATACATCATTATTCTGACAAATGGAGCATATAGCTACATCATTGTGTTTGATGAAAAAAATCAGAATCTTGTAACAGTTGTGTTTTCTTGTCCAGAAAACCTCAACGCAATTGTCTTAAACCTCAAAACATTAGAAACCTGAAAATCGTGCAAAACCTCATGGCTTATGCACCTCAACAATTTGGTTCTCTATGGGGAGGTTGGGTTCAAGGAACCAACAAAAAATACCGTAAGCAAGATGGTAAAATGGAGGGCTACTCCAAGAAGAAAATTACATACTAATCTGAAAAATTCTGACTAAATTTTGAATTACATCCTCCACCATGGTTGATCTCAGGGTAGTCCCAATAGGTTTATTCGGGGCTTCTCTCATGTTATTACAAAAGAAGTCTTCAGATATCACTAAAGTTTGAACTCAAAGCTGAGAGGAATGCACCTGTAGGATAAAATAGTGTTAACCTGAGAAGCAAGTAGTCATATAATATAAAGGGATAATTGCACCGTTGGTCCCTGTGGTATACCATAATTATTTTTCACTCCCTATGGTTTAAAAAGTTCATAGGAGGTCCTCGTGATATGCAATAATTACAAATCGATCCCTGGCGTCAAATTCTGTTAAATTTTTTAACAGATTCCGTCAAATGCCACGTCAGCGACACGTGTTGCCATCTTATTGGCGACACGTGTCCACTGTAATAAAAAAAATATAATTTTTTTAAAAAAATAAAAATACTTATTTTAAAAAAAAAAAAAAAAAAAAAAAAAAAAAAAAAAAAACTGAATGAAGGGGCCGGCCACCCCCAGTGGCCTAGGGTGGCCATCGGGCCACCCCCAAAGGGGTGGCCGGCTCTTTTAGGTCTTTTTTGTTTTGTTTTTTATTTTTTATTTTTTTAAAAAAAATAAGTATTTTTATTTATTTTTTAATAAATTTATATATTTTTATTACGGTAGACACGTGTCGCCATCATATGGCCTACACGTGTCGCTGACGTGGCATTTGACGGAATCTGTTAAAAAATTTAACAGAATTTAACGTCAGGGATCGATTTGTAATTATTGCATATCACGAGGACCTCCCATGAACTTTTTAAACCATAGGGAGTGAAAAATAATTATGGTATACCACAGGGACCAACGGTGCAATTATCCCTAATATAAATGGGAATGGAACTATGTTATCATGGCCCTCCAGGTGGCCTTTTGACTGCTTATATAGAAAATCACTTGAATGTGCAATAAGCAAGACAATTAGAAAGTAGTGCATATTTCAAGTCTGAGCTTCACTGACGGCCAATCTCAGCAAGGGTTTAGATACTCCATGCACTGTCATTCAACAATGACATCATGTCACATTCAAGGAAGAACGTCATTTGTCACCAACGGCATCATGACACATTCAAGGAAGAACATGGCCCGTCACCCAATGTAGGGGCAACTTGGTAGCCAACTCTCTGCTAAGGCCTCAGCTCATGATTGTTCAAAATTAACATGACTACAAGACCAGAAGGCTTGAGAAGAAAGTGAAATAGTTACTATTGTCCACTGTGTAAAACAGTGTTTGCAAGATTAATCATTTATGAGGCAGCATCCTAAACCAGAAGAGATGCTGATTGGTCTTGAACACCATCTGGAATTTGAAAAGATTCATATCAAACTTTGTTGAAAAGTAAAGATTGTACCTCCAACTTTGCCATCAAAAACACGGTGATCAGTGGATAATGTTAAGTTCATTTTAGTGACAACTGCAGGCCTCTCGACTCTTGGGTAAAAAATAAGTCATGTCATCTAATTTGGTATTAGAAGCATAAACTATTAGTATAGAAAGCTAGAAATATTTTACCTTCACTTCCAATTACTGGTTCAACAACTTTGTTGCCTCTACCAACAGCAAGGATACCGGCCTGAGAAGGAAATGAACAAATTTATATAAGAGACAACAACAACGTGCAACATCAACTAAATGTAGAGCACTACAGTGTCAATTTTCTATCCTTGTTTAAAGCCATTTTCTATTATCTGTAAATGAAAAAAGAAGATGACGGAAAAAAATAGATTTGGCAGTGTAAATTCCCATCAATCTTTCATTTAGATAGGCTACATTCAAAAAATGGTAGAGAGTTGTTTGCTACGAATTCAAAATGAAAATTTTGAGCTGAAAGCAACCCAAAATTATGTGCTCTTAAATATTTGAAAATGAAAAGAATAATATCAATTTTAACACAGAGATCAAATAATTTTACTAGAGGGTCTCTGTATTCTAGAGCTAATATCATCACTATTTAAGTTATTGACCAAACAAAGAAATAAGTAAAGTTAGATCACCTTAGAGAGAGAGAGAGAGAGAGAGAGAGAGAGAGAGAGAACCTGTGGGGGGGTTTATTATTGCACAAAAATTGTCCACCGGAAACATTCCCAAGTTCGAAATGCTGCATAAAGATTAAGAAGGAAAGTTTAAAATTAATTCTTTTAACAAAATGAATATGTAATTCGGTTCTAGTATAAAATAACAATTAAAACAAGAAACTTGTGCAATAGGTTACAGTTGAAAACAATCAAGGAACATACAATATATTTACCTAAAACTTCCTCCTTATATCTACAATAATACACAGGAACATCAGTAAACAGGTATGCTGCAGAATTTCAAACATATATCTACAATACAATTTCCCAGAAGGGGGCATGTTGCTAATACAAGCCAGTAGTGGAAATGAACGTCCATAGTAATCAAAGGACTAATGACAAGCTAAAGCTTTCTGGGATGATAGAAAAGACAGAAGTGACTAACTCCATGAAAATGACAATAACACCAAGAACAGGACTTATTCAAGACTAAAAAGTAATATTTTCATTGCTTATTCAAGAGATTATCATGGATTCCGTACAACTAAAAATAATATTTTCATTGCTTATTCAAGACTACCTTCAGATCAAGCTGACATCCACTATTGACTATCTAATTAAGACAGTTCAGATGTAACTGAAGGTAATCATTTTCATTGTTCATTGACTATGTTCAGATCAAAAGCTGAAATACCCTATCCAAATAAAGTATACCATTTTTTTCTTCCATGAAAAGTTACTGACAAAAAATAAAGCAATGAAAGGCTGGAAATTCATGACATATTAGATCATTTTAAGTATACGAATTTTTTTGGCCATTCACTCTGAGATCAACCAAACCAAACAATAGTTGGACGTAGAAAACTAGGATAGCAAAGCACAAAAATTAACAAGTACTAGTAGGAAAAAAAAAAAAAAAAAAAAACAGGATTTTTTACTGCCTTTTGGGCGAATAATTCAGAAAATACGTCTATGTGGGTTTGGGGGCACAGCATGTTTTCCGAAAGGACTCTGACATCAAACCTTTCTTAGATGCTCCATTTTGCTTCTATGTTAAATAAGTAAAATTTGATTTTCAGGATTGACTCTACTACCGACAACAATAAACACCTCCCCACCAATTATACGTGTATAGAGTACTTTACTAGCCATATGATAAGTGATATGTCTTTACCATTGGCTTCTGCTACAGCTTTGATGACAATGTCATTCACTAAAACTTTAACATCATGCTGCTCTGTAATTGAGGAAGTAAAATGAATGATCTGCCAGAGTATATATATGCCCAAGAAACTGAAGTAACAGATCGAAGCTTATGACATACCTTTGAGTTCCTTCCTAAGAGAAAGAAGAGGATCCAATACAACATCTAATAAACATTATAAATATTTTAGATATAGATAAATCTACATTAAAAACTATAGACTTTTCAACATAACAATATAGAGTAGACCACAGAGAATCAGTCTTTCAGCACCACTCACTATCAATTGCAAGTTAAGAACACACACACCACAAACCAAAAAAAAAAGAAATGAAAAAAAAGAAAAAAGAAAAAAAGAAAGAGAGAGAGAGAAAGAAAAACAATGAAAGAAGGAAGGAAAGAAATAGGTGCCAAAAATATTGTCTAAATGCCAGAGGTTGCAAAGCTCAATGTATTGCTATCATTAGCCCGCTATTTAGACTAAAATTCAATTTAAATGTTTTTTTTATAAGTAATTTAATTTCATAAAAGTGTAGAGGAGCACAACCCTAATACACAGAAAGTATACAAGAGAAACCTCCTAATATGGAGGAAAAGATCAAGAAAAAATCAAATACTCGGAAATATTTGAAACGAGCAGACTATTGAACGCTGCTATCTATGTGTAGAGCGATTAGAACAACACATTTTACAGCTCTAACAACGAAGTCTCTCGATCTTCAAAGCTCCTTGCATTCTACTCTCTCCAAATACACCACATTAAACACAAAGGAGCCAACCTTCAAACCTCCAGAGAATTACGATACTCACCTCCTTGCCTTACTCCTTGAGAATACAACAGCTCAAAGAAATAAGAGACCACCTCCACCTCCCAATCATGCACTAGTCTAGTAAAGAACATATTCCAATAAAAATATCTATTTTGGAACTGCATATGATCCGCCGCCCATGCATATTTACAACATGCAATATTCAATAAGTCCAGATAAGAAATCTTCAAAGGGTTGATCCCCACACCACAAGTAATGCCAAAACCTCACCTTTGATCCATCTCCCACCTCATAACTAACAAATTTAGATAAAACTTCCCACCCTCTCCTCATACATTTCCACACTCCCACTCTGAAGGGCCCCACAACCTCCTTAGAACGCCACCCTCCCCTTAAACTCCCATACTTAGGTTCCACCACTGATCTCCACAAAGCCTCCCTCTCCGTAGCATACCGTCACAACCACTTTTCCAAAAGAGCTCGATTAAATTGAATTAGATTTTTTTTACCCCCAATCCTCCTGATTTGATTGAAGTACAAATTGTCGACCACTTCATAAATGGAACTTAAACTCATCGCCAAGTCCACCCCATAAAAAATCCCTTTGAAGTTTTTCAAGTCTATTAGAAGAGAGCCAAATAATATCTCGGCAGATTAGAAAGAGTGCTTCTTATCAAAGTCAACCTACCTCCCTTGGATAGATAAAGCCTCTTCCATCTTGCCAAACAAGGTTCCATTTTCTCAATGATGCCAATCTGAATAGTAGAAGCCTTGTAATAAGCTCCCAAAGTAAGACCCAAATTCTTAATCGGCAAAGAAGCCACTCTACACCCAAGAATACTAGCCAAACCCTCTAAATCACCCACATCACCTAAAGGAACTATCTCTGATTTGGACAAATTAATCTTCAGCCCCAACACCTCTGACTTCTCATAACTTACATTATAGTCATGTAGATTTTTGAATGTTTAGTAGTCTTGGCCTTACACATTTTCTTTTAATTTGACAAGTAACTATCAACCACACAAAAACATTGTTAAACCATCAGATATATATTGGGCATCAGTAATAATCTCGAATGCAGTATTGTAGTATCTTTAACTATCTTCCAAGATCCAAAAGACAGAAAAAGGCACCATAAACAGAAAGAACATTGCTCAAATCTAATTACCATTAACATACCTTGCGAATTTGACTATTGGGAAGATTTTCGAAAGAATCTGACTGCTTCAAGTGAGATCTAGTATCTGGTGAAACTATGGGAGAAGCTTTTAGCGTGGTTTGAGGTGATGCAGGTGCCTTCTCTTCAGATGAAGAGACTTTTGAAGATCCTTTTCCTGCCTTAATTGCAGCTAAAACATCCCCCTTCAGCAGCGTACCATGAGAACCGGATGCCTTTAATGTTGATGAATCCAATCCATATTCTGTAATTAGCAACTTTGCAGATGGACTGCTCCTTGCAACACTTGTTTTGTGAGCTTTAGCTTCATTTCCATCATCATGATGTGTTGTTATTTCCTCTTTGATTCCGAAACCACTGCTAGCACTATTTTTTACAGTTTCAATATCAGCTGGATCCTCAACCTTGAAAACAACGGACGAAGTGTTTTCATATGGTGTAAGTGGCTAGAATTCTAATAAATAGTTTAGGGTATAAAATTTCCATAAAGTAACCGTGCTGGAAGAAACTATAACCACTAATCAATTAATAGCACCTTGTACATTAATTTTCTCTTTTAAGGCAACAAGATAAATTAAAACTTAGATCGCGACAATCTCAGCCCTTACAGGTACAGACTGCGACAATTTGCACCCTTACAGGTGCCTTACTACCAAGCTATAATACCATTAGCTGCAAGTTGCTAAGGGGAAAAGCAAGTTATACAACTGTACAAGCATTATCACACTTACTGTTACTGCAATAGGTTGTCCCACAGCTACATCCTTTGAACCTTCAGGTGCTAATATCTTAGCCAAGTACCTACAGCCAACATTCCACTTAAAAATGTAAGCAAAAGTGTAAAAAGAAACCTATAGAGAGCTTCATTCATAACAATTCAGGAAATTTTTCATCAACAAGAAAGATTGTAAGAAAACTGGCACTACCATTAGAACCAAATGTTGTAAATTCAAGGTTGAAGCCATGATTATATATATTTCAACTTGATTAAAGTCACTATTATGGACACAGAATCTGAGTTTAACAACATTGTCAATGTCCTCCTCACATTGAGCAGACATGCAAAGAAGTAATAAACATGTTGGTGATCTAGACTACAAGTAAATAAATACCATGTTAAGACACGAGCTATGTCACTTTCATATTTAGTATCACCTCTACAACTACAAACCTAGCATAAGGAAAGAATATTACCCCTCTTCAAGACTTTCAAATTCAAGGGTAGCTATGTCTGTCTCTATCTCACATATTACGTCACCCACATCTATCTGTCAGTTTGAGTAAATGATCAAAAGACGTTTAATGCAATTATTCTCTATCCACCAAATCAGAAGCAAGAAGTAGTTACACTAGCAGATTTAAGACCTTATATCGAACACAACTGACCTTGTCTCCTTCTTTCTTTCGCCACTTCGCAATGTTTCCTTGATTCTTTGTATACATATAAAAGCAACATTAAGCATCTACCAGAGGAAGAAAACTTTGCACAATAATCTGAGCAGAAAACAATATACAATCTTCCTTAGAACGCCATCCTCCCCTTAAACTCCCATACTTAGGTTCCACCATTGATCTCCACAAAGCTTCCCTCTCCGTAGCATACTGTCAAAACCACTTTTCCAAAAGAGCTTGATTAAATTGAATCCGATTTTTTTTTTACCCCCAATCCTCCTGATTTGATTGAAGTACAAATTGTCGACCACTTCATAAATGGAACTTAAACTCGTCGCCAAGTGAACCCCATAAAAAATCCCTTTGAAGTTTTTCAAGTCTATTAGCCATGTCTACCCGAATAGGGAAGAGAGACAAATAATATCTCGGCAAATTAGAAAGAGTGCTTCTTATCAAAGTCAACCTACCTCCCTTAGATAGATAAAGCCTCTTCCATCTTGCCAAACAAGGTTCCATTTTCTCAACGATGCCATTCTGAATAGTAGAAGCCTTGTAATAAGCTCCCAAAGTAAGACCCAAATTCTTAATCGGCAAAGAAGCCACTCTACACCCAAGAATACTAGCCAAACCCTCTAAATCACCCACATCACCTAAAGGAACTATCTCTGATTTGGACAAATTAATCTTCAGCCCCAACACCACTTCAAAACATAAGAGACACCACAGATGACGAAGTTTTTCACAATTAGCCTCACAAAAGATCAAAGTATCATCTACAAACAATAAATGCGACATTATAATCTCTTCATTATTCCTCGACCCCACCAAAAATCCTGATAAAAGTCTCTTGTCCACAGTAAAAGACATCATCCTACTCAGTGCCTTCATAACAACCACAAACAACAATGGAGACAATGGATCCCCTTGTCTTAATCCACGCGAGTTGCTAAAGAAGCCAAAAGGAGAACCATTAATGAGAATGGAAAACTGCACCATAGAAATGCAATACACTATCCAATCTCACCATCTCTCCCCAAAGCCACATCTCGTCAACAAATGTAAAAGAAACTCCCAATTAATATGATCATAAGCCTTCTCCAATCCAATCCGACTATCCAAACATTCATTAGCCACCAAGATAGAATCTAGGATTTGTCTACGTCTGATAAACGTATTCTGTGAACTTGAAACAATCTTTCCCAATACCGATTTCAAACTATTCACCAAGACTTTAGAAATAATTTTATACACATCACCCACTAAACTAATGGAACGGAAATCCTCAATCTCTACCGCCCTAACTTTCTTAGGGATTAGGGAAACAAAAGTAGCATTAAAGCTCTTCTGAAACTTCCCTCAGCTATGAAACTCCTTAAAACTTCCATGACATTCTCTTTTAGTACCTCCCAACACTTCAAGAAAAAAAAAAGCCATAGAAAATCTATCAGGTTTGGGGCCTTATCCCCATTGAATTCTCTTACCACTCCCAACACTTCACTCTCCTCAAAGTCTCTTTCCAACCAATTTCTCTCCTCCGTCCGCATCAATGGAAATGAACGAAAAGCCATCCAATTTTGGTTTCTAATTATATTGTTCACAATACAACTATGTAGAAATGCACAATATGCTCCTTCATTTCTGTAGAGTCAAAAGACAGTCATGTTGACAAATAAAGATTCAAAAGAGTTATTTCTTCTATGCGAATTTTCCACTGGAATATGCTCTTAACCAAAAGGCCCTTGAATTTTGCCTCCAACTCTCTTGAATCTTCAAGAAGGATAATCCTCTCCAACTCTCTAGAAATATCTTCCTTCCTCAATCTTTCCACTTTGGTTAAAGGTCTTTCCTCTACAATCATATCCAACTCACAATATCATCCACCATCTCCTTCTTCCGCTTCCCTACATTCTAACTATATTACAACATCCTATTATGCAAAAAAAAAAAAATATGTTATACCCGTGATTTACCCAAAATGTGCGTGTATGTATTTGTGTTTCAAATTTGCATAGTTTATACATTACTTTTCCTTGTTTATCATATCAACTGAGGTCATGCAACCAATATCAAATTCCACTAGACCGGTGGATCGGATTTGATTCTTAGAGCATTTCAAAGTGTTGGTCCTACTTGAAGAATTTGTATACAGTTCTTATCTTTAGCATTTTAGCATGAAGTGGTTGTTCTCAAGAATTGAACCCCCACACTTCTACTTGACAGACTGAAGACTTCTACTATTGCACAAAAAAATAGCCCTCCATGATACTTGATAAACATAAATTACTAGCTTTTTTATTCATAAATATGCTAAACAAAAGCAAGCTTTTGTCAAAAAAAAAAAAAAAAAAATCATAATAAGACTTTAAATGAAGTCAGAAAGGGTGTAGCCCAAGTGGATGGGAAGTACACAAGAGGCATGCAAAAACCCAATTTGTAATTGTTCGCAGAAAATATTAGTTTTCATGCGACAAAGCAGTTGAGTTTTTAATTCTTCCTCCTAAGACTTGGATTAGACTTCTTTCTTCAGGCGGTGTGTGTACCACTTTGATACAAATTCCCTCGCCTACATAAAATCGTTCATGTCAAGACAAGTCAATGAAATCTATCCCACCTACTAAGAATCATTGATAGAATCCTCTTTCTTTATATTTTTCAATGTAAAACAAGATCATAGGATTGATTGTAGGAGACACGTTTTTTGTCAATATTGACCGTGGTTCTCTTAGACTTCTACCCTTGACCCCGGGGTGTGTCAGTTTAAACTAGATTATTTCTGCTGCCGGAGCAGTCAATAATCTTCTCTAGACCATCTTATCCATCTTATTCTTATAATGTCCCCCATAAGTTGCCACCTCTGACTTCTCATGAAAGCAATTTTAGTCGTGTAGATTTTTGAATGTTTAGAAGTGTTGGCCCTACACATTTTCTTTTAATTTGACAAGTAACCATCGACTACACAAAAACATTGTTAAACCATCATATATATATTGGGCATCAGTAATAATCTCGAATGCGGTATTGTAGTCTCTTTAACTATCTTCCAAGATCCACAAGACAGAAAAAGGCACCATAAACAGAAAGAACATTGCTCAAATCTAATTACCATTAACATACCTTGCGAATTTGACTATTGGGAAGATCTTCGAAAGAATCTGCCTGCTTCAAGTGAGATCTAGTATCTGGTGAAACTATGGGAGAAGCTTTTAGCGTGGTTTGAGGTGATGCAGGTGCCTTCTCTTCAGATGAAGAGACTTTTGAAGATCCTTTTCCTGCCTTAATTGCAGCTAAAACATCCCCCTTCAGCAGCGTACCATGAGAACCTGATACATTTAATGTTGATGAATCCAATCCATATTCTGTAATTAGCAACTTTGCGGATGGACTGATCCTTGCAACACTTGTTTTTTGAGCTTTAGCTTCATTTCCATCATCGTGATGTGTTGTTATTTCCTCTTTGATTCTGAAACTACTGCTAGCACTATTTTTTACTGTTTCAATATCAGCTGGATCCTGAACCTTGAAAACAACGGGCGAAGTGTTTTCATATGGTGTAATTGGCTTGAATTCTAATAAATAGTTTAAGGGATAAAATTTCCATAAAGTAACAGTGCTGGAAGAAACTATAACCACTAATCAATTAATAGCACCATGTACATTAATTTTCTCTTTTAAGGCAACAAGATAAATTAAAACTTAGATCATGACAATCTCAGCCCTTACAGGTACAGACTACAACAATTTTCACCCTTACAGGTGCCTTACTACCAAGCTATAACACCATTAGCTGCAAGTTGCTTAGGTGAAAAGCAAGTCATAGAACTGTACAAGCATTGTCACACTTACTGTAACTGCAATAGGTTGTCCCACAGCTACATCCTTTGAACCTTCAGGTGCTAATATCTTAGCCAAGTACCCAGCCAACATTCCACTTAAAAATGTAAGCGAAAGTGTAAAAAGAAACCTATAAATAGCTTCATTAATAACAATTCAGGAAATTTTTCATCAACAAGAAAGATTGTAAGAAAACTGGCACTACCATTAGAACCAAATGTTGTTGTAAATTCAAGGGTGAAGCCATGATTATATATATTTCAACTTGATTAAAGTCATTATTATGGACACATAGAATCTGTGTTTAACAACATTGTCAATGTCCTCCTCACATTGAGTAGACATGCAAAGAAGTAATAAACATGTTGGTGATCATCTAGACTACAAGTAAATAAATACCATGTTAAGACAGGAGCTATGTCACTTTCATATTTAGTATCACCTCTACAACTACAAACCTAGCATAAGGAAAGAATATTACCCCTCTTCAAGACTTTCAAATTCAAGGGTAGCTTTGTCTGTCTCTATCTCACATATTACGTCACCCACTTCTATCTGTCAGTTTCAGTAAATGATCAAAAGACGTTTATGCAATTATTCTCTCTCCACCAAATCAGAAGCAAGAAGTAGTTACACTGGCAGATTTTTAAGACCTTGTATCAAACACAACTGACCTTGTCTCCTTTCTTTCGCCACTTCGCAACGTTTCCTTGATTCTTTGTATACATATAAAAGCAACATTAAGCATCTACCAGAGGAAGAAAACTTTGCACAATAATCTGAGCAGAAAACGATATACAATCTTCCTTTACCATATTATCACCTCTACCACTACAAACGATATACAATCTTCCTTTAACATGAGGAGGAAGCTCAGATGTACTTGTCTTAATCGAATTTTTCTCTTGCACCTTGTCCTTATGTTTCACATTCTGATTTGTTGATTTTTCTTCTCTGACCTCAGACCCACCTGCCATAGTAGCATCGACATTTTGAATATCATCTGGATCCTCAACCTATTAAACCCACAAAAGTTAGTTTTTACAACAATTTAAGTATCTGAATGGTAAATACTGAAACAAAGAAAGACATTGAAACATCAGTGTCACATATTAAGAATTGAGGTCAACGCCATGAAAAAAAAAAAGAAAAGAAGCTTCTAGAAGATATCTGATAAAAAAAACAGATTTTAAAAGATATCAGATACTGTAAAAGCATAATACTTGAACAATCTTTAGCTTTAGCATATAAATTAATAAAATAAGTTCTAATTGTAGCCTAAAACTAAAATAAGAAAGGAGGAGGAGGGACAAAAGAATTTTGTCCTAACAGAATTCAAAATAATTATAATTTCCCCAAAATGTTTTCCAATATCTTTACAAAATGAAAAATGTCCCCTACATTGAAATCAACGGTAGATGGATTTCCATGAAAACAAAAGGAAACCATTGATAAAGGATTATCACAGGTTACCGTTATTGCAATAGGTTGTCCAACAGGTACATCCTTTGAACCTTCAGGTATCAAAATCTTAGCCAGAAATCTGCAGAATTTAACCCATACAAGAACCGATGCATAAAGCATTTTAGGATGGATCAGATTTTGCTATCTTTAAGTTGTTCTAATCAACATATTGTAGTTGGAAAAAAAACGATAGAGGAAAGTGTTTGCAAAGTAAACAAAGGGAAAGATGACTAATCAAGAAAGAAAATATTCTACATTACCCCTCTTCAAGACAATCAAACTCAAGAGTAGCTTTGTCAGTCTCGATTTAGCATAGTACATCACCCAACTCTATCTGTTAGATTAAATCAACGGTCAGGATGACACGAATTCACCAATGAAATTAACAAATCGATCCCCACTACATCAAGAAGAAGGATTTAATTTTCAACAATTATCTTTAAGAACATCAAGCTGAACATAACTTAGCTATAAACTCTCAGAATTATATGAAACTTTTGGTATAACTGACCTTATCTCCTTCTTTCTTCCTCCATTTTGCAATATTACCTTGATTCTGCATGAATGAGTAACAATTAGGATCACAAAACTTCTTGGAAGAAAGAAAGAAAGAAAAATACGATGAAAAGTATGGATAACATTTAAAATCAATTCCTTCCCGCATATATTTTTTTTTGCATGTCTTACCATTGTAGGAGGCAGAGCTGGCATCTGGAGTATTGTATGTGGTGGATCTGCACTAAAAGTCCACTTGGTGATAAAAGTCATAATTAATGATAAAACACACGATTAAGTATGTGCAGCAGATATATTTCATCATTTTATCAAAACCTGTAAAACCGTACTACAAGAAATAAAAACTATTCAGTAAAAGTAAAAGTAAATGGAGTGCAACTATACAAAATTGTGGAAACAATTTCTACATTACCTCGTAATTAAGAAATAAACTTACCATTAAATATATGGAAAAAAAAAAAAAAAAAAACGTCATTGTACTTGGAAGTAATGTTCACTGGGAGAAGTGTAAACCACAAATTTCATGTTCTTAAAATATATAGAACAGTAAATGTGACGTCTCGCCTGGGAATGGAAATGTGTTTATGTGTATAAATGCACCATTTATGACATAACACGTTTTAAAGCCGTTATGGCAATGAACTTATCAGAACTCTGCAGTTAAGCGAGCCGCTGCGAGAGCAATCCCAGGATGGGTGACCTCCTGGGAAGTCTGATATGGGGAGCCAAAAGCGGACAATATTGTGTCATTGGGGGTGGATCGTTACAAATGGTATCAGAGCCATTGCCCAGCCTGAGATGGTGGGAGCGTGCACAAGCCCAATGAGAGACGCCAGCAAGGACGCTGGGTCCAAAGAGGGGGTGATTGTGACGTCCCACATCGCCTGGGAATGGAAATATGTTTATATGTATAAATGCACCCTTTATGACACAACGCGTTTTAAAGCCGTTATGACAATGAACCTATCAGAACTCTGCAGTTAAGCGAGCCGCTGCGAGAGCAATCCCAGGATGGGTGACCTTCTGGGAAGTCTGATATGGGGAGCCAAAAGCGGACAATATTGTGTCATTGGGGGTGGATCGTTACAGTAAAGGCATAATTTGCTGTTGCTAATTTGTATAGAGATAATAACTTCACCAAAGAAAGGCTTTCACTAATATGTCGTCTATATTGGTTGTAACAGTAATCACTTGTATCTGGAGATGTACAACAGATTGGGCTGTAGGAGCTTTTAAAATGCCAAAAGTAAACCACCTGAAAAATAAGAAACTCTTGAACATCAACTTATGGTCTTAAACTAAGGCAACCTAGCCTATAATAAATGACATAGAAGTCAGAAGATCAAAATATAATCCTACTATAAACTTTAGGCACAATCTCCATTTAATTGAAAATTCTATTTGAATTAATGAGCAAAAGTCCAGTCAAACTGGAGCACAAAGTGAAATGCATCCCAAAAATTGTGCACATCTAAACTCTAAAGGGTGAACCAATCTAATATCTCATTGTGTTTTTATTTCAATCTAATCTAATTAAACAACATTAGGAATTGATGTTTGGAGTGGAATCATTCAACTGCCAGATCTTTTAATTGATTATTTGAAGACAAAATGACATATTGGAAGCTTTTGTGTAACAGAGAATTGAACCAAATGAATACCAATAATTAAAATGATTTGAGCCTCCCCACAATATTTAATCCAATATCACTTGGTGCCAGTTTTTTCTGTGCTTACACAATGGAAAATGAAATACCCAGGTTCATCATTTCATCAACTGTTTATGCAAAACCATGCATTATTAGAAATGAAGAAAAAAAAAAAAAAGTAATTCACTTACTATTTCTCCTAATTTTTGAAGAATCGTGTATACAGTAAATTTTTTATGAATATGAGAGAAGAAAACAAGAAAATAGATAATCACCTCTAAGTATTGAGGAAGTGAGATGATTTATCCAAGCATATGCATTTAATCTGAATTCAGAAACCCAAATGAGCAAAAGAAAAAATAGCTCAAAAATAATAATGAAAATACAAATCGTTCTAAGAAAACAAGCACTTCGATCCAAATAGACATTTAAACTCTACATAGAACGCAAAAATGAAAGGAACCCCTCCAAATGAGACATCTACTAAAGTGAAAATCACTCACCTATATTTGTTGATGAAAAACAGAATGTGTTGTTAGGAGTTCCAACAGAGCCAAAAATAAACCACCTGAAATATTAGAAGCCCTTGAATTTTTTGTATGCTATAAGCATTAACATCAACCTATTGTCTTAAACTAAGGCAACCAACATATAAAAGTTAGAAGAAAAATGATAATATAATGTTTAGGAACAATTTCCACTTAATTAGTTGAATTAAAGGTGAGAGATATCTGGTCAAGTTGGAGCATAAACTGCAATGCATGCCTAAAATCATGCAAATGTAAACTCTAAAGGGCTGAGCCAATACAATATATCACTCTTCTTTTATTTCAAAAACTAAGCTAATTAACCAATAATAGGCATTGATATTTAGAATGGAATTATTCGGGTGCCAAATCTTTGAATTGATTATTTTTAGATAGAGTGACACATGGGAAGCTTATTTGTAACAAAGAATTGAGCCAAATTATGAACACCCGTGTGGAAAGGTAGTTCCTACAGTGCTGTTGCCAGATAGGATTTCCTGCACAATATTTGCTCGAGTTTCACCAAGTGCCAATTTTCACTCTACTAACACAATGAGAAAAAGTACCCATAATACATTACCACATCAACTCTATTTGTTCAAAACTATATATCCTTAGAAATAAAAAAAAAAAAAAAAAAAAAAAAAAAAAAAAAAAAAACTAAATATTGCTCCTAATATGTGAAAAATCATGTATGTAGGGCCCATATTTTGAAAATGCTCTAAATCTTTGTCCCTTGTTCTTCTATGAATTATTCAAATAAATGATGAGTAATCATATCACATCATATATATATATATATAAAAGCCGAGTTCTTCTTTAGAATGTCATAGAATAGTGACACGTGGCATGAACCCATATTTTTTAGTGACTAAACCGGTCATTTAAGTATTGAACCGGTCATTTAAATAAAATTAAAACGGTCTATTTAATCTCTCTTTCTCTCTCTCTCTCTCTATTAATGATACAAGTAGCATCTCTCTCTCAATTAATGATTTTAGTAGGACTCTTTGGTATTTTTATATTTTTGGTTAAAATCTAAATATGTTTCCATTTTGTTTGTGAAATTTGTGGTTGAGCAATTCTTTATTTGAATGTTTATGAGATTTTTTTTTTTTTTGTTCATTTGCTTTTTCGAATATTCAGAATTATATAGGATTGAAATATAATGGGTATCACATCGAAATTAAAAAAAATTCCTACTAATTTTCTATTTTATATTTTGATAATAAAAATTGTGGTTTTTTTCTTGCTATTTTTCTCCTTCATACTTATTTTCATTTTAAACTACACCTATGGGAACAAAGATTTTAACATGTTTTAATTTATATGAATTAAACTAAAAATAAGGGTCTTATGTTTTAATTCATTTAAATGTTTTATGGGATATTTGTTTTTCATTTTTTGTGATTTTTACGATTTTCACTTATTTTTTGTAAGTGTTATTCTGCTTTTGAAAGCCAAAAAAGGAAAAAAATTTCTTTGATTATTGTGCACAAAAGGAATATAAATGTTTTTAAAACACTAAAGAGTTAATTAAACATTAAATTTGAAATGCTTTTTTTTTTTTTAATGTTCAAAATTATATGAATTTTATTTTTATTGAAACATATCATATATATATATATATAAGCCAAGTTCCAACTTAGAGTTGGCCTAGAATTAGGACACGTGGCATGAATCCATACTTTTTAAACATCGGTCATTTGAGTAAAAAACTGATAATGTATTTTAAGTAAAATAAACGGTGCATTTAATATGACTAATTAACTCTCTTATATTGAATAAAAAATGAATAGAGACGTCAAATTTTTTTTATCGTTAAATTCTTACTAATTTCTACCTCTTTCTCTTCCTTTAAGTAAAATTGAAAAAAAAAAAAAAAAGAAAGTAAAATTGAACTGCTCCATGTATTTCAAGTGAAATAAACAGTGCGTTTAATATTCCTAATCAAATATCTTCCATTGAATAGAAAATGAATAGAAACATCTAATTTTGTTGTCATTAAATTCTCACTAATTTCTACATCTCTCTCTCTCTCTCTCTCTCTCTCTCTCTTCCTTTAAGTAAAATCTTTTACTCAAACACCGCTTCCCCTCCCACTAAATGTCTGTTACAAACTAAACTTCAAAGAGTCAAATGTCAGTTTTTTTTCTTTGGGAAATGTCAAAAGTCACTCCAATATCTATCGTTTTCTCAAATAAATATATGGAGAAGTAATGGTTTGTGGCTATGCAAAATTGCAATGTTGTTTACATTACCAGAGAGTGCTGCTCAAAGCAAAGAGAGCAAAGTTTTTGCTATTGTTAGAACCTTTTTGTTTGTAATACTGCTATAACCTTTGTTTTTTTAGTTTGCCTTTTAAGTTTGTCGGGGCTGTGTTCATTAGAATTGTAAATAATATGTTTGTATTTATTTTATGTGCTTCTGTCTTTCTGATTTGATTTTCTATCCTTATTTTTGCATTGATAATTTATACTATTTTTTTTTATTTCTGTTGAAAAAGTAGTTTCTTTTACGCTATATATAAGAATGATGGTCAAATTAAAAAATATATATTTGACCGTAGTTTATTTCTATACCTATAAATTTCTTTGGAACTGGAAAAAGTATATAAAAAAATAGTTATTTTCTATTATTTTAGTGGTTATCATTTTACATTTTTTTTTTTTTTAGTTTATTTTCTATGATTTTGTTCTTTCTTTACATTTTTTTTTATCCCTATTTCCTAATTTATATTATTTTTTTGTTCAAATTGCTTTTTTTTTTTTTTTTTTTTTTTTTTTTTTTTTTATTTTACATTGAATTCAAGGAAACCATGGAGAGTGTTTACATTAATTGTTGTTTTGGTACAAGGTATGACGATTTTTAATTTACATTGTTCATTGATTTTTTTTCCCTGTATAATGCACATTGTTAACGTGCTTAATTGATAGACAATATTGATTTTCAAGGTTTCATATGAACCAGAAAAATATATGGAAAAGAAAACTCTATTCTATTCTATCAGTATTTTTTATTTTTCATTTTTTGTCTATATTTTCTATGATTCTCTTATTTCGTTTCCTCTTCTTTTTTTTTTTTTTTTAATGTAATTAATATATTATTTTTCATTCAAATTGCTTATTTTATCTTTTGTAAATTTTACACTAAATTCAAGAAAATAATGGTGAAAGAGAGTTTCCTATGGTTGTTTTTTGTACGAGGTATGATATTTTTTAGTATATTATGTTTATTCAGTAGTTTTTTTTATTACTTTGAGTAATACAGAAAAGATAACACTATTATATTATATTAGTATTTTTCAGTTTTCATTTTTTATCTATATTTTCTATGCTTCTCTTTTTCCATTTTTATTTTTATTTTTATTATGAAACTAAATTATAAGGAAGAATCCCGCGCATAGCACGGGTTACGAGCTTGTATATATATAAAAGTCGAGTTCTTCCTTAGAATGGCATAGAATGGTGACACATGACATGAACCCATACTTTTTAGTAATTAAACCGGTCCTTTAAGTACTGAACCGATATTTTAAATAAAATTGAACCGGCCTATTTAATCTCTCTCTCTATTAATGATACAATTAGTCTCTCTCTCAATTAATGATACAATTAAAGATGTTTCTTTAGTATTTTATATTTTTGATTGAAATCTAAATATGCTTCCATTTTGTTTGTGAAATTTTTGGTTGAACAATTCTTCATTTGAATGTTTATGAGATTTATTTTTTTTTTATTTTTTTTTTCCGTTTATTTGCATTTTCGAATGTTCAGAATTATATAGGATTGAAATATAATAGGTATCGCATCGACAATAATAAAAATTCCTGCTAATTTTCTATTTTATGCTTTGATAATCAAAATCATGGTTTTCTTCTTGCTATTTTTCTTCTTCATACTTATTTTTATTCTAAACTACACCTATGAGAACAAAGATTTTAACATATTTTAATTTATATGAATTAAACTAAAAATAAGGGTTTTATGTTTTAATTCGTTTAAATGTTTTTCTTTACACTTCTTTCCGTTTTAAACTACACATATGAGAATATTTTAAATGTTTTAATTTATATGGATTAAAACTAAAATTATGGTTATTTTGATAGTAAAATTTTATATGATTTATATATTCATCCAATGTTCTTTGTGTAATGGAGAATTATGACACGTGGCATGAACCCATAATTTTTAAACACTGAACCAGTTTTTTAAGTAGAAAAAAACCGTTGAATTTTAAAGGTTGAACCGGTTTTGTCATGATTTTAATAAATTTATTGTGCTTTAATGAAAAGATCATGGGTGTTAATCTTCATGAGACCAAAATAATGATTTTTTCGCATTATATCATTAAGTGTCATTATAGCCGCATTAAGTTGTGAGATTTTTTAAAAAAATTAAAATTAAAATCATAAATTAATTATAAGTGGTCAGATTTTTTTTTTCTCCAAACTTTTATTTCAAAAATTTTCCTTATATGACATTTCATTAAGTTCAAAATTTTAATGTACAATATTATATATGATTTCAGAATTTGGTAAATCCAAAGAAGGTTTTCCCGTGCGTTCATCACAAAAAATTTCTAGATCCCAATACACCCAATGCCAAATAGCTGCCAAAAAGCACAAGCCAGAAAACACAATATGTGCACCGGCCACACCTTCGTAACTCCAAATACCCGGGACTCTTCAAAATTATAGAGAGACAAAATTTAAAACTAAGAATGTACTACATTAACTACCCATAATTGACCATATAGGTATTAATTGTATGCATTAATTCTAAAGAAACCATACAAATAAGCTGAAAAGTCATATTACTCTCTTAGATCGATTGGTTATTTATACCTCTTTCTCTCTTTAGGGTTTGAAACATCTTGAATTGTGAAATCAAGAGTATCCAGTAGCAACATTCAAGAGAAGAACAGAGCGTTGAAGTACATAATTTTGTTTTGGACTTTAGATTTTATGCATTTTTATAATTAAAATCTACATATTCTTCTGCTATTTTTTTTTTCTTTATACTTTTCGTTTTCAACCATGTTTACTTATGGGAATAAATTTTCTCTGTATTTTTTTTTTCCTCATGTTCAAAATTATTTGCGTTTTATTTGTATTGAAATATAATAGGTATCACATAAGAATTCCTACTAATTTTGTATTAATGCTTTGATATTTAGATTAAATTATGTATTCTTTTTTATATATTTTTTTTCTTTATACTTTTCATTTTAAACCATGTATACCTATGAAAACAAAGATTTAAACATGTTTTAATGTATATGGATTAAACTAAGATAAAGACTTCTATTTTCCGGAATTTATTTATTTTTTGTTTATGTGATTTACTCCATTTTTAGCCATTTTTTGAAAATGTTTTTATGCTTCTGAAAGCAAAACAAGACAAAAATTTATTTGATTGTTGTGCATAAAAGGAATATAAATACTTTTGAAACACCGAAGAGATATTAATTATTGAAAATGATGTGAGAATTTATTTGATTACGTTAAATATTTAATGAAAGATTTTGTTTTATTTTGTATTCGTAAAAAAATATTTTGTTTAGTTTGTTTAGTATTTTTTTAAAATATTTATAATTACTTGGGTTTTATTTGTATTTAAATATAATAGGTATCACACTAACAATATCATAAATTCTTGGTAATTTTTTATTAATGCTTTGGTAATTAGATTAAATCATGTTTTCTTCTTGCTATTAGTTTTTTTCTTTATACTTATTTTTCGTTATAAACTATTCATATGAGCACAAAGATTTTAACATGTTTTAATTTATATGGATTAAACTAAAATTAGGTGTCTTATTTTTTAGTTCATTTGAATGTTTTAAGGAATATTTTTGTTTTCAACCATTTTGTTTAGTTTGCCATGTATTTTTTTTAGAATGTCCATAATTATATGGGTTTTATTTGTATCGAAATATAATATGTATCACACCAATAATATAGAGACTCCTGCTATTTTTTTTTTTTTTTTTTATTAATGCTTTGATAATCACAATCACAATCTACAGGTTTTCTTCTTCTTCTTCTTCTTCTTCTTTTTTTTTTTTTTTTTTTTTTTTTTTTTTTTTTTTTTTTTTTTTTTTCTTTATACTTCTTTTCATTTTAAACTACTGATATGGAAACATAGATTTTTATATGTTTTAATTTATATGGATTAAAATAAAATTAAAAGGGTCTTATTTTTTAATATATTTGAATTTTTTAATGGTTTTTTTTTTTTTTTTTTTTTTTGTATTATTCTCTCAATTTTTTTTTGAAGTGTTTTTTCTGCTTTTGAAAGCAAAATAAGACAAAAATTATTTGATTAATCATTGAACGTGATGTGAGAGGATTTATTTGATTCATTAAATGTTGCGTAAAAAGTTTTGTTTTATTTTGTAGGATTTAGCTTAGGTGCTGTAAAAAAAAATTACAGCACCATCTTAACAATTGAAAAAAATACAGCACTTATGCTGTAATAATTGAAATTTAGATTTTTTTTTTGGCTATTTTTTTTTATACTTCTTTTCGTTATAAACTACACCTATTTGAACAAATATTTTATAAAATTTTGCTTTTTTTTTTGGGTTCAAATAAAATTAAGGGTCTTAACCTTTATTGTCTTTTTATTGAAAGATGTGTAATAATTTTTTTTTTTACAAGCATTTTTTAATTTATAATAAAAAGTACGATAAAAATATATTTAAATTTTGAAACTAAATTATAATGAAGAATCTCGCGCATAGTGTGTGTTATGAGCTAGTATACCTGAAACATGAGTCGAAGATGCATGGGTGCTTGAATTTTCTTCTTATCGAGGCGGATACCGTAAGTCTAACTCTGGGATGTGAGCAATCTTGGCCCAATCCTCACCTGTTTCTCTCTTGCATCTTTGCAATAAGATAGGACAATCCTCAATTTTTAGCCTCCGCAAAGACGTTAGCCTGCCCATTCCTTCAGGTAGCGATGCCAGACTCAAGCAGTGACTAATTTCAAGCATTTGAAGTGATTTGCAATTATGGATCCACTCTGGTATGGCTGTAAAGTTTTCACAATCTGAAATCTCTAGCTTTTGTAAAGTGGTAGCATGTTCAAGCCTCGAGGGCAAAGACACCAATTTTGGAAGTCTTGAGAAGTAGAGGAGGCTCGTAAGGCCTTGCCTTTGCATCCCATACTCATCTATGGAAATCCAATATTGTAAGGCTCAAGCTCAAAAAAAAATCAAGAACAAGGTTTCGAAGGGTAGTGTTGTGTTGTATACCTGGGGTGAGAGACTTTAATCTATTACAACGAGATATCTCCAAAGACTCAGGAGAAGTGAGGCTCTGCAGCGGCAAAGTTTCTAGATCCGTAATTGAATACAGTTTTATAGACTTCAATTTTGAGAGAGGAATGGATGAAGAGGAGGCTATTGTTGTTGACGTTGGGCTTTGCAGTGCTACCATATTCATCATCATTGTCTGTTGAAATGGCTTCGAGCTATCATCCCACAGTAGCAACGCTCCTTCAAGATGTGGAAACATTGGCATTGAAGTCAACATAGGGAAAAATGAGATGGATAATGTTGACAGATGAGGAAATAAAGGGAGTAAACAATGCTCCGTCATCGCTTTTACTATTGTTATTTCATCAGAATAATCACTATCACTATTAACCTCCATAAAAGAATCCCTCCTCCTCCACCACCCCTTGAGATTAGGGCAACACAACAGACTGATTTGCTTGAGGGATGGAAAAAATGGTACTGGCATCGAAGAAGACGAAGAAAACTCATTGCTATCACCATCATCTGATATGTACTAAATATCATCCAACCACTCAAGAAGAAGATACTTGAGAGAAGGTAGTTGTCTCAATGGTGGCAGAAATTGGCATTTCTTACACCTAAACAATTCAAATCTAACAAGATTTGTGAGTAATGAAAGCCAACTCGGAAGCCTTGAACCTGGACACATAAATAAATGAAGCTGTTTCAGATTTGGGTGCGGTTGGAGGCCTTCCAATGACATTTCATCCTCAACAATGTCAAAAACATTGACACTTCCCTTAGTACTCCATTGTAAATGCAAAGCATGAAGATGTTGTTTCTCCTTTAAATTTTCAGCCTTACATTCTGTTGCAACATCTTTCTCATGTCTCAAATTTCTAATCTCTAACTTTCTTCTCAGGTTATTCAGTCCATTTAGTTCTTTTAACCCACATCTATCACTATGCCTAGAAAGGGAGCTCGAGTAGACAACAAATCTTGATAACGCCCGAAGATTAGTCAATTGCCCCAATCCACTTGGCATATAAGTCAAACCATAACATTCATCTATCTAAAGATGCCTGAGGTTGATTAAATTTTTAATGTCTCTAGGCAATTCTTCTAGTTTCCAACAATTAGAGAGTCTTACTGTTTGCAAATTATGCAACCTGGTTGTAGAACTGGGTAGCTTCTTGATATTGTCGTTTCTAGAAAGATCAAGATATCTTAAATACTTCAACCTCTCGATAGAGCTCGGTACAAGATCAAGATATCTGTTATGCAGATTCAACACGCGCAAGAACATAGAACTTGAAAAAATTGCCTTACAATCAATACTTCACCTCGATGGCTCAACATAACCATCATTGAGGCAAAGAAATGTTCATATCCTACTTGCTTTATACAATAAATTTGGAACTACAGATGAAATATTTTTATGGTAACCAACTGATACATGACAAGTTATTTCATCAACATTTCTCTCCTTATCATCTAATGTGGTGATCAACGATCATGCCACTGAAATGGCTATAGCATGCATGAGGTCATGTATTTTGCATTGAACTATGTTACCAAACTCATCCATTTCAGCCTCTTGAAAGAATGATCTCCATAGTAAATCCATAAAATACTAAAAAAAATCTTCCAAGCATTGGTTTTTATCTCTTAACTTGATGAACCGTTGTGCTATCCAAAGATGAATCAGTCTTGATTTACGAATCCAATAATCCTTTGGAAATAAACTACAATAAGCAAAGCAATGCTTCAACTCTGAAGGAAGATGATCATAACTCAGTTTCAAAGTTGGTAAGATGTCATTTTCTTTCTGAGATATTTTTGAGAGTTCATTATTCTTAAAAGACAACCACTCTGTTTCTGAATTTTTGGAGTGTAGTAAACTTCCAATTGTCCTTATGGCCAGAGGGACACCTAAACACTTCTCTAGGATTTCCCTCCCAATTACTACGATGCTTGAATTCTCCTTTGGCTCTTGTCCTTTCTCAAATGCCATTTGCTTAAACAAAGACCATGATGCATGTTCATCTAAACCCCTAAGAAATATGATTGAATTGTGCTGGTAATCCTTGCTACGCTTTCACTGCGGGTAGTTACTAATATTCTACTGCCTCTTGCACCCCCCATCAACAATCTTGTCAAGCCAAACCATCTTTCATGATCCTCATTCCACACATCATCCAACACGAGGAAGTATTTCTTTCCATCGATTTCTTTTCGAAGATAGTTTACGAGTGTATTCATTTCAAAAGTTGCTTGTTTCATGTTTGTTGCAGATTCTAAGATTTTTTCAGAAATATTTTTAACCTCAAAGGTATCATAAACACACACCCACATTTTTAGTTGAAAATGCTTTTCGATTTCCTCATCATTGAATATGAATTGAGCCAGCGTAGTCTTTCCTAATCCACCGATGCCAACAATTGGGAGGATTGAAACATTCTCTGCAACTTTGGGGTCGATCAGACGGTGTATAACTGTCTTCTTATCAACCTCTCGGCCAATAACTTCTTCAGCAGGTACAAAAGAATGAGTGTTATACCTCTCTCTTTTCCCGACTTGTGTCTCCACATGTCATACCTCCAAGTGGAATCTCTCCCTATAGGCGTCGACGGCGTCTAACCTCTCTCTAATCGCCTTAATCTTACGACCCATTCTAAGACGATAGGCAAGCTGGTTTGATTTGGATAAACAGTGTTCATCAGGCTTTGAAGCTCATCTTGGATACCCCATAGCAGTCTGATCTCTTTGGCAGCCAGTGAGCCCAAACTCTCAATGATTCGCTCGGCAGTGCTGAAGAGAAGTTGTTCTGCCATGTCTTGAAAGTTAAATGTGAGTGAAGGAATGCTCAAAAGTCAAAAGCGCTCTTGAGTCTTGAAGATATGTTTGCTGTGAATTTCCGATTAAGGCGTGGCCAATCTATATTTATAAGGATCAGTTGCGTGTTACACACGAAAGTAATAATAAAGAAGAAGTATTCCAAAAGACGTTGCCTACCTACTGCACCTGAGCTCAAAAGAAGAAGCCACCAGGTCTGTGTTATGTTTGGTGGCATGTCAGCCTACAATCCGCCCGTCCAATCCAAACCATTGGGCATTGACCCGACCCACGAGGTTATCCACAATAGCATGTACAGCTTCTTCCAGGTCAACCTTTCAAGGCAGCTGATCATGCAGGTGGTGGAGCCATGATAATTTACTTGAAGGCTAGACCAAGTTCATAGATTACGTTGTTTTAGTCTAAATCCTAAACTCTATCCAATATTTAATAATAATTTTAAAAGTTATATCAATTTTGGGATGAATTAAGAAGAACATCAGTCTTCCTTTTGGTATTACTCTATTTTTAGTGATTTTTCACATTAGCATCTTAAAAAAAAAAAAAAAATGTTGGCTATTTAAAACATACACCATCGGTTAGTATAAAATGAGTATGAAGAGTAGCATTACTCTTAGACTAATAGGTTACAATCTGTAAAGTCCGGGACATTATTTAATAATTAAAGTGTAAATTTGTGTAAATAATTGATTAAACTTAATTAGGTGTATTTAAAATGCAAGAGAATATTTTTAAATACCAAAATTTATAAAATGAGTTTATTATGATTAAATAAAAATAAATTTATTTAATGTGGATAAATAAACAAAGTGTTTTATTTTTATCTTATGAATTTGTAAATGATAGTCATGAAAAAAAATATATAAGTGATATTTTTAGGACAAAAAAAATAGAAAAGAAATTATAATAGAAAAATGAAATAGAAATAGAAAATAAAAGTAATATAAAATAAGCGCCCCACATTCAAGAAAAGAAAGGAGAAGTCTTCGGCCATTTTTAGGGGTGTGCAGATTAACCGATTACCGCCTACCAACCGCTTACTGAACCGCGACCGAACCGAAATTTACCGCCTACTGACATAACCGATAAAATTCGGTTTAGTAGTCGGAAGATAATCTTTTTACTGAAAATTGGTTGGTTCGGTAGGCGGTCGGTTAAGCGGTTAACCGAATTTCCGAACCGAAAATTAACCGACCGATTAACCGGTCGGTTAACCGACAGCCTATATCAAAAATTATTTTCAAATTTTCAGTGTTTCACATTTGCAGTCACCGAGACCACTGCCAGTCTACCATTGGACCACTTTTCCAGTTTTTTCTTCTATGTATTATTATTATTTTTTTTAAAAAAAAAATTATGTAAAACAGTAAAAATGACTCAAGGTATAAAAAATTAAGAAAATTATTTTGATTTTCAGTTGAAATTTTGAATGGGCTTATGGGCTAGTTGGGCCATTGGCATAGGCTTGTGAAGTTGACTAGTGGACTATGGACACACTGGACAGTGGGCTAGTGTCAGATGTGGTGCTACTGCTGTGTTGGGCCTGCTGGCCCAGACTGCCCAATGGCCCTGTTGGCTGGGCTTGCTGGCAAGTGGCAAATAGCCAAATACTAAAAGTCTAAAAAATAAAGCATATTGATATAGGCCTTAAAATTATTTTTATTTTTGAGTCTTTTTAACCCATTAAAAAATAAGGCCCAAATTAAAAAGGGTCAAAAGGCCCATTTTAAGGCTTAATCTTAACCAAAACCAATTAACCGACCACCTTAACCGATCATTAATCGACTCTTTAACTGACCGCCTTCCAACCGTTTACCGACCGCCTTAACCGAAAACTTCAAAAAAATTTCTTGTCGGTTAAATGTCGGCGAATTAACCGACATGGTCAGTTAACCGAACCGACTTCACCGACTTTCGAACCGCTGCACACCCCTAGCCATTTTATTAAAAGGCCAAATGGCCATTAAAACAAAAAGGTCTAGATGGCCATTTAATAATAAAAAATAGAACAAGTGTCCCCACAACTGCACCCTAATTAAATGAAAAGAGGCTTGCCTCATTTCATGCGGACCCGAGAGAAAAACAAAAAACAATTAGGGGGAGGGTACCGGTTTTTCTTAAGTTTTTGATGCAAAATTCATCTTTCACGAAGATTCAACCGTTCAATCTCAAATCCGACTTCGGTAACGTGATCTACGTTTTCACCGATCGTTTTGAGATAAAACACTAAACTCGTGTTCTTGAGATTTTGGATTAAAATCATAAAATGTGAGTTTAATCTAGTGTTTTCTTTAGGTAATGGGTTACTTGAAACTTGCTTGAAGCTACCAAAACCATGGGTTTTGGTTTGGTGAAATTTTAGTAAGTTTCCTAAAGCCTAACTTTCGGGTATTTAATTTTAGTAGTGTTTTTATGTAATTAACCCCTTAGTAAATGCTATTGGGTTAATAATATTGTATTTAGAGTAGTATTTTATAATTTTGGGTTTTAAGTTTAGAAACTCTAATTTGATGGGTAAAATTAATTTAGAGGTTTTAAGTGTTAGAACCTAGATTGTTAATTTGTAAAAATAAGTATTTATAGGTTATATTCTAGTGTTAGTAAAAATAAATAATTATGGGTATTTAGTTTAAACAGTATTTGCAAGGTTAACCTTTAGACTTTCTTATGGGTT
Source organism: Alnus glutinosa (assembly GCF_958979055.1). Classification (NCBI taxonomy): domain Eukaryota; kingdom Viridiplantae; phylum Streptophyta; class Magnoliopsida; order Fagales; family Betulaceae; genus Alnus; species Alnus glutinosa. Next base: position 14,172,279 of record NC_084895.1, read on the forward strand.
AATGTTATTTTAAATGTGTTAATGAATTAAGTTAATAAGTTAGTAATTATTGTAAAGAGATTAGTGAAAATAATTTTAGGGCTAATATTATTATAAAAGTGTTAGTAAAAATAATTTATTGGTTAGTGAAATTAATTGTGGGTTAGTAAGTAATAATATGAGTAAATAGTTAAATAGTGATTTTAATATCTAAACCTTAGTAAATACTTCGGGTTAGTATTGTTTGAGTTTTAGCTAGTGTATATGATTTATGAGTAAACGTTTGGAACCCTTAAAAATATTATGGATTTTTCTACGGTTTAGCCTTGAGCGATTCAAGTGCTAATTAGGATGTTAATTATTTAAAGTGCTAAATAGTGCAATGTGTTATTCCACAGTGATACATTTCAAGGTGGTGTCTAGGAGACCTAGTGCTTAATATCCACGCAGCCAAGGTGAGTATTCTACTCACTGAGAAGTATTATTTTCATATATGATGAATTGCAAAATATATATTGTTTTACAAACCTAAACCAACTGTATGTTGATTATGATATGTTTTGAATGATTTGAGTACTTTTGAGTATATTGAAATTATGATGATGTTTTGAATTATGAATATAATATGTGGAGTTTAAACTGTATGTTATGGTTTGGGTTTTGAAAACTGTGATTGCAATGGAACATGAATATGATTTTAGAGTGAGTTAAGTTATGCAAATTGTTTAAGAAATGATATGTTGAATTGTTTATGTTTTTATAAAGAAAACATGTGTTAAAGGCATGATTCATGAAATGAAATATATATTGTTTTAAGGCATGAGGCATAAGCATATGAACGTTAAACGTGCATCAAAGTGAGGTTCATAGCCCACGGGAAATTATACATGGGTTAGATTCCCATGAGGTGCCTACTTGGGTTAGATTCCCTTGAGGTATTCACAAGGTACTTACTTTGGTTAGATTCCCTTGAGGTCCTCGACCATGGGTTAGATTCCCATGAGGTGCCTACTTGGGTTAGATTCTCTTGAAGTACTAGTACTTACTTAAGTTAGATTCTCTTGAAGTACTCACGAGGTACTTACTTGGGTTAAATTCTCTTGAGGTCCTCTACCATGGGTTAGATTCCCATGAAGTGCCTACTTGGGTTAGATTCCCTTGAGGTACTAATGCTTACTTGGGTTAGATTCCTTTGAAGCACTATACTTAGGTTAAATCCCCAAAGCATAAAACAATGGGCATGAGAATGTATAACATTGTTTTTATGAGTAATGTTTTTATATTATAAGTAGTTTTGCTAGACGTATTAGTATGCATAAGAGTTTTAATGGAAAAGAGCTTATGTATATTTCTATCGGATGGTTGCATGATTTAAATGCTATTGTTTTATAAGTCTCATTGCATCAAAAGTATTATAGTAGGTGAAGATATATTTGTTGATTCTAACAATGAAACTTCTACGTATAAACTCAGTTGCGTAGTATGTTTTAAATATTTTCTATTAGTCGGTGTTTGTTATATCAGCTATGGGGGTTTTCAAACAACAGTTTATAAAATTGGTAGTTGTTATAGGGTACGCATGACTAAAAAATGAAAAGTTGATTCTTTGCGAAAACTCAATGAATAATATACCTCTGAGGTCTTAGTGTATTTATTTATGCTAAGACGGTGGGCCTATAATTCCACCTGTGCGGATACGGTAACTCCCGCAACCGTGCAGACATTAATGCTTTGGTTGCAGGTTCTGCGGATATAGATAATGACTCGTCCACCTAGTGTATGGAATGCTATGATTGGAGCATATCGCGACAGTCATAAGTCACGAACTCATGGGTAGTCCGTATTTTAGGTATTTTATTTATGGCTCGTGTCCTACGTGGCACATGTATTTGTTGAGCCTGTATTTTGGTATGTAATTAGTGTAATGTGTTTTATACGCCTTAAATATATAGACTTGTAAATGGCTCTTGTTGTAATTAACTGTTATGCATTAGATGTATTTCCGCTTATAATATGTGTTCCGCTGCATATTGATTATTATATTCCGTTGTTAGATGTAACTCTGATTATCAGGTGCATGTTATGTGGCATGTGCCATATGTTGGCTGAGCGACATGTAGTCGTGCCATTGTGAAGATCCATTTGCATGTTTTCAAAAAAAAAAAAAAGGGGAGGGGGGGGGGTCGTCACACAATCTACGTAATGGTTGGAGGGCCTAGTTACCTACATGCTTACAAGAGAAATTCCCGCGGACAACTATGATCAGTCCAATCATTCAAGGAAATTGGGAGACTACTGGAGGTCCTAGTTACCAACGGGGTTCCTAGTACATTTAGATTTTTTTTTTTCATTATTATTATTATTATTATTATTATTATTATTATTCAATCCAATTAACATTTGTTTTATTTTTTTTTATTAGTGTTACACACTCTTACTTCCCTACACTTATTTTCACATTCCCTTAGATGGCTTTTAAAACCATTATTAAATTTAGGATGGATTTTCTGGTGGTGACTTTAAAAATCATCTACAAATATATAAAAATTGGTGTAAAAAAGTGAGAAAGTATATAACATTACTTGTTTTATTTATTTTTATTATGTTAACTATGCATGTAGACTTTTTTTTTTTTTTTTTTTTTTTTTCTTTTTTTTTTTCACTTTAGGGAAATAGTTGGTTGTGGATGTTGCTGGGGTCATCATCTGGTGTATATATCAAATATAATATATAGTTTTTTTTTTTTTTTTTGAATACCATTTTAGATTTATAAAAGCATAAGTCTTTTAGTTTATTTTATAAAAACCTTGATTAAATCGAATGAAAACTTAATTTTGATCGAAAATTTTGGATAAAGATTTTATTAAAATTAGTTGATAGATTCAATATGTAATATTTATCAAATAAAATTGGTTTTAGAAAGTAATTTGTTGACCCGCAGATATGGCAAAAATTATGTTAATATATATATATATATATTATAAAAAAAAAAAAAAAAAAAAAAAAAAAAAACTTACAAAAAGAGTGATTTTTTTAGATGATTAAATCTAATATTTTTTTTTTTAAAAAAAAATGAGTTCATATTTTTATATCTAGAAAAGATAAAAAATAATAATAACAAAATTTTAATCAATTGAGATTATTCTCAATTTAAAAAAATAAATTTTTAGATTTTTTTTTTACAAAAATTAATTTTTATTATTTTTTAATTGAAAAATGAGACATAACAAAGGCATTATGGACATATTTTACCAAAATTGGTATTTTTCAAAGGTTTTGGTAGTTTGAGGGGCCAACCGTAGAATGAATAGTAGTTTGGAAGGCTAAATTATAATTTTTCCATAAATTTATATACGTACTATAAAACACACGCACATATATACGTATATATAGACCGAAGATTAGATTGTTTAAGATTTGAATTAATTTTTCTAATTAACTTAAATAATAAAATCTTACACGCTTCAGGCGTGCCTTAGACTCATTTGTTGCTGTATTAATTGATTGTCTTACAGAGACTTCTATCTTTGCTGGAGTATTAGCAACTGGAATGTGAGACTTAACTATTTTCTTGTTGTCAATAAATGTATCCGGCAATTGATTTACAATACTCTACAAATGAATGATTCTTTGAACTTCTAGTTCATATTGATTTGTATGAGGGTCAAAATGAGATAACGTCGAATTATTCCAAGTAATTTATTGTCGTGCTTTTTGCAACGACTTTTCTTTCCTTAGTGATGGAAAAATATTTTCATCAAAATGACAATCTTCAAAACGTGCTTTAAAAATATCACCAGTTAAAGGCTTTAAGTATCTAATAATAGAGGGAGAAACAAAACTAACATAAACTCCAAGTCTACGTTGAGGTTCTATCTTAGTGCACTGAGGTGGAGCAATTTGAACATATGTAACACAACAAAAAATGCGAAAATGAAAAATATTTTGGCGGTTGATCTCAACTAATGATACATCATGTAATATTGCATGTCTCCAAGCATAAATAAGAAATTTTGTTTTCATAAATAAATGTAGAGCAATTAACAGAAGTCGTTTAATAAACGATTAAGTTAAACCATTTTGAGTATAAGTATGAGCAACAGGGGGGGGAATCGACCCACATAAATCCCCTTGAACTCTTTGTAAAAATGATGGAGATTTAACAATTACCTTAGAAGGAGATAGTTTTATAACAAGTTTACCTTGAGAACATGCAGCACAAAGATATTCACTTTGTAAAAGAATCTTCTGGTCTTTTAAGGGATGCCCATGAGAGTTCTCAATTATTTAACGTATCATAATTGTTCCCAAATGTCCAAGACAATCATATCAAAGCATAAACATTTTTGGATTAGAACACTTCTGGTGCACCACGACATGTGATTCAATTGTTCTTATTGTTGTATAATACATCCCGGAAGATACAGCAAACAATTTTTCCAATATGAGCTTCTGACCTGAAATTATTGAAGTAATATAAAGATATTCATCACTGTCTTTATTAGTGGTTTTAACATAATAACCATTTGGACGAATATCCTTAAAATTGATTAAATTTATTTTAGATTTAGAATAATACAAAGCATTGTCAATATAAAATTTTGTTCTTTTTGGTAATATGACATTTGCTCTTTCAAAGATTTCAATTAGGTTTGATGAACTTGATATTGTATTGCCACTAGCTTTGTTTAATATCAAATTTTGAAAATTTTTTTTATCTTAAATCATTGTATCAGTATGACTCATGTCTCCAAAATGTATATTAAATTTCATTACTCAAAAAGAAAATAATAAAATACAAATAAAGTTGACAATATAAACATGATGTGATTAAGACATAATGAAAACATATTAATATCCAATAAAAATATCCATTTTTCTGTTAGAGTCTACAAAGAAATTAGAAACATCAAGATGAGTGATACCCTCTCCATTTAGAATATCAAGAAAAATTGGAGGATCTATAGGATCACTGTGATTAGGAAAATCCATTTCAATCTTTTTTTCTTTATCTTTTATGGAGGCTAGATATAAGTATACTAGATGTTTAGGCGTACGACAGGTATGCGACCAATGCCATTTCATACCACACCTGTAACATTTATCTTCATAGCTTTTTTTAGGTTTATTTTGTAAACCATTGTTTTCATTTGTTTTACCTCAATGTGGTTCCACTTCTGGTGGAAATGAGCATTTTGCTTGTAAGAATTATGAGTACGTTCCGCTTGACTTCTATAATTTTTTCTATTATGACCAAAGTTTCCTTTATTACCTTGAAATAAGGTTTCATTTGCTTCAGGACATGGTGTAAAACCCGTTGGATGAGATTGATGATTTTTCATTAATAACTCGTTGTTTTGCTCAGCCATTACTAGACAAGATATTCTGAATTAATATCTTGTGAAATTACGCTCTTGATATTGCTGCTGCAGGAGCACATTTGAGGCATGAAAAATGGTTTATAATATATAAGTGACTTTTTCACCTCATAGTTTTAACTGTGAGTTGATTTTAAAGAGTGCAACTTCAGGTACATCTAGCTATAATGAGCTTTTTAGGAAGATAACTGTCTTCTGGTGCTCGTATTTCTCCCTTCAATTATTCCACAAGGTCAAGAGATCTTTTACTGTAAGGTACTCATTGTTTTAATTCATCATGCAGATGATGACAAAGAAAAATCATTACTTTAGCGCAATCTTGCTGGGATGCTTGATTTTCATTCTTAATAGTATTTCCAAGATTCATAACATCAATTTTCATAGTATTATAATGATAATATTTAAGTTCATATTAATCTTATTGGTAAAGACTTCTTCGATCATATGTTTGAGCAAAAATGGCTAGAGATATTTATATTCAATTTCGCTGCTTATTTTATTTAAATTGTACTAACAATGTATGCATGCTGTAAGCTGAACTTCACTTTCATTCATAGCTTCTGGGTCTTTTGCTAAGTGAAATTAGAGGGTTATTTGATTACTAGCAGATGAGGTAAATTAAGTGGCTATTTTCCTAATAGAATGAATAGTGAATAGGCTCTATTCAGTATTCACTATTCATTCCATAACTAATAAAATATTAAAAAAAACTAGAACTGAAATATATGATATTCATATATCCCAATCTCTCTCTCTTCTACCTACTTTTCATTATAAAAGTGTGCATAGTAATGCATATATAAAACATGATTATTAAAGATGAAAGAAATCATTGAAACTTGCCTATAAATACTATATCTCCTCCTCCATTACTTATACAACGACTCCCTTCCTCACTTATTTATACAACCAATTAACTCCCTTTCCATTTAGAAAAATGAAAACATTCATTTTAAATATCAAGGCCGATACACAATATGTGGCAACAATCGAGTTGGCTGGAAAAAAAGATCAACTCTTCCAATTCAGGGTTTGGTTCTCTTTTAATTTATTTCTTCTATGTTATTTATTTATTTATTTTTTATATTGTTTTGTGATCATGTGTTTTTTTTAGGTCAAATGCAACCTATGCCACAATATGTTTACCGTCAATTGTTCTTATAAGAAAATGAATAAGAAGGTTTGTTTCTTCAATTTATATTTCTTCTTTATAATTTATTTTTTACTTATATTTATTTATTTTGTATTTTTTGAATTTTAGTGCCAAACATGTCATAGCGATCAGAAGTGGAAAATCAAGCTTTCAAAGAGTACTACTTCGGAAGGAGTATTTCGTGGAATTAATTCTGTAGACATAATGGAAATAAAATGTTTTGGCGCCGAACCAATAGATTTTGTGTTTGGCAATGGCTGGAAAGTAACGGCGGTACAAACTTTATTTATTTTATTTTTCTTTCTTGTAACTAAAAGCTTCAAAATTTTAAGTATATAATTTATTTTGTTTGGCATGTTTTCCTCAGGGTAATGGCACTGTGTTTGAAGATGTTGATCTCTCTCAGCCATGGATTCACAACTTTAATGGCCGTGCTGCTGTTGTCCAAAATCTAACTTCGAGCCTTCGTGAAAAACAGATGCTGCTACGGTCTTAGTTGAATTTCTTTTTAATGGAACTTTGGTTGATGTTTTAATTATTTTATTTTCAAAGAAAGTCAGTATGAGTTTGGATAATGTAGTTTTATATTATTATGATATTTGAAGTGTGGTTTTTTTAAAGTTCTGCATGAAGTATTTTTATGATATTTGAAGTGGGTTTCCAATTTCAAGTAGTACGTGTTTCTTTGTTATATCTGACGGACACTGGCTACTCAAACATTTTGTACAAAAACGTTTGAATCCGGGAATCTAATGTTAAGAGTCTCATATTATCAAAGTATGTTTGAGTTGTAAGCTTTATAAATTTTGAGCAAACATCTTCTTTTAAATACCTTTTGAGAATGAATAAGGCTAAGTTACTTCCATATCTAAAAGAAAAGTGAAACTGACGGACGAAGAGGGTAATTAAGTTTTGACGAACATGCAGCTGATAGAGATGAAGAAAATGCGATTCAAGACGTACGGTTCGTAACTTTTTTTTTTTTTTTTTTTTTTCATTCGATCTATTTCTTTGATTTCATTTGTTGCCAAGGTTCTTCGATTCAGACAAACAATTATTACATCCTTTCTAGACATGCATGAAGAATCATCAAAAAAAATATAGGAAAAGAAATATCTTGCACGTACGGAGATAACCTTCAAGCTTGATCGCAGGCAATATTTTTTTATTCTTGCATTTTACTAGCTAGTTTTTGCTCGTGGAAATGTTTCATCTATTTGTTTGCTAATTAATTTTTGATCTCTTTTAGCAGTGATTTTGAGCTTTTAGAGGTGAAGACTGATGATCTATGTGCATTAATACATTATTACACTACGAAAAAAAAGGTATTTAGAGTTAAAACGGTTCTAAACAATTTGCGCCGTTTTTTTTGAAACGTTTTGAGAACGGGTCAACACATCAAGTATTAAAAACCCAAATTGAGCTCTTTTTACTTAAAACAGCTCTAAATTGAGCCGCTTTTATAAAAACGGCTTTAACTAGTTAGAGCCGTTTTAAAAAAGCGGCTCGAACCGTTTTGAGTCGCTTTTGTAAAACGGCTCTAACTAGTTAAAGCCGTTTTTATAAAAGATGTTCAAAACGGTTAGAGTCGCTTTTTAAAAGCAGCTCAAAACGGTTAGAGCCGTTTTAAGAATTCTAAAACGGCTCTAAATAAATTTAAAAATTTAAAAAAAATTAGAGCCGCTTTAGAAAAACGGTTCAAAAATTAGAGCCGTTTTAAGGACTCTAAAACGGCTCTAAATAAATTAAAAAATTAAAAAAAAAAAGAAAAGAAAAAAAGAGCCGCTTTATAAAAACGGTTCAAAAATTAGAGTCGTTTTAAGGACCCTAAAATGGCTCTAAATAAATTAAAAAATTAAAAATATTTGAGTCGTTTTAGGGTCCCTAAAATGATTCTAAATTAAAAAAAAAAATTATAAAAAAAAAAGAGACTTGCATAACAGCATTTGGTTACCTAGAAAACTAAAATGCACCATTTATTCTTTTATTTCCCCCATTTTCCGAACAACTAAATAGATTATGACCATTTCACAAACATAATCCACGGCCTAAAGAAAACCAAAAAAAAAAAAAAAAAAATTCTTTTTTTATGAATGAATATGGCTAGATGAATCACAATTAAGAGAAAAAATATTCTATCACATTACTGCAACAACAAAGCAAAAGACAATACAAAACACCAAAACCTTTACGATAGAAACATCCAATACCGCAACAACAAAGCAGCAAAAACAGAAAACTAAACAAAATAGCAAATATCTCCTTGATGCTTTCAACAGGCTTCCATCAAATTCAATCACAATATTACCAAGAAAGATCCAGCACGATCAGCAAGAGATCCAGGAGTTACCTAGTCAAAAAATAGGAAAACCATAAAAAATGAGCAACATTAATTTTTTTCAAAATCAAAATTTCAAAACTCAATAGACCCACAGCCGGGTCTCTTGAGACCTAGGATAGACCCACTCCTGGGTCACAAGAGACCCAAGACATGGGTCTCTTGAGACCCAGGATGTGGGTCTCAAGGAACCCTGTACTTGGGTCTCTTGAGACCCATGGCTGGGTCTCAAGAGTCCCACATAGACAGTGATCGGAGAGAGAGAGGGAAAGAGAGAGAGAGAGAGAACGAGAAGGGAGAAGAAGAAAATGAAGGAAGAAAGAAAGGAAGATGATGGAGAGTTATGGAGACATGAGAGTGATGATGAGAGAGAGAGAGAAAAGAAAGACGTCTAGATATTTAATGGGTGAGAGAAAGGAAAAAAAAAATTTTAAATTCAAAAAATTAAATTTTTTTTGGCTGTGTGAGCGGGACACGAAATTTTCGTGTCCCGCCCAAAATTTAGAGCCGTTTTGGAAGGAAAGGGCTCCATCTGGAGCCCTTTCCTTCCAAAACGGCTCCAAATGGAGTCGTTTTCTACCAAAAGGGCTCCAAATGGAGCCCTTTTGTTTCAAAGCGGCTCCAATCACTTGTTTTTATTTTTAATTAATTTTTTGATATAAAATTTAAAAAGTTGAATTTTTTTTTATTGTGCGCGTGGGACACGAAAATTTCGTGTCCCGCCCAAAATTTAGAGCGGTTTTCTACCAAATGGAGCCCTTTTATTTCAAAGCGGCTCCAATCACCTTTTTTTTTTTTAATTAATTTTTTGATATAAAATTCAAAAAGTTGAATTTTTATTTTGCTGGGCGCCCAAAATTTAGAGCCGTTTTATACCAAAATGGCTCCATTCAGAGTCCTTTGTTTCAAAGCGGCTCCATTTGGAGCCCTTTTGTTTCAAAACGGCTCTAATCACTTGTTTTTTTTTAATTAATTTTTTGATATAAAATTTAAAAAGTTGATTTTTTTTTTTTTTTTTGGTTGTCCGCCCAAAATTTAGAGCCATTTTGGAAGAAACGGCTCTAGTTGGAGCCCTTTCCTTCCAAAACGGCTCCAAATGGAGTCGTTTTCTACCAAAAGGGCTCCAAATTGAGCCATTTTCTTTCAAAGCGGCTCCAATCACTTGTTTTTTTTAATTAATTTTTTGATATAAAATTCAAAAAGTTGAATTTTTTAAAGTCGTTTTAGTACCTATCATGGTTTAAAGTCTTTATTTTTTGCCCTTTGTATTTTAATTCGTATCACATATGGTACCTAGGTTATGGGAAAAGACGGAAATGGTATTTCCGTCCATTTTTCTGTCAAAAAATTAACGGTTTACTATGTATCTACTCTCAGGTAATGACACGTGTCATAATGTGAAAAAAAAAAATTAATAAAAAATTGAAAAATTGAAAATAATAAATCTTAAAAAGAAAAAAAGAAAAAAAAGAAAAAAGAAAAGGTATTAAAAACTTAAAAAAAAAAAAAAAAATGGGAAAAAAAATGAGCCACCCCCTTGGCTGGTTTGGGAGTGATGGCCAAAGAAAAAAAAAAAGGTCTAGCCCTTGGGGGGTGGTTCGGGCCACCCCAAGGGCCAAAGACCAAAAAATATATATATATTAAAGGGGTTTGGTTCTTGGGGATGCCCGAGCCACCCTCATGGCTTTTTGGGTGATTCGACCACTCCCAAACCGGTCATGGGGTGGCTCTCTTTTTTTTTTTTTTTTTTTTTTTTTTTTTCAGTTTTTATTACTTTTATTTTTTGTTTTTAAAAAATTATTATTAATTTTTATAACTTTATATTTTATGTTTTTTTAATTTTGTTTTTACATTATAACACGTGTCAACACCTGAGAATAGGCACGTGGCAAACCGTTAGTTTTTAGACGAAAAAATGGACGGACGTATTATTTCTGTCTTTTTCCATATCTCAAGTACTATTTACGATGCAAGCACGTATAACAAAAAATTAAAGACTTTAAATCACATATCCCAATACTTTATTTAAACCTTAAAATTATTCATAAGGATCATGCATCATTTATTGCTACTAAATTTTCGCAAGGCAAATTTGACCAACCCTTAGCTGTTGGCGTTCTCCTCACCTTTGGGCCTTTGGCACATAATACCGGCCCCATTTCTAATTTTAAAAATTTAAATTTGTGGAGCCGTCGGTTGATGAATCATGACATTGTCATCAATATTAGTCTTAGAGATGATAAGAAAGTGACATTTTGTAAGACTCGTTTTGCATTCCTGCACACAATGGATGAGCTTGTTCACGAACGTTAATTAAGTTGAACTGATTGAGTTTATATTAATATGTATTGTTTAATAGTTGAACTTAATTTCGTGTTGACGAACATAGTCAAGCTTGAGCCGAGCCCGATCGAATTGAGCCCGAGTATATTCACGAATAGTTATGTTTATTTACAATTATAACTAAACTTGCTTCACTTTCATAATAATTTCTCTATCTCTTGTATGTTTTGCTGGTTCTATTTCATAATGTGTGTATATATATATATATTCAGCTTATTTTTTATTTTTATTCTTGAAAACAGCAGGAAATATATATATATATATATATATTTTATTTTAATTCTCAAAAGCAGTTACCAAAAACAAAAACAGAAAACCATTCTCAAACGAGCCAATGTTGAAGATGAAGATACACATATATATTGCAAGTGATTTTTTAAAGATTTTATAAAACATATATATTTAGGAATGCTCTTACGTACGTGGCCCTGGCCTGTCAAGTTGTCAATTAAATTGGATGGGTTTGTTGATAGACAGTGGGTAGATTATTGGAAGGGCATTTGAGTACTTTTAAAGTCCAAGAAGGGCAATTTAGTATAAGTCGGTCACCCAACTTCTTTGACAACAAAAACATCAGCCTGATCTCTGTGTTGCGATTACTTCCGCTGGCCATACGCAGAGTAGGAGTAGGAGTAGGAGAGAGACCGAACAAACAAGACGACGCCGTTGCCATTGACGAGACAAATTGATCTGCTCCAGAAACACCAAGTACTACTATTTCTAATTCTATTTTTCAATAAAGAAAATTTTACTACTTTTTTGTTTCCGGCCGGCTACTTTTTTTTTTTTTTTTTTTTTCTTTTTTAAAAGAAAGTCTCTTTCACAAAAAAAAAAAAAAAAAAAAAAAAGGTGAAAGGGTAAACTTGTAAATATGCGTACATAATTGGGTAAAAGCGTCAATGGGGATGATATATTTACTTTCTTCTTTTTTTCTTTTTTTCTTTTTTTTTTTTCTTTTTTTCTTTTTATTTAATAAAAGAAGGTATATAGGACTCCAATTTCGCATATGTATAGGAATCCTTCACCAGCCTTGATAGGAATTATATTCCCAAGAGAATTGGGTACGTTCAAAAAGCAGTCTTATATATATATATATATATATACATCACGTTTAATTTACTACTTCACAACATAATTAATTCATACTTGTCATCACAACTTCACAATTTGTGTTGCCGCCGTCGTGGTGTCTGCTGAAGTACTCCAGCCCCTACAAAGCGCTGCGGTCGAACGCCCGACGATTGCAAGCTTTTGTTAGAAAACAAAGTGCAACTGTTCAACGTGGTACGTACGCTCAAGGTTGGTCTTCCTATCAATTTATTTTATTCCGAATAAAATAGCATGTGTTTTCTTCCCCCAATTTTTGCTCGTGCCCTGTTCCTTAATTATTGTCTGGTTTTTAAAATATTTCTTTTTCAATCTTTTCCAGAAATAAAAACTTGAACTATGTATTGATAGTTTTTCTTAAAAAAAAATAAAATAAAATAAAAAAATCTGTTGTACCAGGACGTTTCTGCTTGCCGGCTTGGAGGAAGTTTTCAACCTTAAGATGAAGAACAAAATCGACCAGATATCCGAATTGCCGGACCCTATTCTAGACCACATTCTATCCTTCATTCCCATGAAACAAATACTTCAACTTAGTATTTTGTCCAAGAGATGGCAAAACGTGTGTACTTTGTTCCCCATTCCAGAATTTGAGCAACACCTCTTTACTAATAATTTGCGCAAGGTTCCACCCTACGAGAAAGAAGAAGAACTCCAGAGAAAGAAACAAGAATTCAAAAATTTTGTGGAGAGATATTTACTAGGCCACTATACGCAAAGACTAAGTATAAATAAGTTTAGGCTTCACATGATTTTGGATGATGAATCAGATTGTGCTCTTTTGAACCGTTGGATTGACTACGCAGTTGAATGCAATGTAAAAGAGTTGAATCTTAACATATGGATCGATCATATGACGTATGAGTTGCCTAAAAAGTACTATGAGTTGCCTAAGAGGGTTCTCTTAGCAAAATCAATAACTGAGCTGAAATTATCCCAGTGTAAATTGAAGTCATTTTATAGTGATATTAACTTACCCTCTTTGAAAAAGTTGGTTTTGGATACTATCATGGGAAATAAAGTTGTCCAAACTCTTATTGATGGTTGTCGTGATTTAGAAGAGATGATATTTAATTGTTGTTATGGGTTGAAAAGTATACAGGTCTCAAGTCTTCCTAAACTTATGGTCATTGAGTTGCTACAAAATTTCGAACTTGAGAGTGTTGAGATCGAAGCATCAAATCTTGAATCGTTGGTTTTCAAGCTTAGGAGACCATGCAAAATCAAACTAGGCCAGTGCGAAAATCTAAAGAAGTTACTATTATATTCATGCAGCATTAATGACAAATGGTTGCATGACGTTCTTTCTAAACATCCACTCATTAACTGCTTGGACCTACGAGATTGCGATATGTTGAAAAGGATTAAGATTTCAAGTCATCACATGAAGAGTTTGGCCTTTATTGGTTGCTCCGAGTTGGTTGAAGTTGACATTGTTACTCCTAACTTACATAGACTCGAGTATGATGGTGATGTTATATCATTTTCATTGAATACTTCAAGTATATCAGAAGTTAGTCTCGCGTTTGAAGATGACGATTCTTCAGATGTTGAGAAGATTGAATTCCTTGCAAATTTAAGTCATCCAAAAGTATTAAATTGGGGAACTTTCGATGCCGAGGTACGTATTCCAGCTTAGTTTATTTGATGCTTTTTATTTGTTTCCTAGCCTATGTTACTTTGCACATCAATTATTAACATATATTAAAAAGCTAACAAGTGTTTTATTGTTCACTTTGTGAAGAGTGTGATTATTGCAAAGGAATGGAGAGAAAACCTACCGTCTCCATTATATAATGTTAAGCAATTGAAGTTGAAAGCATATTCTCTATCTACAAGACAAATCCACGAACTTGTAGATGCCTTGTTGTGGATTTGTCCTCTTCTACAGACTCTCTTTATAGAATGGATGTATGAGGAGACAATTGACAATATATCATTCAACCTTACAGAAAAAAAAGAAGACAATATATCATTCAAGGTATTACATATGTTCATTTCTTAGAATTTAAACACTTGCTCTTAATACTTTTATTCTTTTTATTTGTTAGTAATTTAGTGCTTCAAGCAAAAATGCTAATGGAAAAAGTCGTTCTCTGTTTTTTGGATAAATGGTGTTGGCTTTGGTGTGTACTGGTTCCTCTCCCTGTTAATGATCTTTTAGTAAATATTTGGTATTCATATATATATATATATATATATATGATGGTTTGTGATATTGTTGTTGGCATTGCATGAGCAGTATATATCATGAGGGGGAAAAAAGAAAAATTTCCTCCATTTAATTTTAACTATATGCCTTGATTTTACATTTTTCGGTTATCCTAAATTCATTAGGGGCATTACCTCCCTATATATTTCCAAGGCCCCCCAATCTTTTTTCTTAATTTGGAGATGGTACTCAAACCACTCTCAAAATCGATAGGCTTAGACTACCATCAAACTCGTTTTCCACCACCTTTATTGGTAAAGACGAGGAGAACGAAGTAACCGATGGAGTACTCCTAACCTAGCTTCTTATTTCTTAACATGTAGGAATAATGTATTACAAAAATACCCATCATAAACTTAATATATATATATATATATATATTAAATTGAAAAAAAAAATAACAGAAAAACTGAAAAAAATAACTAAATGTTTTTTTTACAAATAACTAAAGTAAAAATAAAAACGAAAAAGAAATGAAAAAAAAAAACCAATGCTATATTTTATTTTTATTTTTATTTTTAGTTTCTATTTTTTCGTTTTTAATTTAATTGTCAATTTTTTTTAATTAATTTCTTTTTTCGAAAGTATAAGGATATTTTTGTGTTATGGAAAAAAAATTTAAAATTTTATTTTTAAGTGTAATGTCCTAACCATGCCGAATTCATCAAAATTTTTGTAAATTTGGAAAAATTTTGGTACAATAATTCTAGTACTTTAGAGATAATTATTTTATACCAGCAGTTTTTATTTGGTTTTTTTTTGGTTCATTTGTGGCACTAACATTAGATGCTAAAAGTTAACAATTAATGGCGGTATTGCAAATACTATTGCATTAACTGAATTTTTCATAACTAAAACTTATTGTCATTGTTATCTTGTTTTCACATTTCTAAATTCAGTTTTAACACCTTCTTTCTTTTGGGCCGCCCAAATTAAAGTAGATTAATGCCTTCTTTTTAATTTTGTCATTTCTGATAATGCATGGTCCTAACTGTGTGCTCATATTTCAGTTCTCATACGGAAATCCTATTAACAAATTGAAAGATCCCAGTTGTTGCAAACTTATTCCAATTCTCTGTTGGCGTCATTGCCTAAAGACTATAAAGATTGAAAATTTAAGAGGATCTATAGAAGAAGATACTCTAAAGAAGTATTTTTTCGATAATGCAGAAATGTTAGAGAGCTTCCATTATTTGAAAGGATCTGCATTGCCTAAAGTTTGATGAGATCAAGAATTATAGAGAATGTGCATATGAAAAGATTCAAAAAATAATATCTTTTAAAGAATGCATAGTTCTTTGAATTTGTATCATTTTGAATCAACTAATAGAATCATTTGACTTGATTTTGCTGATGTTTATTTTTATTTTAATTAAATATTGTAGAAGATAGAATAACTTGTAAGATTTATACGGTTATTCATAAATTTGTCATACATAATAAAAATTTCTTGTTAATTTTTCAATGTTAGTAACTAGTATTATTATGTTCTTAGTCTCCAAGGGGTAGCTCAATCGGTTAGGGACCGCGCCTCATGAAGCGGGTGTCACTGGTTCGAACTCCCCCTCTTGTGTGGACATGTAACAAAAAAAAAAAGTATTGTTATGTTCTTATTTCAAGTTATTTCGAAAGATTCTAAATTAATTTTAGGGGATGGATAGTGTAGTATGGCCGTGGAGCTATCGGTTAGGGGTGTACGTGCATGCAGATATTAAGCATCCGGAACCGCTATCCGCACATGTAGATGCGGTTAGTAAAAATCATTATCCGCACATGTACTTTTTGTAGCATTAATTATTGTGGTACTAGGACGTTTCTGCTGGCATAGAGGAAGTTTTCAACTTTAAGATGAAGAACAAAATCGACCAGATATTCGAATTGCCGGACCCTATTCGACCTGGACCACATTAATTCTATCCTTCATTTTCTAAGGGATAACTCAATCGGCTGGAGACCATACCTCATGAAGTGGAGGTCACTAGTTTGAATCCTCCCTCCCTGACTCCCTTTTGCGTGGACATGTCAAAAAAAAAAAAAAAAAAAAATTCTATCCTTCATTCTCATGAAACAAAAACTTGGTATTTTGTCCAAGAGATGGGATGCAAAACATGTGTACTTTATTCCCCGTTCCAAAATTTGAGCAACACCTCTTTACTAATAATTTGCGCAAGGTTCCACCTAATGAGGAAGAAGAGGAATTCCAGAGAAAGAAATAAGAGTTAAAAAAATTTTGTGGAGAGATATTTACTAGGCCACTATTGGCAAAGACTAAGTATAAACAAGTTTAGGCTCCACGTATATAATGTTGTATATTGATGAATCATATTGTGCTTTTCTGAACCGTTGGATTGACTGCATAATTGAATGCAACGTAAAAGAGTTGAATCTTGACGTATGGATCTATCAAAAGAGGTACGAGTTGCCTAAGAAGTATTATGAGTTGCTTGAGAGGGTTCTTGTAGCAAAATTAATAACTGAGCTGAAAATGTCTCTATGTAAGTTGCAGTCAATATTTTACAGTGATATTAACTTATCCTCTTTGAAAAGTTAGTTTTGAATACTATTGTGGAAAATCAAGTTGTCCAAACTCTTACCAATAGTTATCATGATTTAGAAGAGATGATATTTGCTTATTATGCTTATTATATAGATTTTATTTTTATTTTTATTTTTTTTTTTTTTTATAAAAAAAAAAAAAAATTAAAGTAGAAAACAAATTAATTAAAATTTTTAACTAACATAATAAATAAAAATAATTCATCAAAATTTAATTATTTTTTAAAACATATAAATGTAACTTACAATTTAATTTAGTTGTTCTCGACGAGTTTTCAAACCTTGAAATCGTTGCATATTTTTTTCATTTCAGATAGTCTTGAATATATAATTCTTAATGTACGTGACTAGACAATCATTCATCCACTAATCTCTTGTTCTGCTACGTAAACGATGTTTAACAATATTCATTGCTGAAAATGCTCTTTCAACGTACAGTTGCTATTGCAATTGGCAGAATCAATGACAGTTGGTAGATTTGCTAAATTTACCTCAATACGAGATCGTTTAGAATTTGATTGTACCTCAATTAAATCATTGTTCTCCATAATTTCAAGCGACTACAATTATATATTTTGAACAATTAAAATATGAAACAAAAACTATATATATTTGTAAACAATTAAGTATAAAAACAATTATATATATATATAAAAAAAAAAAAAGCAATCTAAATATAAAAGAACAATCCAAATATAAAAGCTTAAATCTTAATCAATATGAAAGTTTATTACATATATACTTGAAACTAAAACATTGGATTTTGTTTACAAATTAATTTGAACAGTTGAATTTTGAACAAGAAAGGTATAGAAAAACAGAAAATAGCACTTGCTTCAAGTTTAACCGAGCATAGAAAATAACACGGCACACGGTTGTACGCAGCTCTAAATAACAATAGGGTTTTTTTGTTCCAAGCGATTTGAACCGTCCAAATTTTTTTGACCTCTTCTAAGTTCTAGAGCCACATGTTGCCACGTTGCATACACAATCACACGACTCACGAGTCACACCAACTCACACAGCCACATGGATCTGATATGATTATTATATAAAAAAAAAAACAAAAAAGTGATGTGATCCAAAAGGTTAAGTGTAGCCGTAGCCTGTCACTTGTAGAGTTGCACACTTTTTACTTGTATTATTTTACAGTTGTAGATGAGTAGATCTGATCTGATTATTAAAAGAAATCGACGTGATCGAAAGTTAGACTAGTTAGTTGTAGGTGTAGTCCCAACTCTCAAGTGTGTAGACTTCTAGGAT
Organism: Alnus glutinosa; assembly: GCF_958979055.1. Lineage (NCBI taxonomy): Eukaryota > Viridiplantae > Streptophyta > Magnoliopsida > Fagales > Betulaceae > Alnus > Alnus glutinosa. Next base: position 14,190,608 of record NC_084895.1, read on the forward strand.
TATTGATGACTTTACTTTTTTGGAATTCTAATTTCTAAACAGTAAATGGTGTGTTGTGGAGAAATATTAAAAAAGTTGTTCAGCTTAGTTATGTAAAAAAAAAAAAAAAAAAAAAAATTCATGGCGAGGGTTGGGCAAGTTTGCCCATTGATGAAATGCTGAAGGGGGCGTTCCACAGGACTAGAAGCATTAAAAAAAAAAAAAAAATTATATCAAGAGTAAGGATATTTTTTAAGAGGGGGGGGGGGGGAAGGGGGGCATTTGACCCCTCTGAACCCCCTCCCTCCGCCCCTGCCTTACATTCTACTCTCTCCAAGTACACTACACTAAACACAAATGAGCCAACCTTCAAACTTCCAGAGCATAACGATACTCACCAGATCACACTATTTGTTTTTAAAAATAGTTTAATTTATTTTTTTTAGTTTTCTATTTATTAAATTTTTTATTTTATTTTTTAATAGAATAAGGGCATTATAGGAATATAATTACAAAAGTGGTCTTTTTGGAACACAATGGTAGTTTGATGTGTCACTTTAGCACACTTAAAAATTCATGCTGCTATTTTAAAATTGGTTGTTAGTTGATGGAGTTATATATATATATATATATATATATATCCCTACTTATTGAGTTTAATTGTAGTAGATACATGTTTGACTACTTATGGCTGTCCTAAGTTTTCCTAAAATTTCCAACAATGAAATTCTGCAATATTATTAGTTTGCTATGTTTCATGTGTATTATTATCTTATAGTTGATGACTTGAAGGAAAAAAGACATACATTTATTACACACCAGATGGTAAGAAATTCATACAAAATAATCAGCATTTAAAATTGTATTCCATTATTTCCATATGTAATTGACATTGGGATTCTCAAAATTGTGATGAGAAATGCAATTTATTTATTTATTCCAATTTCTGTCCAATTTTATTTATATTTGTTTTTTAAATATATCATTGAAGGGGTTATATGTAGGTATTGCAAATTCACAGCAAAAAATCTTACATTTTGTGGGGTGTCAAATTGGACACGTTACCAAATTAGTGATGTGTCAAATTTGGCAAATCACTAATACCTTTAGTGATGTGGCAAAATGGATACGTCCTTAATTAGCGACGTGTCAAGTTTGGACGTCATTAATTAGCGACATGCTAAATTGGACATGTCGCTAATTAGGGACGTGCCATATTTGACACTAATTTTATTTTTTATTTTTATAACATCTGAATGTGTAAGTCGTCTTTCATAGCCTCCCACGTTTGTTCTTCCTTGTTCTCCTTGAATAGCCGGTACCATAATTGGGCTTCGCCTTCTAGATGATAGGCTGTCAATGCTAATTTTTCTTCCTCTGATGTATTTTGGAAGTTGAAAAATTGCTCTCCATACCCAACTAGTGGGATCTTCCGATCCATCATACCGCGGAAAATCAAGCTTGGCAAGTTTCGGCGCAACAAATTAACCTAGAGTCTGTTCGACTAGCATAGGTTTTTGCACCATTGTTTTTAGAGCTCCCTGCACCCGAATGAGAACTCTGAAATTGGTTGTGAAGAGTAGCCACCATCTCCTCCACTCTTTTGGCAATTCTTTCCTCCATAAATTAATGTTGGCTGGTGCTGAGACAATTCGATCATCTCCTTTTGTAAACACTCTAATCTTTGGTCTACCATGTCAAAACCTGGCTCCGATCCTAAGTTATTATGGGCTTGTGTTTGAGAACGAGTTTTGGGTCTAGAAACTGGCAAACAGCAGGATCTAATTTCCTGTACCCAAACTCACAATCTACTACAAGGACTGAATAAGAAACTTCTCATATATCTTATTGATCAACTCCCTTGTTTATATAGATGATTACAAGTAGAAATAGAGATGAATTGGGATACATGGTAGAAGGTTGCTGTCAACGTACGTAATATTGCTAGATTTCTCATCCTTCTGGGACAACACTTCCCTTATTTCTTCTACTAAAACAACTATATAATAATATACCTCACCGGCCACTTCAGAATACCTTACCTAAAAGGTACAATTTGATTTTTTTTTTTCTCCCTCTCTTTCTCTCTCTCTCCCTCTCTCTCTCTTTTTTTTTTTTTTTTTTAACATCTCATTCAGACCATTTATACATATTATAATGAATTACAACGACTGAACAAACCTAATTCACTTTGTTTACAACTGGTTGAACTAACTAAAGGCCAAACAACCCATTTGTATTTGACTAAAACCCACCCATATCTTAGCTAGAAAATAAATCACATTAAATAATGATAAATTAATGTCAAATTGTAGTGACACCCCAGCTCATAATTCACTACAAAAAAAAGGGCAATTATTGAAGTTTTTTTTCTAGGCGGTTTCAAAAACCGTCTAGAATTAAATTGTTATTGACGCTTCTCAAAAAAGCGTCAGGAATGAAAAAGTTTACAAATGGTTTTTTGAAAACCGCCTGCAAAAATTTAGATGTTTGGACCGTTTGCTAGCTAAATAACATAGAATTTCTATGTTACTAAGTTACTTGCTTTGTTCCTTGAGAGATACAAGATTATGTTTTTATGTATATTGCTTCTTGATGTCAATGATGTGTTTTCCCAACTGTTTCCATTATGTTTTGTTCCCTATGGAACAAACCAGCATGGAAAGGGAACAAAACATAATGGAAACAGCTGACTCGGTAATAGAAAAAGTAAAGGAAGGAATATTGCAAGTGGAGGGGCCAAAGGTTCAGTATTTGGGACAGTGGGATGTCGACGCAGGGAGGATGGTGTATGAGCTCATGCGTGCAACTGACAGCCAAAATAAGTTGGGAGAGGAAATTCTAGTCCAAAAGCACAAACCACGTGTCCGGAGTGAAAGTAAAAAGCAACCAAGCGTGGCAGCAACTCCATACAAAGTGCTGCCCAGTCTTGAAGAAACCGACGGTCCGAACATAGGGGCAAAGCTAGTAGCAGCTCCAGGAGACCTCCATGGAGGCAGCAAACGGGAATCTCGGGCTCCAACTACATCAAGAAAGAAGAGGGCCAGACGGGGGACGCTGTCTCCAAACAAGCCCACTGAAGGGGGGAGTCCAGAAGGGAAGAGGAAGAAGGAGACTTTGGAAGAGGAGGGAGCTCCCTCGAAGCCGAAAAAAGGTAAGAAAAATGTCTCAGTTATCCCGGAGGTATCAACAGAAAAGGCAGGGGCTGTGGTACAGCCCCGGCCAGCCCAATGAATGTTCTGAGCTGGAACTGTCGGGGGCTCGGGAACCCCCGAACAGTTCGAATTCTCCGCCGATTGGTGCGGAAAAAGAAGCCCGATGTGGTTTTCTTAATGGAAACCAAGCTCGTTAGTCAAACCATGGAGTATGTGAGAGCAAAAATGAAGTTTGACGGGATGTTTGTAGTGGACTGCCATGGTCGTAGTGGAGGCCTTGCGTTGATGTGGAAGTCTGAAACCAACATCCAAGTGCAAAATTACAGCAAACGACACATTAATGCAATTGTAAAGAACGGGAACAATGACAGGGGGTGGAAATTTACAGGTTTCTACGGCAACCCTGAAGCCACGAAAAGATCAGAGTCTTGGAGCCTACTCCGTTTTCTGTCCTCTATGGATCCGGATCCTTGGCTATGTGTTGGAGATTTCAACGAAATTGTGTCGTTATCAGAAAAATCTAGTTCATCTTATAGACCTCCAAGTCATATGCAAGCTTTTAAAAATGCTCTGGAGGACAGTCACCTCTCTGACTTGGGTTTTTCTGGACCGAGGTTCACATGGTGTAATGGTAGGAGTGGAGAGGACTTCACTCGGGAGAGATTGGACAGAGCGGTGGCGAACGGGGAATGGACAAATTTGTTTAATGCTGTGGAAGTGTTTGTGCTTCCAAGGAGAAAATCAGATCATAACCCATTACTGGTGGCCTTCTCTAACTCGAGGGATGTCAAGTGGAGCAAGTGCAGAAGGTTCAGATATGAAGCCTCTTGGGGTAAAAACAGGGAGTCTCATCAACTCATCAAACAGGTTTGGAGAGCCATACGACCATCTATTAACCCTTGGGACAATTTTCATAGGAAACTGTTGGGCTGCAAAAGGTCCCTGAAGAATTGGGTAAGGGAGAACTCAGACTCAGTGGAGGATAAAATAAAAAGGAAAGAACAGGAACTCCAAGCCATCCAGTTACATGACAACGGGGTACAAATGGAAGAGGAAAGACAAATAGAGGAGGAGTTAGACAGTTTGCTGGAATAGGAAGATCTCAAATGGCAACAACGAGCAAAGGTCAACTGGTTGCAGCATGGAGACCGTAACTCTAAGTATTTCCATGCAGCAGCTACCCAAAAGAATCGTCGAAGCAGAATTTCAGAAATACAAGACTTCAGTGGACAGAGGTGCACTACAAAGGAAACGATTGAAGAGGCTTTTGTCTCTTATTTTCGAGACCTTTTCAAGGGGGGACCTCAGCTAGAAGTGGACCAGTGCATCCAAGCCTTGGACAAAAAGGTAACGGATGCTATGAACGTCAACCTGGTGGCGGAAATTACGGAGGAGGAGATTTCTAGGGCGTTGCTTCAAATGCCTCCTCTTAAAACCGCTGGCCCAGACGGATTCAGTGCAAGCTTTTATCAACAAAATTGGGGGCTGGTCCACAAGGAGGTTTGTCAAGCGATTACTCATTTTTTTAACACTGGAACGCTGGAGTCCAGCATTAATATCACCCACATAGCTTTAATTCCAAAAGTTGCTAACCCCCGCACTGTCTCTGAGTTCCGCCCTATTAGTCTCTGCAATGTTATTTATAAAGTGCTCTCAAAGGTTTTGGCTAATAGACTGAAACCCATTCTCCATGCCATTATTTCACCTACTCAGAGTGCTTTTATTCCGGGGAGGTTAATTACTGATAACATCCTAGCTGCATATGAGACTATGCACACAATGCAGACTAGGATGTGGAGCAAGGTGGGTTACATGGGAATCAAACTTGACATGAGCAAGGCTTACGACCGAGTGGAGTGGCCTTTCCTGGAAGCGGCGATGCTTAGAATGGGGTTTGCAGGAAAATGGGTGCAGTGGGTGATGACTTGTATCAAGACTGTCTCCTATTCAGTGATCATCAATGGAAGCCCAGTAGGGCAAATTTTTCCGTCTAGAGGGATTAGACAAGGAGACCCTATTTCTCCTTATCTTTTCCTCATTTGTGCCGAAGCCTTAAGTGCTCTCCTTTTCAGGGCTGAAAGAAACGGTGTCACTACTGGGGTTCCCACTTCTTATAGGGGCCCCAGGTTGAGTCACCTTTTTTTCGCTGACGATAGTGTGCTGTTTTGTAGATCTAATGCAGTGGAATGGAGACGAATCATTCGAATTTTGGGCATATACGAGAAGGGGTCAGGCCAGAAACTCAATTTGGCTAAGACTTCTATCTTCTTCAGCAGGAATACTAGCCAGGCAAGAAGGCAAGAAATTCTGGAGTTTTCAGGTTTGTCAGAGGCTCACAGGATTGATTCTTACTTAGGTCTGCCCACCTTTGTAGGCAAATCTAGGACAACTGCTTTTAAGGATATAATTGGTAAAGTGGCTAGAAGGCTTGAAAATTGGAAGACAAATTTTCTTTCCCTAGCAGGGAAGGAGGTTTTATTAAAAGCAGTTGTGCAAGCGATCCCAACATACAGCATGGGTGTCTTCCAGTTGCCTATTGGTTTGTGCAAGGAGTTAAACCAAATGATGCAACACTTTTGGTGGAGCCACATGTCAAAAAATTCCAAGATTCATTGGATGAGTTGGTCCAAAATGGGAAGACCCAAAAGTATGGGGGGTCTTGGTTTTCGAGATCTAGTTATGTTCAATAAAGCCATTCTAGCCAAGCAAGGGTGGAGACTCATGCAAGATCCAAATTCAATGGCAGCCACCATCATTAAAGCAAAATATTTTCCCCACTCCTCGTTTCTTGAGTCAACTTTGGGGGCTAAGCCCTCTTATGCGTGGAGAAGTATTTATTATGCCAGGGATCTCTTATGCAAAGGCCTTGTATGGAGGGTTGGAGATGGAAAAAAGATCAAGATCTGGGGCGATAAATGGTTACCCACCCCCTCAACTTTCTCGGTTCAATCAGCTCCAAAAAGGCTAAATGAAAATTCACAGGTGGCGGATTTAATTGACCAGGATTCTATGAGATGGAAGGTGGACCTCATTCAAGCAGAGTTCATGGGGGAGGAAGCTCTGACTATCTCAAGCATTCCTTTAAACCCATTGAAGTCCGAGGATAAACTCATCTGGAGATGTTCAGTGAATGGTGATTTCTCTGTCCGGAGTGCATATCATCTAGGCATGGATTTGCAAGAATCTAAGGGGGGTCAATGTTCGCATACAGGAAAGGAGGAAGATTTATGGAAGTTTGTTTGGGCTTTAGGGATCCCAAATGTGACAAAGCTATTTATATGGAGGGCTTGCAATGAGATACTCCCCACTAGAGTAAACCTGGTGCGTAGGAGGGTGACGGAGTTGAAAGCTTGCCCTTGTTGTGAGACGGAAGATGAGGATGCCCTTCATGCAATGTGGCTTTGCCCGGCTGCCAGAGACGTTTGGGGTACTTCTGGTTCGGTGTTCCAAAAGTATTGTTATGCAGGTACCAATTTTAAAGGACTTCTCGCTTATTGCATGGAGCGTGGCACAAAGGAAGATCTGGAGCTTATGGCAGTCATTGCTAGACGCATCTGGTTACGACGAAATGCATGGTTATTCGAGAGGCGATTTGAGCATCCCAATACAGTCTATTATGAAGCCTCAAGGGTACTTCTGGACTTCAAAAGATGCAATATCAAAGAAAAGGAGTCGTCCCTTTCGGAAGGAGGGGAGGAGGCACAAAGCAGAAGACAAACACAATGGATTCCTCCACCAGATGGAGTCATTAAGGTGAACTGGGACGCAGCTTTAAATGTGGCCAAAGGATGGATTGGTAAGGGCATCATAGCTCGTGATAGTAAAGGATTATGCTTGGGAGCCAGGAGTATAACGCAACAGGTGAGGACTGATGCAAAGACGGCAGAAACAATGGCAGCTCTGCAAGCTATGCAATTCTGCAAAGAAGCGGGCTTCTGGGAGGTGATTTTCGAAGGAGATGCAACTCAAGTGGTCAAGGAAATTCTGTCGGGTTCTCCCACGTTTTCAAAGGCGGGACATTTTATAGAGAGTATTCAAAAGGAAAGGCACCATTTTCGGTTAACCAGCTTTCAAGCTATCCCTCGTGATTGTAATATGGCGGCCCATAAGTTAGCTAAGATGGCCGCTCATAACATTATAGATCAACACTGGCTGGAAAACACCCCTTTGAGTGTTAGTAACATTGTTTTTAGGGAACGATCGGGTCCCTAAGATCCTACTTGTATAGGATCAATATGGATGTATTTTCTTGGAGTAGCAATAACAATCATTCTATGTTCAAAAAAATTTTCTCGGAAGGGAGGGGGAAGCATTTTGAAGCATTTTTGCATCGTGAAAAACGGTTTACCTTCTTCCAAATTTCTTAAAGACAATTTTATTCACCTTAAAAATAATTTGTATTTACCAAAATATTTCATCCATCCCAAAAGGCTAAACATAAAGAAAAACTTTTTTACAACAACTTTACAAATCAAACCAAACCGGAGCTGATGCAAATAGACGCAGCAAAGATAGGAAAATAACATAAATTAAACATAAATCTTTCGTTAAGTTAGAATCTCACTAAAATAACGAAGATGATAGGTTGAATCAAATTGCTCTGATACCAAATTGATGCAAAACAACGTAGCAAAGATAGGAAAATAACATAAATTAAACATAAACTTACGTTAAGTTAGAATCTTACTAAAATAACGAAGATGATAGGTTGAACCAGAATCTCACTGGCTTTGACAGCCTCTTACCGCTAAATGAACAGATGAATCACACCTCAAAGAAACACTCATATGTTTTCATAAAAAAATCAACTCTCTATTACAATAGAATATTATGCTTAAATAGCCTCATAGACTAAAACCTAACCCTAACCCTAATGTGACTTTGGGCTGAGCCCATTATTGAATTACAATTAATTTAAAACTTTGGGTCAAGCCCATCATTGAATTGTAAATAAAACTAATAATCTAAATAAAACTTAGAACTTTAGGTCAAGCCCATTATTTTTTTAACCCCACCCCTAAGGGTCATGGGATCGTTCGGCCAACTCCAGACTGGCCATGGGATTAGCTTGAGCCACCCATCCTTTTTATTTTTTCAATTTTTTTTTTAATTTTTTTTAATGTTTGAAGTTTATTTAATTTTTAATTAGACATATGACATGTGTCAGCTTCTTAGAAGTGTGGACGTGAATTTCTGTCAATTTTTGGACAGAGGTACCATCTTCGTCTTTAGCAATAAATGAGATATCATTTACGATACGAAATGAACCACGTAGACAAAAATAAAGTCTTTAAATTTTAGGGGATAAAAACGTATTTAACCCTTTTAAAAATTTCGTATTATTTAAAAAGATACAAAAAAAAAAAGAAAAAAAAAAAGAACAAAACAAAACAAAAAACTGCAAAGAGCACGAACTTCAAAGGAATCCGGCTTCTATGCGGTACTAAAAAGTACCGCATAGATGCTGTAGTCTAAAACAGCACCATTTTAGACTACAACACGCACGCCTTAACAGCAGCTATTGCCTAGTGGGAGTTTAATAGTGCATGACTTAAAATAGGACGGTGTGAGTTGAAGGGACTAATAGTAACAACACCGTTTTGTTAGCAGCTGAAAAAAATAAATAAATTAAAAAATTAAAAAAAAAAAAAAAAAAGGAACTCCAAAAACTAGTTCATCCATTGAACCAACGAAGAACAAGCAACTCCAAAAACCAGCACAAAAAAAAAAAAAAAAAGGAAAGAAAAAAAAAAGAGAGAAAAGAAAGGGTTACAAGCTCACCAAATCCAAAGAGCTTTGAGTATATCCTCAGCCCCACTGAACGTAAACGCACCGGCCTCCTCCAAATTCAAGACCTTGACAACCCCATCTTAGGCCAAAAGTGCGTACCTTCAGGATCTCATGCCCAACCCTGCGGGCTTGTCGCTCAAATCGAGTTCGCACCCGATGGCCCTGGTGAAGTTGCCCTTTTTCATCGGACAACAAGAGCACCTCGTCGTTGATGTTGAGGTCAGAGAAAACGATGTTGTTAGTCCCTTCAACTCACGCCGTTCACGCCGTTCTATTTTAATTCATGCACTATAAAACTCCCATTGGGCAATAGCTATTGTTAAGGTGTGCTGTAGTTTAATACGGTGTCATTTTAGACTACAACATCAAGTACCACATAGAAGTTGAAACCAATTGAAAGATGAGAACAAGTTCACACCCACCTTAATTCCACCGTCCAATTTTCTTGCTAATCGTGCAAGTGGACGTAAAAGTCTTCTTTGAAAAGATGAAGATGAATTGTAATTAAAGAACGCAAAGAAGAGACAAATTGCTGATTGAATCTTTCTTCTTCTTTTTAATTATTTTTTTATTTAATTTTTTTATAGTCTTACTAAGGAGAGTGGATTGGTGTGCGGATCACGATACTGTCAAATTATTTGTTTGAATTTAAGAAAATTTAGGCAGGTGATTGTAAGAGACCACTTATAGGATTCATCTGACCAAATAAAAATTAGGTTGCCTAACCAATTATCTGGCAAAGTGGGTCTCATAAGTGGTGTGGACGGGAGCCACCACCAGAGGTGGCACCGGCCACCTCTGGGGGTGGCTTGCAGGTCACCCCATTTTCCTATTTTTCTTGAATATATATATATATATATATATATATATAGTTTTATTTATTTGCTTCTGGTTTTTAGTTTTTTTTTTTTTTAAAAAAAAAAAGTTAAAATTCCATAATGACACGTGGCATGAGTAATATGGACACATCTCGCCAAATGTAGCATTTTTTCAAAGGTTTTGGTAGTTTGAGCTTTTGAGGGACCGAAGTCGAAATGTTAGCAGTTTGTAGGGTTAGACACAATACGGGTGGTAATTTAGGGGACTAAACTGTAATTTTTCCTTAATCTTGATAATGATTGAAATATTCATTGTATACTAATTAAAAATTGAGTATTAAATTTTCTGGACTAATAATTTTAATTTATTTTGCTTTATTAAATCTAAGATAAACACATTTTTTTTTTGTTTTAATTTTATGATTAATTTTAGTTCATTTTATTTAGTAACAAATATTTTTTCGAGTTTAATATAAATTATTTCCTTCTCATTTCTCGTGAAAAATGCCTATTTCATTCTTGTTTAAATTAAATTAATTATTTGCTTTAATTTAAAATTATAAACCGTAATTATCGACATATTCATTTACCACAAATTAATTTGGGCAAGTTATATCTAACATAAAATAAAGAAACTAAAAGCAAACAAAAAATTTATGAAAAGGAAAAAGAAGCATATAGGTAAATTATGAAGAAAGGTTGGCATCCAGTCAAATGCATAGCTCCATTACCGTTCATGAGTGGTACTGAAAATAAAAACGGTTCAAGTAGCGATCCCTAGGAATATCCGACATATATTATTCAATAAACTGAAACGAGTGAAAGCAAAATATATGATATGATAAACCACCTGCATTACAAACCAAACCACTTCAGGCAAAGATGAGAACCAACAAAAACAGTGACCCTTACAAACACAGGACGCAAATCCATGTAGAAGCCGTGACTTTGAAAAGAAACCAGATATCTTCACAACAGAGATGAAGAAAGAAGCTAAAAATAGTTCTGCCAGGTGTTGAAAGAGCCCCAATTCTACTCTGATTTACTGAGCTCATTCTCTCTCTTCTCTTCGGAGCGAGAAAATAATGCCTTGGATCTTGTATTTTGGCTTTACCGGATTGTTTTTGTTCCTTGGTGTTTGAACAATTGAACCCTTTCTGGGTTGTAGGAAGTTCACATGCTTGTCTTTAAAATTAGACATTATTACCGTTTAAATGAATCCGTTACTTCCTTTTTAAACACGACGTCGTGTGTTTTAAAATTTTTGCCAGCAATCTTCTCCGTCCATTTTATAACCGCAGATATGCGGTACTTTCATTGTACTGCATAGAAGCTAGATCCATATATATATATATATATATATATATATATATATATATATATATATATATATAAAGGCAAATTTTAGTAAATTAAACATAACAGAGTTTTGATATTTTTATTATTCTTTCAAATTAAAAATCTAATAAGCAAAATTGAATAGAGTTTTTTGGTAGAAAAAAAAAAAAAAAAAAAAGTAAAGACAACCGCTGTCCAAAGATTCGGAAAATGAAAAATAAAAATAAAAATAAAAAAGTCTCAATTTTTGTACTGAAATTGAAAATTTTCAGTTAGATAAATTGTGTACTTCTTGACATTCTCGCATGACTTTACTTAGATGACATGGTTCTGGAAGCTAACATTCTCTTACTTCTTTTGTTATAACAATTCACTCTAACTAACATAATAGCTCACTAACTGTTATACAAAACACACTATATTCTACACAAAACACATTCTGCTAAACGTAACACAAAGCAAAAGAAACGCATATCTTCTAGACTTTTCTAATGCCATCTAACTATATTAAAATGAATCCTCATTTTACGTTATCTTTGTCATGCATGCTTACGAATTTGAGCTTTGCCAAGCGTGTGATTCCTCGAATCCACACCTGTCTTCTTCCAATGCACTGCTTTACTAAACCCTTTTCATTTCCTTTGAACAAAACTTCTACAACTTTGTAAAGGTCCTTCTATTGTTATCCTTCTTAGACATGTCTGTTGTTACTCGTAAAATATTAAAGGAAAAAGTTTTGACAATGAAGCTATCGTGCCAAATGAGATAAAACTAGTTAAAGAGATGATAAAAGGGAAGAGGCCAAGGGGCCAAAAAAATTTCTTGCTAGGGTCAATAGGCAAAACAACCCTTTTTTTTTTTTTTTTAATCTTAATTTTTTTTTTTCTTGAGAGTTGAGGAGGGGCCATGGCCTTCTCTCTCTCTCTCATTGCTCCACAATAACTTCCATTATCCGTTCCATATACTAGTTAAATATTATTTAAATTAAATGTTAGAGAAAATAAAAATTTATTTAAATATTGTTTCAAACAAATTATAGACGAAAGAGAAATGAAAAAAAAAAAAAAAAAAAAAAAAAAAAAAACTTTTTTTGCTAAAATAATGCTAAGGGAACCAAAACTACTACCCTGGATTGGTTCCATTATGTTTTCTTGGTTTAGAGAATACTAAAAAAGCTTATTGCACACAATTTTTTAAGAATTTTTTCTATATTTAAAAAAAAAAAAAAAAAAAAATTAGAAAAGCTCCAGCTAATGCTCTAATCCTCGCTCTAGCTCATACACATTTTTCGTAACTTTGTAGCTAGCTGTTAAGGGAAAATAACTATGCAGAGCGCGCGATGAATGACGCCATCATGCGTTCCTTCTCTCCAGGCTCACACGAGGTCGGTTTGGACTACGAAGCAAGGGAAATTTCTAAATGCCGACATGCTCCAACACTTCCACTTAACTCCTTCCTGGATCTGGTAACAATTTTAGCTTCTTGGGAGATTAGTTTGAAGGATTTTGTAACAATTTTCTCGGAAGGGAGGGGGAAGCATTTTGAAGCATTTTTGCATCGTGAAAAACGGTTTACCTTCTTCCAAATTTCTTAAAGACAATTTTATTCACATTAAAAATAATTTATATTTACCAAAATATTTCATCCATCGCAAAAGGCTAAACATAAGGAAATTTTCTTTTACAACGACTTTTCAAATCAAACCAAACGGGAGCATTGATTGGTGGCTAGTGAATCTTGGATTCTGTGCGTGGAATGCCTTCAAAATGCATATATATTGTTTGTACGTAATTTTCCTTGTAGCAGTTAAAGAGAAGGAACACATTTTGTTCCCTGTGGTGAGGCCGGCTTATCATCCATGATCTCTCATTGATGAAGGGCTCATAAAATCTGTTACCCGAGAAGGCAAACCAGAGTAATTCTTTCAGTACTCCTCAATCGTCACTGTCAATGTATTTGGATTCATCTCTTTGTGATACTAGAGATATTATTAGTTATTTTGGTTCGATATTTCCATGCTTGTTTTATGTTTTTTGGATTATTCCTGATTTCCAATGGTGAAACCACCATTGTTTTTTAGTTTTGGTTTCTACCTTATTGCACCCTTTTTTTTTTTTTTTTTTTCCTTTCCTTAGATTAGTCCGGTAATTAATGTCTTCACTTTCTTGTCTTTCAGCACAAATGTAGAACAGGGAACAACAGTTCTTTTTTATCCAGAACAGGGAGCAAACAACTGTTGCTCTTGTTGCTCTTGAATACCGCCAATATCTTATGCCAACACTTCTTTGCTCTCAGCGACAAATTAAAGATCATGGAATAAGCTTTAAATGAGCATTTTGTTTCCAAATGCTGTGTTTATCTTGTTTCTACTTGGGTGGGTGCTCTATATTAAGGACTAAGCTTAACTGCTTATGAACATTTTGTTAACTCACCACTTATGCCAAAGACTTAAGGTGGTAAGAATAGGTAAATTTAATCGCTTAGGCATTGTGAAAAAATAAAGACTCTTAATTGTTGTGTATGTGTGATCAATTGTGCAACAAAATATTAAATGCAGAATTGAAATAAGATAAATATTTTGTTGACGAAGTGAAAATTCTTATCAAGAGAAAAACTACTCCGAGGCAACCAAACCAAGGAAATCCACTAACAGAATACAAAGCAAGTTACAATGCAGTGATACTCACATAACCTGATGCAGTAGTCATACCACTAACTATAACATGTACCTATACGTAAACGTCTCCCAACCAAACCTCCTATCTGTAGGGGTCTTCAATAGGTTTCTTTAACTTATGGCTCTTCCCTAAGTTATACTTCAATAATCAAATCACACACAAGAAACAATTCTAAGAGAGCTAGCTGTGTTAGAAATAATCAACATATTATTTAATCTAACATGCGCAGCGGAAAACGAATAAAACAAGATTCAGGCTTACCTCTAGCCATATTTGCTCAAGCGTCTCCACGATCCATCTGAAGAACAAGAAAGATTATTTGAAGGATCTTCTAACCTATGCCTATCACTGTATTGCCGTACTGATGGTGTACACATGCTGTTTATTTATAGGCTAGGTCAGGGACCCTCAAATATGGTAAGTACCGTATTGTTCCTCCCATCAAGGAAACAATATTATTAATTGATTTTAAATCAATTAAACGATTCCATTACGGTAATCTAAATTAATTAAATTACCTAACCGTAATACCGTGTATTATATTTATAATAAATATAATAAACACTGTATATGTGGCATATATGCCATATATGGAGACAATATCTAACATTCTCCCACTTGGCCTTTATGACACATGACTTTATGGTATTAGGTTCCTTAATTTGACCAATCACTTATGGAATCCTCCCACTCAGATAAGAAATGTTTCACACGAATCATGGCGGTAAAACCATTATAAAATTAGGTCGTCCCTTCCATGTATCACGATGTAAAACACTCCTTACATGAGTACCTTATGGATAATCAAGCTTTATGAATGAACTTCCTATAAGTCATTCGGGTCCAACTTTATTTATCCTCATGGATAAAATAACAAATGTGCACAAAAAATCTTTATTATAATAACTTTATGTCTATAGACCAACAAAGAGACAAACCAAGCGAAAAATGAATTAATGAGTTTCATATATTCCGCATGACTTTATTCTTTCTTTACCGGTAAACTTTAAGTCATGGGATCCGCAATCATTAATTCAATACTTATATGCTCAATAGACCCTTTATGTCTCTTAATGTTATCTCTCGTACTGAGATACTTGACGTCGATTTACTTCTGCTTCTACTCTTTATTCTTATAAAAGAAGATTATAGTAGAATTACCGCAGAGTATCTTTATGGTCTAACTGTAAAATCGACAAGATTGAGACTTTCAACAAAAGTCTCAACCATCATGCCTGTGTACTAAATTCATAGCACGCTAGACTTTTAGCTTTCTTGGTAGACGTAGCAACTATAGTCTGCATACTGCATCTCTAGGATATATCCTTCAATAAAAAAATATATACCCTAAAGTAGACTTTCTACTATCTACACAATCAGCAAAACTCAAATCTGAACTAACCACCTTCAAATGGAAAGTGTATCCTTAGGTTAAGTTGTACTTCTTGGTTCCTTGCATATACCGCAAGACTTTATTTGCAGCACTTTATTGACTCAATATACTTATTGTCAGTCATATGGTTATGTATAATGCAGACACTTAAAACTTTTCATCTGCCCTTATTCCAATACTTTTTGGGACATTAATCTGTATTTAATTAGTCCATCTTAATTGCTACTGAAGGTACAAATCCTTCATTCTAAATTTTCCCAAAAATTTTACAATGTAGGCCTTCCGAGACAATATTAATATTCTTTATGTCTCTGTGAATCTCTATGTCAAAAGACATAAGAGGTTTCACCCAAATCCTTCATTTCAAAGTTTTTGTGAACTTTATGTAGCAAACCAAAATCACCACTTGCAAATATAGGACTAGAAAGATTACTGTACCCCCACTGACCTTAAGGTATATATACTAATCAACAAGGTTTTCTATAAACAATAACCTTGTAAAAAGTATCTTACCATTGAGAGATCTATCACAGCCCATAAATAGAATTCTTTAATTTGCAAGCTTTCTGACTTTTATTTATAAAACCTTTTGATTGTTTCATGTAAACCTCGTCTTTAAGATCCCTATTTAGAAAAGTTGTTTTCGCATCCACTTGATGTAGCTCTAGATCAAAAAATAAGCTACTAATGCTATGATCATCTTGATGAACCATCCTTAGACACTGGAGAGAATGTTTCACGATAATCAATGCCTTCCTTATGAGTAAAACCATTGGCTACGAGCCTAGCTCGACCCTTCAGCCATGGACTTAACTCTCACTTCATGGCACTGAATCTCAATGTGGAGTTTTCTCCACTCATAGCATGTGAAAACAAATTTGGATCATCTTTATGTCCAATGTTAATATCAGACTCTGGGAGATATACAACATGATCACTAAGAATTGTTGATCTCCTTATTCTATAGGATTTTCTTAATTCTACTTCCTCTGCATTTTTGCAATGGGAGAATAGACTTTTGAACCTGTTCTGTATGAGTTGGTTGTCCTAGAAATGATTGTGGCTCAGGATAATCAATCTGATTTTCCCTGAATACAATCAATCATCCTCTATGAGGAGGAGATTTGGCTAACTCTAGTGCTTTCTCAAATTTCAATTTGTGTGAATGAGCACTCCCACTAGGTTCTGCATCCTCTAGAAATTTTACAATCAACAACTCTAGGATTATATGAAGGATAATAAAACATTAAAACCCTTTAAGGTTTACTAGATAGCTTATAAAAAGATCCACTGGTTGTCCTTGAATCTAATTTCCTAAGGCGAGGATTATAAATCCTCTCTTTAGCAAGGCAACCCCATATGTGTAAATAATTTAAACTAAGCTTCCATCTATTTCATACTTTAAAAGGTGCTTAAGGACAACCTTAGATGGAATCCTGTTTAACATATACACAACGGTCTTCAAAGCTTTACTCTATAAGGGTAATAACAGATTAGTATTACTAATCATTTCCTTTTGTGTGTACCTACCTTAATACTCTATGCCTACATTAGATCTTCTGATCTTCATATTGTTTCTCTTCTTCTTCCTTATAGGTATTGAAAGCATTCAATACCTCAGCTTTAATATTTAGAAGATAGAGATACATAAACTTTATATGGTCATCACTAAAAGAGATAAAAAATATCTCTGACCATTTAGGCAGTGAGTATGAAAAGGTCAACACCTTTTAATGTACATGATCTCAAGAATCTCAAAATGCTCTCTTTGGCACCTCTAGTGGTCTTGTTGGTATGCTTTCCCTTATGCAGCCCACACAAGAACCAAAGTCAGTAAATTACCGACTTTTATTTACTGTATGGAGATATATTTCAATCTTCAAAGCCATAACCAGAGCATTTTAAATTCTCAAAGACTCTACTTTACGTCAACATCACTATGCAGAAATAAACAAATAATTTTGTTTCAAAAATTGGGACGTAGGTCAATTTTAAATAGACTTTAAATAAACCCCAACCAATATTCCACCAAAGATAAGAAAAACTTCAAGTTTAAAATAAAATTGAATTTTTTTTTTTTTTTAATTGGCCAAACTAGAAAATAGATTTCAAAAAGATTATGGAATAAAAATCATTTTTGAGGTCAAAATTATAACTGAATTTTAAAATTAACCTATAGATCCCAACAAGCTCAAATTATAAACACGTGTTATCCATTTTAAAAAGGACTCTGCATTTGTGTTGACAATGTGGATTGTTAAACCATAATCAATCCACAATATATTTGATTGAGTCACTAAAAGAGATTCACGACATACTAGATATGGAGATTATCTTTATTTTAAGTCATTTCTTATACTTCATGCAATCTTTCTTTATATGCCCTTAATTTTCCTTATTGCATGAGAATTAGGTATCTTGATTGCCATAATACTTTATTGGCACTTTATTCTCATGCTTTAAGTGTTGGACATGATTGCATTTATTGGTCCTTCCCTTGACATGAGTAATCATGTGAACACTTTATGAATTCTCTCATATCCTTGAACACACATGGTTAGAAGTTTATTTACTAACCATTTATCCTTACGTGTGTTACAAGATAAAATTTTACACTTAGAAGAGAAAATTCAAAAATAAAATGACCAATAATGACTTAAAAAATCTCAATCTTTAGGGACTTAAGCTAAACTACAATATCCTTCATTCCCATAATGGAATTAAAAACACTCAAATGAAAAAATATATTAATCTTTTTCCAGTCAGAAAAATATTACCATAAAGTATTGAAATATAAAACTACCAAAGTAGAGTAACAGAAATAGCTGCAATAACCAAGAAAATAAATGCTTTAATGCTATGAAGTAACTTTATTTTAAATTAGCCAATGCCAATTTAAATAGTAAATTTCAACCTACCTGTGGGCAAAGGTTGCATCACGCATGAAATTTACTCTTTATTAATAAGACTAAGGCAAATTCAAATATTAAAAAATAAAATTCTCCGTACCTGCGGGCAACCGAAAGAAATTTTACTTTTAATACTAAATTTGTTATCTTATTCTAATTAAGTCATAAAAATAAAAACTTCCCTGTGGGGATAAGTAATTAAATTTATGAATTAATTACAAGACGATGTTAATTTTTCTATATGAAGTTCACGTGTACGATCTTTATGCGATTATTATAAAATCGAGAAGCTGTGGCTCTCCCAAAAATCATAATAATCAATCTGCAATTTATGAACATCTAACAAAATTCTTTATGATGTTCATATGTGTAATCTTGATGTAATTATCATTAAAAATCGGGATGTTGTGGCTCCCCAAAATCATAATGATAATTACGTGTGTGTAATCTTGATGCAATTATCATCCAAATTTGGGATGCTGTGGCTCCCCAAAATCAATATGATAATTGCGACTTCATTAACATCTAACAGCTTTATAGATGCCCCCTTAATAGCCCCAGGAATATAACAAACCAATACCTAAATGGGGTAAACAGCATTTTCCAATGTGCAACCAGGTGAGTTCCCAGGAAAGTGAGGGGGGTCACTTGGACACACTTAAATCCCAAGACTTTCCTTGTCAGAACTTTTCTAGACATTGCATTCTTGGATATTACTGTAAACACACCAGCGTATATGGTATTGTTAATTATTCTTAGGTCTCTAGGCATCAAACAATTTATATATAACAATATAAATTCAACAATTAAAATATATTCCTCAATATATGTATTAAAGAAACAATAATCTTAAAATACAACACTGTAAATAATAAGTGGAATAAAACTGCAATATGAGGGCATAATAAAAAACATGGCCCAATGGTTTAGTAGGTGGCCAAGGCCCTTCACACTTGGTAAACCCAAGCTCTAAACACCATAAGGCCTAAATTCCCCTTTTAAAAAGAACTTGATGGGTTGTTGCAATGGGCTAGTGGATCTCTTTATAGGGCTGGGTCAAACCCACTTAAATGCGTTCCCTTTTTTTTTTTTTTTTTTAATTGAATAGGGCCTAATGGGTTTCTGGATTGGGCTGACCCGAATGGGTCAACCCACTTAACAACCGGGTGGGCTAATGGGTTTAAGCCCATGCCATATACCCGACCCGGACCGTATTCATTTACGGGTCGAAATCCTACCCGGTTCCTCAGCCCTTGACCCGAATTCCCAAAATTTGACCCGTATCCCATAACTCTTGAAACCCTAACCCGATTCACAACCCGACCCATCATTTTCTATATGGGTTGAAAACCCTTAAATCTGAAAAAGAAACCTAGCTGCCACCCTCCTCCACCCCTGCCGCCGCCACCCAATGCCGCCCCTTATGCGGCGACCAAGAGAGGCCGCCGCCCTGACGACCACGGCGACCCACACTGGGACAGCGGGAACGGCGACCCAAAGGTCGCCGTTCACTGCACAAGCAGCGGCCTTTCGGCCGCTGCTTAGAATGCTGAAACGGCGACCCTTGGGTCGCCGTTTACCGCAGAGGCAGCGGCCAAGAGGCCGCTGCTTGGGTGCTGGAACGGCGACCCAAGGGTCGCCGTTTACCGCAGAAGCAGCGGCCCCTTGGCCACTGCTTGGGTGCTGGAATGGCGACCCAAGGGTCGCCGTTTACTGCAGAAGCAGCGGCCTTTCGGCCGCTGCTTGTGATACCGGAATGGCGACCCAAGGGTCGCCGCTTTTTCTGTAACAGCACCCAAACGGCAAACCAGGGAGGGGTCTCAACTTGGTTTCCAGGCAGGGGCAAAACAGTAATTTTCTCTATAAACAGTAAATCCCACAGCTCAGATTCATGCATTTCTTTCACAGTATATAGACGAAAACCGCAACACTCGTTCACAGAGTATTGACAAACAATAATAAACAACAACAAATAAAATACACCGGATTAATTATCGAAAACGCATGACAAAAACTAAATGCTAAGCAACACGGCATAGAGGTTGGCTCTGATACCACATGTTAGAAATAATCAACATATTATTTAATCTAACATGCGCAGCGGAAAACGAATAAAACAAGATTCAGGCTTACCTCTAGCCATATTTGCTCAAGCGTCTCCACGATCCATCTGAAGAACAAGAAAGATTATTTGAAGGATCTTCTAACCTATGCCTATCACTGTATTGCCGTACTGATGGTGTACATAGGCTGTTTATTTATAGGCTAGGTCAGAGACCCTCAAATATGGTAAGTACCGTATTGTTCCCCCCATCAAGGAAACAATATTATTAATTGATTTTAAATCAATTAAACGATTCCATTACGGTAATCTAAATTAATTAAATTACCTAACCGTAATACCGTGTATTATATTTATAATAAATATAATAAACACTGTATATGTGGCATATAGGCCATATATGGAGACAATATCTAACAAGCTGGTCTCACAATCTTTGCTTAAACACAATCTCTTAGCACACATGAGTTTATATGATACTCCTTATAATAACACAACTTAGAGACTTTTATTTATAGGCTTCAGAAAATCTAATACAATATTGAGGCGTAAAACACTAGGCGGCGTCCGGATTGGATAGTGAACGTTCGGACTTCAAGCAACAACCGACTTCCAAAATAAGGATTCTTCAATAAACTTTAGGAATTGCGTCCAGACGTTGTAGCCCTAGCGTCCGAACGGTTGCTTGTGATCTTCACTGTTTGCAGCTACCGCAATGCTGTTTGGACACTACATCGAACAGGTATTCTAGGGTCTAGGTGTCTGTTGGGCTGTCCGAACGGTTGAGTGAACAGGTGCTCTCTGTGGTGGGTGTCTGTTGAGGTGTTCGAACATCTTTGAACACTGATGGGCGTCCGGACGTTCGAACGGTCTCAATGGAAACCGACTTTGTTTAGTTGTACCATGCGCAAAATCTTCCTGGGAACCTAGAAATTGCCTTCTTGATGCTTGTGACACTGAACCCTGTCATATTAAGGCTTTTCTATAGCTGAAAAAATATGCTTTAAATATTCTAGAAGACTCTGAATAAATACAGCATCCCTGTTTCAGCAGTACCCTGATATGGTAGTGATTTTCTCAACAGAATGCAATCAATAAACTAACAAACTCCCATTTCGGCCATTTTGAGACAAAATTCACTTGACCGGAAAAAAATACACATCCAGTCTAAAAATAATACTCGCTCTTTTTATCTCAAAAGGACAAAAGGTAAACTGAGAATTAAAACCACAGATATAAAATACTAAAATCCAAAACAATAAGGATAATAGTAAAGTGCCTCAACAATAGCTCAAATAACCATAAGTTGTAAACCAAAACAACTCAAAGGAGGAAAGAAAATCCTTAAGGAATCAAGTCTCACTGGTCCTCTGGCATCAAGTGACGGAGAGTGTTCCGCACATTGATCTGAATTTGAGCCACTTCGGCTTCTAGCTCCTGAAGTTGGGTAAGCATAGACTGAAAACCTTTAGTCACTTGAGTCTGCAAAGCCTGAAACTGGTCATCAGCAAATTGAAATTCTCTAGTCAAATGGTCTGCAAGACGAGTGAGAAGATTCTCGATTAAATCACTAGCTGGTGCAGATCTAGAGGAAGATGCTACTAAAGGCTCTACATGAGCTGGAGGAATAAGCTCATCTAAATCCTGAAACCTTTGAAATTGAGCATATGACTTCAACACAGTCTGTCGGACGCTGTGCTGGGAGCCGTTGGTTGACATATTCATGAAAAGATTTAAACATAAATAGGTCCAAAAATAACACCACAAAGAAGGATTAGGTCCTATAACGCCTCAAATTTTAAGACATAAAATATAATGTTTTAAAATAAAATTGAAGACCTAATAATAATGCAAAAGAATAAATATGAATATTTATGAAAACAAATATTCATTAATTAAGAAGCATTTATAGTTTCAATTTGATAAAAGTTTAAACAGACCTTAAAACTTTAGAACGATGGAAATAGAGTCAAACGAACTTCATTTTAGTTGATTAAAAAATTAGGAAACTCTATTTGAAGTCCTCTACCTACAATCCGAATTTCATAGTTTTTGAACTCTGTTTAGGACGCAAAACACTCGTAAAAAATAATACCCTTAATTTGTTCAAAAATTGAACAATAATAATTTGCGAGCCCATTTTATTTCTTTAAGAACTCAGCCCACATGATTAAAAGTCACCTAGCCCACACGTTACTAGAAGCGAGCCCAGTCCCCACGTTAATAATACACAGCCTAGCTTAATCACAAAAAGAGAAATTCAGTTAGAGAATTATTTAGAAGATATTATCCTTCTCTTTGCCCAGATGCTGTGTTTCTCTTCAGTACACACGTCATGCAACAGCTCACCTACCCACGTTACAACTTCTCAGCCTTTGATAAAAAAAATGACTCGTCTTCGATCTATTCTCGCACCTCCTCTTCTCCATGCTCAATCTGTCTGTTATTACAACAGCCCTTCCCTTCTAAGCTGAAGAAAACACTTCCTGTTTACTTTCCTAGCAGCAGCCCTTTAGAGTTCCAACACCTTTTCTTTACATGAAGAAAAACAGAAAAGGAGAAAGCTCACTCTCTCTCAAATCTCCCTCTGTTTCTCTCCCTCTCGGCAACTCTCTTTTCTTCTTGCAGAAAAACCAGAAAACCAACCTCTCTTCTCTCTTTTTCTGTATTGGCCAGTAGCTTAAAGGAAATTAGAATCTCTCTGCTTCTCACCCACTCGGCCTTCAGCAGGAAGGACAACAGCTCTCTCCCTCTTTCTCAACTCTCTTGCTCTCTCACGGCTCAAACCAGAAAATAAAGAAAAGAAACAAATAGAAATTCCTACACCTTCCTTTTAAAAACAGCTGCGCGTAGAAAATCATCTCTTCTTACGATCTGCAGCAACGATTCTCTTCTTCTCTTTGCCTTAGCCCACTCAAGGAAACAACAAAGAAAAATCAGAACTCTCTTGACGTAGGATGAAATTTACTAATATTTTTGGTGAAAATGGAAATAGAAAAATGTCAAAAATAATATTGGAGTAGCACAGTTCGATTAGAAGTTTAACTGTTGCAGACAATTGAAGTACAAAATGAAAGACTTGATCATCAAGACAAGATTTTATTTTATTTTTTTATTTACAATTAAGACTTTATTTCCTTTACTTATTAAGACTAGATTTACTTTATTTATTTTTTTATTTACAATTGGCAGGTCACTTTATAGTGACATGCTTAACAGACACATGGCTATAAGGTGACGTGCTTAGCTAACACGTCACTGCACTGGAGACATGTAGTGATGTGTTAATCTGACACGTCACTATTTTAGTGACGTGTCATATTGACATGTCACTAAAGGGTTTCGTTCTACAAAATCATGTCACTATATGGTGACGTTTCAAATGGACACGTCACCCAATAGTGACATATTAGTCTAGGTCATCACCTTCTAGTGATGTGTCAATTGGACACGTCAATATGTTAGTGGCGTGTCCAATTGACACGCCACTATAATAATGACGTGTCAGTTTCCTATTTGTCACTAATTATTCAAATATTAATATATTATTAAAAAAATAAATTGGTATTAAAATTTGTGATGTGGTTAATTTGACATGTCACCAATGTGTGATGTGTCAAATTAATTAACCACGTCATTACTTGGTGACGTTTAGCGTTTTACACGTCACTATTGAGTGACGTGTTAGTTTTAACACGTCACTAAAACAATTAGTGACGTGCTACAGCCTAACACGTCACCAAATGGTGACGTGTCCTAAATCTGTTTAATGTAGCCACATCACTAATTGCCCGGTTTTTTGTAGTGTTTGCAGAAGAGTTATTTTGGTGAGGTAATTTTCCTTGTAGTAGTTAAAGAGAAGGAGCACATTTTGTTCCCTGTGGTGACTGGTGAGGCTTATCATCCATGGTCTCTGATTGATAAAGGGCTCATAAAATCTGTTATTCGAGAAAGCAAACCAGAGTAATTCTTTTCACTCGTCAATCGTCATTGTCAACGTATTTGGATTCATCTCTGTGTGATACTAGAGATATTACTAGTAATTAATAGATATTATATATAACTAGAGAGTATAAACTAAACTCACACTGAATTAGTAACAATAATTCAAGATATGAAAATAATTATGTTTTACTTAGGATATCTTCATTACAAAATGAAAGTAATGCTAAAAAATTTGTAAAATTAAAGTCATAGGATAAGCACGAGATTGAAGGATGACAAGTGCCCACCCCACCTTCCACCGTCCAATCCTCCATTTTTTTTTTCTTTTTTGAGGAGCCTCCCTTCTTAATAGTGCTAGTGGACGTAAAAGTCTTCTTTGAACAGATCAATTGTAATTAAAGAACACAAAGAAGAGACAAATTGGTGATGCAGGAATCTTTCTTAGTTTTTTTATGCACAGATTCGATTCAACGTGGCCAACTGTTGCAAACTTCACAGTCCACACAACTTAATTAATTGATTAATATCCATTAAAAAAAAATTCAACATGTGATCCCTATAAAATATTGATATTAATTTTCAATATGTGGTCCCTATAAAATGTCTAAGCCTAATCCATAAAATATATACATTCTAGTTTGAATGATCCTCGCAGGCCAACTAATATTTCTTTCATAGAGAGAGAACAAAAAGATAATTATAAACTTCAAAAGTTTTTCAAAATTGAAGTCCTAATACAAGCCTGAGTCTATAATGATAAATAAAAAAAATAAATAAAAAAAAAAAGAAAAGAAAAGAATTAAAAGAAGGGGGTCAGCTACGTACTAAATGCCTTTTAAAATGATTAAAAAAAAAATAAAAGACAAATAATACAGAAGTCCTAATATGAGTCGTGATCAACGAAGATAGCCTAGAGTAGGTTCAAGGGCTGAGATTTTCACAATTAAGTGTTGGCTTGGATTGTGATTTAAAAAAGTGTATTCGAATGTTGTAATTTGGAAATACTTTTAAAAATACAGTTAAATATTTGGTAAAATCTTAAAGTAGGTTTGGGTGTTCAATTTTTTTAAATTATATTCTATTATATTCACAATTGTTAATACCGAGTGTAAAATCACATAATTTAGGAAATATATGATAAATAAGAAAGAAGAATATGGAATTAAGGTAGTTCGGCCTATGGCTTACATCTACACGCTAAATCTTTTTGTTAGCTACATCTTTCCTTGATTCATTTGATTTTACACGAGTTTTTTTTTTAAAAGAAATAGTCTGAACATTACAAGTCTCTTATACTTTTACATTAACAACAATTAATCTAATTTATCATCTTATAACTCTTGTCCTTTTAGTTTTTATAACTCTTGCCTCTTGAATGCTTGTAACTCTTATCTCGTTCAATTCTGAAACAGGAGTTTGGGAGTAGCCGGCCACCCCCGAAACCGCTTGGGGGTGGCTCAACCTTAATTTTAGGGGTGACTGATCCACCCCCATACACTTGGGGGTGGTCTGGCTACCACCCCAAGATGCCCAGGGGTGGTTTTGATCGACCACCCCTGGGTTTTTATTTATTTATTTTTTATTTTTTTATTATTTTATTATTATTATTGAGTTGGATTAAAAACGGGTTGAATTCTAACCGGTTTCTAAATTTGAAATTCAAAAACCATGCAAACAAGTTTTTGAAATATAATATAATATAATATAATATAAATTATATTGACACCCAAACATCTCCTAATTTTATTTTATTTTTTTTATCTCTTTTAATCTGTTTCTTTTTAATTCCTTTTAATAATATCTAATATTATACAAAAATTTAGGGTTCCCATATATAAGAATATTCTGAATTTTCTGGGGTATTATACATTATTCATCTAAAAGATAATTCATAGCAGTCAAATTCGTCAATGCAGAGAATAAAAATCTCTTTTATTTGTAGAAGTCTCTTTTGCATGCTTTTTTTTGCGTCCTTAAAATTACAATCAGTTCATATTGTCAATGGAGATCAAAAGCTCAATTAAAATTGCCAACTACTTGAAATTCTCTTATCTATACTAAAAACTCCTTAAAATTACTATTGCTTTAGATTGCCAACTACTTGCCAACTACCAAAAATTCTCTTTTAAAATTGGCAACTACTTGCCAACTACCAGTTAATTAATTAACCTTTTTTCTTTTTTTATTATGTATTTCTTGGGTAACATCCAAGCAAGGGAGCTGAGAGACGTGTTATAAATATATATGCGCCCAGTCCTTCCCATCTATTACGGATATCTCTCAGCTACAACACTCCAATTCAAATACAAGCATTAGATAAGCTTACAACTGATACCAAGCACGCGGAGCTTGTTTCAAACCATATAAAGCCTTTTGGAGACGACAGACATGGTCTGGAAACTGAGGACGAGCAAACCCCGGAGGTTGAGACATATATACTTCTTCAGATAGCAGACCATGTAAAAAGGCATTCTGTATGTCTATTTGTTTAATAGACCAACCAGATGAGAGAGCAATGGAGAGAACCAAACGTACCGTGGTAGGCTTAATCACTGGGCTGTAGGTTTCTGAAAAATCAACACCAGCTTGTTGATGGAACCCTTTTGCGACCAGTCGTGCTTTGTAACGATCTATAGAACCATCGGCTTTCCTTTTGATGCGGAAGACCCATTTGCAACCTACCAAATTTTTGGCTTTGGAAGCTGGAACAAGACGCCATGTGTGGTTCTTCAGTAGTGCATCAAATTCGGAATTCATTGCCTGTCTCCAATTTGAATCAGTGGAAGCCTGAGAAAAACAAGTAGGTTCTGTGATACTAAGATCACTTGTGGCAGTTAAAGCATGAGTTATGGGATGAAGGGAAGTACCATCGTTGAACACTTTGGGTTTGAAGATATTATTTTTGGCTCGTGTGAGCATGGGATGAGAATTAGGAGGTGGATTTGGATGAGATAACAGGGGAGATGACACAGCAGAATGGTCAGACGAAGGAGATAAGGGAATAGGAGAAACAGAACTTTCTGGAGGTGAAGAAAGTGTTGGGCTTGGTGTGGAGTGAGATATATTTGGATGAGGGTGGGCTAATGGAGGAGTTGAAAAAGAGACAATGGGCTGGGTTAGAACAGGATCAGAAGTAGTAGATCCAGATTGTAGTGTGTTGGTGGATTGAAAAGGAAAAATGAATTCCTCAAAAAGAACATCACGGGAGATATATAAACGACCGGAATTGAGATTGAGACATTTGTAGCCTTTGTGACGTAGGCTGTAACCTAAAAACACACACTGAGCTGATCTAGGTTGGAGTTTGTGGGAATTATAAGGACGTAAATTAGGCCAACAAGCACACCCAAATATACGCAGATTTGAATAATCTGGAGGAGATTGGAAAAGCAATTCATAGGGTGATTTGTTTTTCAAAAGATGAGTTGGGAGACGATTTATTAGATAACAAGCAGTTTGAAAAGCATCATCCCAGTGAGTTAAAGGAACATAAGCATGAGAAAGTAAAGCAAGACCAGTTTCGACAATATGCCTATGTTTACGTTCGACAGCCCCATTTTGTTGATGTGTATGAGGACAGGAGAGACGATGAGAAATTCCCATATTTTGTAAAAGTTTGGAGAGGGAACGATATTCTCCTCCCCAGTCAGATTGAATTATTTTGATTTTTGAAGAAAACAAACGCTCAACATTTCTTTGAAATTGAAGAAAAATAGCACACACATCACTCTTATTAGACATTGGAAACAACCAAGTATATCTGCTGTAGGCATCCAAAAAAGAAACATAGTATTTATTGCCATAAGTAGAAACCAAAGGAGAAGGTCCCCAAACATCAGTGTATATCAACTCTAGAGGATGATTAACACGTGTTGAGGATAATTGAAAAGAAAGTTGTTTGCTCTTTGACATGTGGCATGCAGGGCAGCTCACAGGAGCATTATTTGGAATAACAGGTAAATGAAATTTAGAGACAACTTGAGAACAGATACGAAGGGCTGGATGACCAAGCCGTGAATGCCAATTTCCAAGGGAGGTGCGTTCGCCAACCAGAGCACAGGGTGCACGGAAAGGAGAAATCACAGAGCTATCCGGAAACTGACTGGAACGAGAAGAAGAAGAACGGCAACTGGGAGGGGAGGAGCTGGGCGACACGGAGGAGGGAAGCTTGTACAACCCATTATCATTCAGGCCTTGAAGAAGAATTCTCCCCGAGCCCTGTTCCTTTACCAGAAAAAACCAAGGATGAAACTCAATGTAAGTATTAGTTTCAAGAGTGAATTTGTGCACAGAAAGTAGATTTTTGGTGATTAAAGGAACATGTAAAACATTCTGGAGAAGGAAGGAAGTAGTGGGTGAGGATAATTTAGTGGTACCAATGTGTTCAATCGGTAATCCATTACCATTGCCCATGCGAATTTGGTCTCCTCCAGAGTAAGACTCGGCATTGATGTTCAGATTTGCAAGATCTGAGGTCAAGTGGTGAGTCGCGCCAGAGTCTGGATACCATGCTGAATCGGCCGGAGTATGCTGAGATGCGAAATACACCTGTGGAGAGCCGTGAGCTGAAGAGTCACGCTGGAATGAGTTGTCAAAGCGATGGTAGCAGTCCAGAGCATCATGACCGGGCTTGTGGCATACTTGACAGACCTGCCGGGATGCATTGGAGGTAGGCGGAATACCTCTTCCACGCCCCCTGCCTCGGGAATTTCTTCCATATGAGGTGTTTGAGAAATTTCCCCTTCCAGAAGAGGGAAAAGAATGACGACCACCACGGCCTCCACGGGAAGAGCCACGTTTAGCAGCAAAATTGGCACTCCCATGTGTGGTGCTTCCTGTCGTGAGATCAACAGCAGGTTGATTTTGTTCTAGGCGTTGTTCATGAGCAAGAAGATGCGCATAGAGTTCCTCCACGGAGAGAGGATCCACCCGAGTGGTCACGGATGTGACAAAGGAGTCAAAGTCACTGCCTAGTCCGCCAAGAAGAAAAGACGAAGCCTCAAATGGGTTCAAAGGCTGATCAACGGCTGCGAGAGTGTCCACAAGAGTAGTAAATTTGTGGAAATAATCAGCAACAGAGGAATTACCTTTCTTTAAGGTAACTAGTTGATAGTGAATCTGCATGGTTCGAGCTCGAGCTTGCGAGAGGAACATGCGTTCAAAAGTTTCCCAAACCTCTCGAGATGTGACACAGTGTACCACATGGGTGATGAGATGTTCATCAATTGAGGAGAGAAGAGCTCCAAGAATCAGTTGATCCTGGAGGTGCCACTGGATATACTCAGGATTGGAAACAGTGGCGTTGTCGACAGTAATGGTTTGGGACGGAGCTGGAGTGGAACCATCAACATGGCCGAAGATACTAACCCCCTTCAATTGAGGTATGATCTGAGCACGCCATGTACGATAATTGTCCTGTTTCAGTTTGTGTTGAAAATTGTTGTGAAGGCTATGTAGAATGGGTGCGGAAGTGGGTAGGACAGTGGAAGGAGATGGGGGGACCATTGAGGAAGCGGGAGGTGAACCAGATGAAGAAGAAGATGCCATAGAGTTAAACGACGTTAGTCACTATAGGCTCTGATACCATGTGATAAAATGTGGACAATTCAAATATGTTTTCTGCCTTGCTTAATCAAGCTTAGGCTGATTGTATTTATAGATGAAATGTAACAAGATTACAAAACAGAATAACAACATAAAAGAGTTATACATGAACTCAATGACTTATCTTAGATAGCTATAATATTTGAATTTTAAACTGATTGAAGATCTATCAGTTGTAAGCTTATCTAATGCTTGTATTTGAATTGGAGTGTTGTAGCTGAGAGATATCCGTAATACCATCACACACCAAACTATCTTCATTCGATTCTCTACCCTTTTTAGCATTCCTCCACTCACCATCAAAAAATGGCAGAAGGGGTTCTCTTCAGCGTTGCTGAGGGAATCATTGGGAAATTGGGCCCTCTGGCTTTCAAAGAGATCAAACTACTCTGGGGGGTCAAAGATGAGCTTGAAAAGCTTAAGAACACCGTTTCCGCAATCCAAGCTGTGCTTCTGGATGCGGAGGAGCAACAGGTTGGGAGCCATGCAGTTGCAGATTGGCTGAAAAAGCTAGAGGATGCCATGTATGAAGCAGACAACTTGCTAGATGATTTCTCCACTGAATCTCTGCGGAGAGAAATGATGAGCCGTGATAAGATGGCAAAAGAGGTACTCGATCTAACACTCTCAATACGTTAGGACTAGCTTTGTTATTGTACAAATTTTTCAACATTTTCTAAGATATATAATAAAATGCATGGATTTAAAACTGTTAGATAATATATAAAATTGTACGATTTGATTGTAATTGATTATAGTCATATCAGAATTGAATGTATATTCAATTCTGATTTGATTAATTTGATCTTTTCTCATAACTTTTTGTATTATCTCTATATTCATATAAATAATGATCATTTGTATTGTAAATTTATCAAGAAAAATAAGAGCATAATATAGCCCTTTGGGCTTGGATTCGGCTTACATGTTGTTATTTTTTTAACATGTATGTTGTTGTGGCGTGTCTCTCATGGAGTAGAGAATAAGTGGAAAGCATTAATGAAAATGACACATCATGTGAGAGGGAAATCATTAATGGTCTTAAATGCTTTTCACTTACTTTTAACTCCCTAGTAGATACGTTACAACAGAATACATGCTGTTAAAAAAATAACAACATGTAAGCCTGATCCTTAGGCTTTACCATGTAGACGCAGGTCATAGACCAAACCACTTATAAGTGTTTTTGTTTGTATTTTGGATATTCTTTAATATAGTGATCATTTTTCAGATTTGACAGCCCCAAAGTGGTTTTTTCCTTTAATGTGTTTAAAGGATTTTCCACTTCATCAACAAAATTTTGTGTTGTGAATGTGCGATTATTTTTTTGATTGTGTTCTACATGTTGTCTTTATTCAATATTTTTAATTTGTAATAATTATTGCTTGTATTGTTGTTTGTGGGGTTAGAACTAGGAGTGTTAGATGAGCCCAACTGCTCGCAAACTCGGATTGACTTGACTTAGCTAAACTCGATTAAGTCTTGGTTTGAATAATAATTGAGGTGTTTTTCAACACAATAATTTGCTCGAATAGTAAACGAGACATATCGACTTGGCTCGTCTTGAATAAAGCTCGTGAGCTTAGCTTGTGTATAAGTTTGACTCAACTCGTTGAGCTTGAATCTTTAGCTCTCTCATATATGTACATATATGTGTGTATATGTATAAAATAGATTTTATAAATATAAACGTGTATATTAGTTATTAAGTAATAAGTATGAGATATTATAAAGGTCACTTGAACATGGGTGCGCGCGCGCACACATATAACCAATCATTTGTAACTATAAGATTCTATAATTGCAGTGTATAATAATATGTAAGACGTATTATTTAATATATTAGTACTACTTAATATGTTAATACTAGTTACTAATTATAGGAAAAATATAAAAAAAGCCCCTTAAACTAATATTCAATTTTAGAATAGCCCCTGAATTTTTAAGTGCACTAATGTGACCCATCAAGCCACTAAAGTGTGTCAAAAAAAACCATTTTTGTCAAAATATTCTTATAACCTAAAATAAAAAATGAATAAAAAATCTAAAAAAAACTATTAATATAAAACTAAAAAGTTAAAGAAATTAAAGAAATTAAATTTTTTTAATTAAAAAAAGGGAAGAAAATGGGTGGATCAATAACCACCTCAATTAAAAAATTTAATTTTTTGAGTTTTTAATTTCTTTATATATATATATATAACTAACATTGACACGTGTCGTTATTTTATTGATGTTAACGTAGCACGCTAATTGAAATGTTTTGACGGTATTTGACTACATGGAATAATTTAATTTTATAAATATATATTTTTATATTTGAGTAAAAGTGACACATTTCATCATTTTTTTGGTGTTGACATTGACATTTACAGAATCTGAGAAGCATTTTGAAGGAATTTAAGCACAATGACTAAATTGTTATTTTTTGCCTACCTTGAAGACTTTTGAATTATTTTTTGACAAAAATTTCCTACAAACTAGTTTGTAAGAAATTGCATACAACCCATACATAAAATTGACATGTGTCCCTTGACATGTGACAAACACATGTTATTTTAATATAATGTGCTTCTCACATGCTATTTTAATAACATTAATAGAAAAATAAGTGATTCTCACATGTTTAAATGACACATGTCACTCTTATATATGTGTTGTATAAAATTTTTTACAAACCGGTTTGTAGGAAATTTCCGTCCAATATTTTTTATTCCGCAGTGATAAATTTGTATTTTAAGCCAATCACATGGATTGATTTTACATTATTTTTGTTTTTTTTTTAAAAAAAAAAATTCAGTTTTTTTTTTTTCTTTTAAAAATAAAAGAGAATAAGGGTATTATAGGAATATTTTGATAAAAGTGACATTTTTGACACATTTTGATAGTTTGATGGGTCATATTAGTACACTTAAAAATTCAGAGGCTATTTTAAAATTGACTATTAGTTAATCAAAGGACTTTTTTATATATTTCTCATAATTATAATATGTTAGTCTTATATGTTACTAGTTAATATCATAATATGTTACTACGAAAAATGAACATTTTTATTTAAATAAATACTTGTTCCATTTTATTTCTATTTATGAATTTGTAAAACCATTTTAACTTAGAAAATCAATTATCTTCCGGTGCTTACTTAAGAAGATTCTCGAAAAAAAAATAAAATTAAGATTACTTTTCTGACTTGATCGATATAAGAAGATTAAAGATAAAGAGAACATTTCCCACATCTTTTTCAATTACCGTAGCAATAAACCTTCCAATTATCACGTGAAAAAATAAAATAAAAAAATGAAAAAAAAATATATTTAAATGAATAGAGAGAGATTTAAAAAGTTTATTGTGAGATGCATTTAAAAAGTAGTTAGTTAAACTTAAAAATTAGTCAAATTTTAGCTAAATAATAAAGAGTTCATTATGAATGCTGTAACTAGTTTGCCAATTCTAAAGCTATATAAACAAGCTAGCTTAAAAAATATAAAATGCTAGTTTTGGGCGTAATTAGTCTAAAACACCTTTTTAGGCCTATATTCTAATTACAATGGATCAAACACACTTCTCTAAACATGTCTAACAATTTTTCTAAAATTAATTCAAATCAGTAGCTTTTTTCTTTTTTCTTTTTTTTTTTTTTGTAATTTTTTGGGAAAATTTACCATTAATTAATTAATTTTTAGTTTTGTCCTCCCAAATTTTAATTTTAATTTTTTTAATTTTCCCTCCCAAATCACAAATGCTAGTTCCGCCCCTGTTTTTGAAGATGTTGATTCCAGCAAGTCATCAAATTAAAATCTACATGAATCACTATGTACTTATTGAGATTTTACAAACCAAGTTATCATTTTATGTAAATATCAACACGTGAAATCCAATTGGCCGGTGTGATGAAGAACATTGATAATCCGACAAAGTTTTGTGTGTCTAATGTTTATCATGATGCTAAAAACACAACCATCTCATGCAAAATCACATAATTAATTGATATAAACCGATCACATAAGCTTAATAAATAAAACACATAGTTTCATCAAAACTAAAACTAAAACACTAAACTTTGCATAAACAGCTAACAAAATTGAAATAATCACACTTGGGATGTAAAGAATGAAAGTGAAATGCGCGCAATTTATTGTGTTTTGCTTAGCCCTAGTGTTTTGTTTCCAATTTATTTTTTAATTGAGTTTAAAAGTTTACTTATTTATTTCTTCATTTAATTTTTGTATTTTTTTTTTAAATAATTTTAGGAATATTTTGGAAAGTTAAATGCAAAAGTAGCCACACATGCAGCAAACATGACTCCTTTTCCGTCCAAATGTTTTTTTTTTTTTTTTTTTTTTTTTTTTTTTTTTTTTTTTTATGTCTATATGCACAAGTAATTATTAGGATTTGAGTCCTCATTATGGATTTTATTTAGGGCTTAAAATTAAACTTTGGACAAAAATACCTCCAAAGGGGCAGTTAGGGTAAAATTTCTTTCAAAATAGTTTCAAACATTTAATCACATGCAATTCACTTGTCAAAATATGATTTGGATTGAAATAAAACACTTAGAATTAGAATCTGATGCAAAACAATGCAGCATGTGGCCAGGTTTCCACTATATCTAGGGTTCTTGATTTCTTTTTTAATAATATGATTAATAGTAAAAATGTCACATTAATGAGTTTGATCCATATAAACTAGATTGACCTACTTTACAAGGTTGGATGTTACAGGTACGCATATTCTTTTCCAAATCAAACCAGCCTTTATATGCTCTCAAAATGAGTCATAAGATTAAAGTGATAAGAGAGAGGTTAGAAGCCATCAACTACGATAGGAGGAGTTTCAACTTGGAGGTACGACCTGTAGAGACACGAGTCGGGAACAGGGAGAGGGATAACACTCATTCTTTTGTACCTGCAGAAGTAGTTATTGGTCGACAAGATGATAAGAAGGCAGTTATAGATTGTCTACTAGACTCCAATGTTGAAGAGAATGTTTCAATCCTTCCAATTGTTGGCATCGGTGGATTGGGAAAGACTACATTGGCCAAACTTGTTTTCAATGATGAGCAAATCCAAAAACATTTTGACCTCAAAATGTGGGTGTGTGTATCGGATCCCTTCCATGTTAAAAATGTTGTTGAAAAAATCTTAGAATCTGCAACAAACACGAAACAACCAACTGTTGAAATGAATACACTAGTAAACTCTGTTCGAAAAGAAATTGATGGAAAGAAATACTTCCTTGTGTTGGATGATGTGTGGAATGAGGATCATGAAAAATGGTGTCGCTTGAAAGAAGTGCTAATGGGTGGTGGAAGAGGCAGTAGAATATTAGTGACTACTCGCAAAGAAAGCGTTGCAATGACCATCCGCCATGAAAGCGTTGTAAGGATTATCGGGACAGTTCAATCATATGTCTTAAGGGGTTTAGATGGAGAAGCGTCATGGTCTTTATTTAAGCAGTTGGCATTTGAGAAAAGAGAAGAGCCAAAGAATTCAAGCATCGTAGCAATTGGGATGGAGATCCTAGGCAAATGTTCAGGTGTCCCTTTAGCCATAAGGACAATCGGAAGATTACTAAGCTCCAAAAATCCTGAAACAGAGTGGTCGTCTTTTAAGAACAATGAACTCTCAAAAATATCTCAGAATGAAAATGACATCTTACCAACTCTGAAGCTGAGTTATGATCAACTTCCTTCACATTTGAAGCACTGCTTTGCTTATTGTAGTTTGTTTCCAAAAGATTACAAGATTGATAAATCAACATTGATTAAGCTCTGGATGGCACAAAGGTTTATCAAGTTATCGGATCAGAACCGATGCTTCGAAGATGTTGGCCATGAGTATTTTATGGATTTACTTTGGAGATCATTCTTTCAAGAAGCTGAAATGAATACGCTTGGTGACATAATTGGATGCAAAATACACGACCTCATGCATGATCTTGCCATATTAGTGGCAGGGTCGTTGATCACCATGTTAGATGATAAGGAGACATCCATTGATGAGAAAACTAGTCAAGTATCAGTTGCTTATCATATAAGTAGCAGTTCATCTCGAGTTTCAACTTTATTGTGTAAAGCAACTAGGATGCGAACATTTATTTGCCTTAGCAACGAGAACTTTGAGGCTAGTATTGATTGTGATGCAACCTTTTCAAGTTCCAAGTTCTTACGCGTGTTGGATTTGCATGACATAAAAACTTTGCAAAATTTAAGCTCTATTGGGAAGCTGAAGCATTTAAAATATCTTGATCTTTCTACAAACTCAAAAATAAAAAAGCTGCCTGATTCTATAACGAGATTGCAAAATTTGCAAACACTAAAACTCTCCCGTTGTAAGTTACTAGAAGAATTGCCGAGAGACATTAAAAATTTAGTCAACCTCAGGCATCTTGAGATAGATATATGTTTGGGATTGAGTTATATGCCAGTTGGATTGGGGCAACTGACTAACCTTCAGACGTTATCCGCATTTTATGTCGACTCGGGTTCTCCCTCCAGACATAGTGATAGTGGTGGTTTACAAGAACTAGGCGGATTAAATAAGCTGAGAGGAGAGTTGGAGATTGTAAATCTGGGACATGGGAAAGGTGTTGCGTTAGAATGTAAGGCTGCGAATCTGAAGGAGAAACAACATCTTAGTTTTTTGCGGATATGGTGGAAATAAGTTAGGTTAGATGATGCCAATAATTCGGATGAAGCGTCATTGGAAGGCTTGGAACATACAAAAGAGTGTGTCTTTCGTCAAAGAAAGCTGCATGGTTCTACAATTATGCAGCAACTAGCAAACAATTGTGCAAGTATCTGATTCCTTATGTAATTAAATTTATATTAATGAATGGGGTTAATCAGAATAGCTTCATTTGTTTTGGATGTTATTACTTTAACTACATAAGCATGGTATTACTTTCATCTTTGAAGTGATCTTATTTTCTAAGGAAGCTTAGCACACCACAGAGTTATCATCTAGCCATGGACAATTAGATATATGAAATCTATGAAAAAAAATCATAAAAATCCAGAATTTTGTTGTCACAAACATAGGCTTCCTGTTGACTTGTCAGAAAGCTCTTAAATTGATTCGAAAATTGCAATTCAAACAATTGTAGATATGAAGTTGACAGCTATAACCTGGTGATTTAAACAATGCTTGGAATTCCTGTACTAATGGAGGTTAAAAAATACAGAGACGAAACCTTGCTAGGAGGGTGAAGGAAACGAAGCGTAGTTCAAAAATGAGCACGGCAAGTCATCAAGTGTGTCACAGTTGGTGATGGAGCTTTTGGAAAGACTTGCATGCTCATATCTTATACGAGCAATACCTTTCCCACGGTATGATTGATGATGTTTCATTATGAATCATACAAATCCAGCTTTAATATGTACGATTAAGAATAAACTCAGTCTAACTATACTAGTAATTATATTATGATATCTTTTTCCTTCTTCAAATTCTTATAGGATTATGTACCCACTACGCTCAACAACTTTAGTGTCAATGTCGTGGTTGATGGTATAGCACAGTTAACCTTGGACTATGTGGCACTGCTGGTAAGTAATTGCTTCATGGGTGTAATCAATTTGTTGCTATTACTATGTCTGAGAGAGTTTATCACTTTGGTA
Organism: Alnus glutinosa; assembly: GCF_958979055.1. Lineage (NCBI taxonomy): Eukaryota > Viridiplantae > Streptophyta > Magnoliopsida > Fagales > Betulaceae > Alnus > Alnus glutinosa. The sequence continues at coordinate 14,227,897 of NC_084895.1, forward strand.
TTCATATTATAGACTCGAAAATTGGTAAAAATTAGACATCAACAACTTGAATTAGATATTTGGTTTTTGTTGGTTTTTTTTTTTTCAACCCCACACCCTTTACATGAATACAGGACAGGAGGATTATAACTGGCTGAGGCCTTTGAGTTACAGAGGTGCAGATGTTTTCTTGTTGGCCTTCTCTCTCATCAGCAAAGCCAGTTATGGAAATATCTCCAAGAAGGTTTTTCATCAAAACCCAATAACATTTGTTCTTAACTTCTTTAGTTAATTTATGGGTAATTTTCTAATATCAGTCTGACACATTTATTTTTTAGCTTCCAGTGAATTCCTGAGCTGAGGCATTACACCCCAACTGTGCCAATAGGGCTTGTAGGAACCAAACTTGGTATGGGTTAATTTTACTACTCGAAACATATTAATCTTGAGTAGCCAATTCAAGCCGATTTAAATTTAACCATGCAAGTTTGGATATGATTTGTTGCAGATGTAAGGGAAGAAAAGCAGTATTTGATTGATCATCCTGGCGCTACATCAATGATCTTGCAGTTGGCTGCTGTATGGAAATCAGGGTTGTCGACCAAAAGAGGGAGTGGGAAGATTCATATACTAATGATATGAAGGGTGATTGAGATACAAAATGATATTTAGTCCAGATTTTCTTCTACGGGGACTCGATGTTCATAATTCTTGCTTGTTTTGCACCTTTGCTATGTCCATTTATTGGCGTGTATTAATCATGAGGTAATTTATTGGCGTGTATTAATTTGAAAATTCTTTTAATTTAATCTATTAAACTAATATCTATTTCCAAAGCGAGTAATTTGAATGACATCTATTGGTTTAATGAACTGAGTTTAAGATATGTTTTTCTCAAATGTATATGGAGAAAAACTTATTTATCCTTCATTTATTCCAAATTGGGAAGTAATATATTCCATTTTATCATCCTCTTTTACATGTTTCTATTTCTATTGAAGTGAAGTGTGGTTTAGGGATAGATTCTTCTCTTCTCATCAAAGTAAACATCATCAAAGTGCCCTTTGGTGTTTTAAGAATTAGTCTTTTCTTTGGAAAAAAAGTATGAATCTCTTAAATAATTTTGTATAGTTGCAAAAGCAATTCCTTCTTTTTTTTTTAAAAAAAAATAAAGATAAGTGGGAGCAATTCCTTCCAAAAAGCTTTGTTGTTTTCTCATAAAGAGTTTTTCTCCGATTAACAAAAGACTTTTAAATTTTCTAAGGTAACAATATATATAATATATATATATATATAGTAGAGTTTTAAAAAAGTTTAACCTGTCTTTATGAGCAAATTTGTTTAATCCAAGTATAACATTTAAATTTTTTTTTAATGAATAAGTAATCAATAATATTACTGACTAAACAACAAAAGTACAAACAACGTCCTACAAAGACAAACAACACAACACAACCAAAGCAAAAAATAAGCCTAGTTACAACAAATCGAAACCAACAAAAAGGCTGGTATTAAACCAGTACAATATCATCTACATTCCAATTAATGCTGACATTTTTCCTAGGGATTTGATTGCTGCACTACATGGGCACAACACCCCCTCACATGAGGGTGAGCCCCACACACTGGTCCCCACTCTCATGTGAATGGGTGTTGTGCCCATGTAATAAATCTAACATTTCCCTTTTTCCTATTTTTTTTGAATTTTCCTTTGCTTGAAATCTGGAAACGAACTTTCCAAAAAATCATCTTTAAGATCTACTCCTCTAAAGTATTACATTTAAATTGAACAGAGTATCTGTTCAAATTGGGGAAAAAAAATGAATGAATACATTGAATTGGATTTCATTAGGCAAACTATACAAACAAATATTTAAAGCTACAATCCGATTATTAATAGTCATTCATGGTGTACCCAAAAATAATTTCCCAAACGACTCTCTAAATTTCATTCTCTTTCTCAATGTGCAAATCATAACTTTGACATCAAAGTGTTCTCTCACCGGCCCATCCAAGGAAGTCACTCGTGCTTGTTTTCCTTCTCTTTGCAAATGTCATCGACCCGGAGTATGATGTCCGGTCAATTGATTCATCAATTAAAAATAAATGTATTTACTATTAAAAT